>NC_081408.1:470963013-471299680 GCF_030272615.1 Cryptomeria japonica
ATCCCTTGTGCAAGCAATGCACTCCAAGGAATCACAAAAGCATAAAAAATCAAAAACCATGTGGATCCCTAAGCAGCTTCTTGAAGCACAAAAAGAAAAATCCAACTTGGCATCTAAAATTTCTATTCATCCATCCAAACCTTCCAAGTCTATTCCTCCACCACCTTCTTCATCCGTTTTGGGCCCTTATGTCCCAAAATCCATAGGCTTTCCTTCATCAAAATCTCAATATCCAAAATACATTTTTCCTCCATCAATTCATCACCCCTCAAGGTGTGTGCCAATGTCGATCTTGCCAACATTTCTATCCACTGAAGCCCAATTCTTCCAATACCCTATCCATTATCCAATGCATATTTTCCATCCTTCGATCCCTTTGATCCAATCCTTTGCATAAATCCTTGCCTTAGTTTCATCTCTTTTTTTCATGTCCTTATCCTACCAACATCTTTGAGCATACTTTTAAAGGTCATGGTCCATTTTTTTTTTTTCAAGGCTACTATCCAAACAAAAGATGCTTGAGTCCTTCTTCCATCCCCTATCATGTGTCCATCTTCTATTGAAAAAGTCAAAATGCAAAAAAAAAAAAAAAAGTGAAAAAAAAAAGACAAAAGAAAAAAAAAAGAAAAATAATTCATCCACTGGTAAAAACCTGGAAAACAGGCGCCTTGGGCAAGTACCATGATGAAAACCTGGCAAACAGGCATCATGCGTAATTTATGAACTTCTTGCACACCACACTTGGGGGCAGGTTTTATCCTATCAAACCCCTGTCATTACCCTTCATATCCTATTGTCCCTCATGTCCAATTTCCTCTTTGCACCTTTGATCTTGACAAGGCTGAGGATCTTCATGAGCATCATGTATCTTGTTTGCAGCTTTTAGTCCATCATAGCTTTTGGTCATTTATCCATTTGCTTATTATAACCTTTCATCCATATTCCCTAGCTTATTGCGACTTTCTGCCACCATCCCATATCCTATCCCGACCTTCAGTCCATGTCCCTTATCCATTATTGGTCTTGCTTATCCTATCCATATCTTATCACTATCCATACACTCTTTTTCATTCCTTGATCTTGATCTAACATAAAGATGCAAAAATTTAAACATGGTTTCAAACACTTCTTGACATGTCCCTCATGCCATGTCACTGATATACATTGTCATATCCAGTCTCTTGTCCCATCACGCAATAGCCCTTGAAAATTGCATCTGCATTGTCTCCATAATAAAAGGCCTTTGTCTTCCCTCTATCCACCAACATTCTAGAAAGCCTACTTATTCACCTGTCATATTCCTTGCCTTGCTAGACACTGGGGGCAAAAATAAAATAAAAAAATCTCAAAAAAATTGAAAAATGTCCTAAAAAAATCTCTTAAAAATTGAAAATGTCCTGAAAAAATCTCAAAAACATTTAAAAATGTCCTGAAAAAATCTCAAAAAAATCGAATAATGTCCTGAAAAAATATCTAAAAATTGAAAAATGAAAATCCCTAAAAATCATAAAAAGTCCTGAAAAAAATGAACACAAAAACATTTCAAAACATTAAAATCCAAAACACAAGCATTTTTTCAATAAATATCCCCTTTTGTGCATAAGACAAATCGCTGAGCATACCTCTAACGACAATCAATCCAACACTACGCTTTAATAAAATCATGCATAAACAGATGAACTTTTTCAATCAAAACCAAACATTCAAACTGATCAAAATTGTCATAACAATCGAACATTAGCATCACTATCAGTCGTCCTTGGCTAATATCATGGGTCTTATACAGGGTGTGGTATACTCAAAACCAGATTGTGTCCTATCTTAGATGGGGTACCACATGTCCTGAAACCAGACAGCATGATTGTCCTATCAGCACTTTCAACTTTTGACAATGAAGATCAAGATGTTTGTTTGATTTGTTGGAATTTGTGCATCTTATCTTTTTACTGATTTATCTTTGGCTTCGGTCATGTTCCTATGTTGCTCGATGATGTCACTGAGTGATTTAGAGTGACCGGGATGGTTTATGATCTCTTTCTTTTTTGTTGTGATTGCTATTTGTCTATGATGTGTCTATCATTTGCAAAAAAGGGTTGCATTTCAGCTCTGGCCTTCAATGCCATGATGCTACGCATCCGTTTTGCTACATAAAAATAAAGGTTCTCACCTATAAAGTGCATTACTGAAAACAAGTTTTTCTTCGTCTCTAACTATTTTTTGTCTCATTTCTTCTTACTAACATTTCTTCTGTCAGTCTTGGCGATCTGTTCGAACCTATCATTTTCTGTCATTCTTATTGATCAATTGGCCTCTTTTCTGGATGTTTCCGGCCAATTCCTCGAGGGGGCATGCATATGTCATTATTATTGTCTGGGGCATTTTCATTATTGTTCTTTGAAACAACACTTAAAATTGCATTGTCTCAAAGAGGGGCAAAATGTAGACACCTAAAAATGGTCAACGCTTGCGGAGTCATACTTTAACATTGGCGCATTGCCTCATTTTAGAGTTTTTGCATTGCATTAACATTTCTCCTATGTTACGCACTTGGTCTTTATCATTTGTGAGCATTAAGTCTTTCTTCTACATTCTTCATTTGTCTCGCTTTCGAATTTGGTCTTGCCGATAACAATCTTTAATCATGATTTTGGTCGATCTTGTCAATCTCTTATCATCTTGTCAATCTCGTCGTTTTACGATCGATTTGTCATCGATCCTTGTCCTCGATCCTTGTCCTCTTCAATCATGTCAATTTGGATCAATTTGTCATTGTTCCTCGGCGCATTTATCAATCAAATCATTTATCAATTCAAAATCATGATCGAATCAATATCAACTATCCTTTGTCAAGACCTAATTGTCGTCTTTGCATTTCTAATTCATCTTCCAAGGTTTTATGATTTATTCATTTAATCTTGTTTGGCATTTTCCCTCTAGGTTAAATAATTTATTTATTTATCCTAAGTCTTCTTGTCACAATTAAATTATTATTTAATTGGCTAGTTAATTCCTCCTATTTTTGTAAATTAATCAATGAATGAGAAATTATTAATTAATTTACCTAATTTGCGTCAATTTCCTAATTTCCAAGTCATCATTTCCAACTTAATTTTCTAATTTCTCCTAAATTCCTAAATGTCTATTTCTATTTCAAAATCTTGTCATAAATCTTTGCATAGAAATTTGTCATAATTGTCATAAATCCTTGCATAGCAATTTGTCATAGACATGTCATAATTTTGCTATTCTTGATTTGAACTTCCATTCGAATCACTGTCATGCTAATCTTGTCATCTCTCCAATTCTTCTATAAATTGGATGAATTTCCTCAATCTTGGCTAATAATGAGAATAACCCTTAACTAATAATCTTTGATCAGACTATCGAATTTATGCTTCTAGTACTCTTGATCAATAATCAATGTCAATCTTGCTTTCAATCATGTATGTGCACTTGTAGGTGAGATCCACAACCATTTGAAGAGGAAAGAAGAACAATGGAGCCGCATGGAAGGAGCATTCAAATCGTCATCTGGTTTGCATAATTTCTAGTTTTGTATGCTTTGTTTTCATGTCTCTATTGAGTGTGTCTTAGGATAGATTCATTCCAATGAATGCATTTGTGATTGATTATTAGTTTTTATCTTGTCTTGTGATGATTTCCTATTTCCTAACACTACACTTGAAAAACAACAAAAACATAGGTTGCATTCTTGCCATAGATTGCATTTTCATTTATTTAGTTTGCATTTAGTTGCATATCATACATCATCCTTGAAAAAATCCAAAAAAAATATTGCATTTGCATAGTGACATGCCTGTTGAAACAAGGTCAAAATCTAAGATGGGCAAACCAACATATCAACCCATTGACAATGTATCAAACTCATAGTTTCAACCTAGTCAATCATTACAAATTGAAGGTTCATCAAACACATCATTACCACCCTATGGAATGGTTCAACTTGGACCACCTCCATTATATGAGCCATTGTTTGTACCCATGAAACCGGGATATGGGAGTGTTCCACCAACACCAAGGGAAAATGCACCTTTCGACTGGAATCAACTGAACCAGCAACATGAAATTCAAATATTACATGAGGAACAAACTCTTTCACAAGGATTTGGTTCAAATCAAGGCATTCAACAAGAAATAAATCCAAATGTTTTACCAGATTCTTCATCAGATTCTGATGCTTCTGATGATGTTGATATGTTCCTTAAAGATCCGAAGTTAACAAAAAAGATGGATAAATTCTTGAACAAGGTCTTTAAGATGTTCCCACGAAAATATCTTGACATGATGAGTAATGTGACCTCCTCAAGTGAGCAAATTAATGTGCAAAAACAACAAGGTGGTGAGTTATTAAGTTTCTCTCCACATCTAAATGAAGAAAATGTGCAACAAGAACCTCAACACACCTCGATGAGTAAACGTGCTTCAAAAATGTTGACAGTGACTATTCCTCAAAAGTTACCATTTGAAATAATAAACAATCTATTATTTAATACAACACCTTTAACACAAGATCAAATGAGGGCCACACAAATATTGACAACTGTCTCTCAACAAGAAATGATTCCTTGAATAATTACAAGTGGATCAAAATCTAAGATGCAAGAAAGCTTTACGACTTGAATGCCTGATCTTACCAATGTCCAAAACAATTCCACAATGCAACAAAGTTCCTATGTCCCATTAAGTTCAATATATTTTCCAAATACTCAAGTACCTGTTATGCAAAATATTGTGACAGATCCTTCGATAATGGCAACACAAAGAACCATAAATAGTGATTTGCACCAACAACAAATGTTACAACAATTGAGAAATACACAAAAGACACAATCGAATGCGCAAACAAGCAATGCACAACAACAACATTATCACATCCGACAACAAGTGGTAGTGCCTTCTGCACCATTACAAGTCAATTCAAACTTGCAACCACCACAATGCATTGGACAAACAACACAGCAAGTAAATGTGAGTGCCATACCCCATCTCAAGGAGAAACAACAAAAACCTCCCAAACAAAGTTTTTTGCAAATAATGGGATTTACATCAAGACAACAACAATTGGCACAAAGTCAGCAAATTCTGATTCATGAGCATCAACAACAACATGTACCTCCATATGTGCCAAGACAAACAAGTTATCATACTTCACAACCACAATTGATGTCCGTGCAATATCAACAACACCCTCAATTGCAATATCAACCAAGGCTACCAATCATGATTCCACCACAAGAAGCACAGCAACAGGGTCAATGTCAAGGCACGACACAACCACAACAACAAGAGCTGTAACAAGAACTTTATATGCCAGAGACACCAAAGACAGCAATTTCTGAGCATCAACAGCCAATGGAGAGCAGGATGTATCGACAAAGAGTACACCCAAGAGTGAATGATGAACTTCCAAAAACTTTGATACCTGACACATTTGCACAATAGCTTGAGAAGTTGCAACAACAAGTCGATGCATTGGAAACCAAAGGGACAAAGATATTGTACACAAATCAAGATTTATGTCCTCATCCATTTGAAAAGAGCTTGTACATGCCTCCCTTCTCTAAGCATTTTGAGGCACCTAATTTTGAGAAATACAAAGGGAATGGCAATCCAAAAGACCACATTCGAGCATTTTTCATAGCATGTACTGAAGTGAGTTATGAGGAAACATATTTAATGTGCGTGTTTGCACGAAGTCTCATAGGACAAGCCATGGATTAGTATTCACATTTGCCAGGGAATATAAAGACTTGGTTGGAATTGGATCAAAATTTTATATCCCACTTTGCATTCAACATTGATAGTGAAGTGACCATGTCAGATTTATGCAAAACCAAGCAAAAGCAAGGTGAACCATTAGTGACTTTCTTGCAATGATGGCGAAGCTTGTATAGTCATTCTTCCCTTAACATACATTAAGAACAACAAGTGAACTTATTTATTCAAAATTTCATCCCACAAATGATGTATAAACTCAAATTGAAAAGTCCTAGTACCATTGAGAAACTCATTAAGAAAGGGATGAACATTGAAACTACTCTTGTAGCTAAGGGAATCATTAAGCTCAACAAAGACAGTGACAACACAAACAATTCAGGGGACAGAAATAGATTTTGGTACAAAAACAAGAATGTCACTAATGATGGAGTTGTCAATGCAAGAGCAGTGAATGCAAATCAACCCACGTTCACAATAAAAAAATTGAGTGCTCCTAATATGTCAGCTATGGAACAAAATCAAACACCAACAAGCAATGTTACTCAACAGCCACAATACCAACAATATACTCAACAATATAATCAACAACAAGGTCAGCAACAAAACCAGCAACGAAAACCTTTCCCATCAAGGGATGGGCCTCCTCGACAATTTACGCCACTGGGAGAGCCTATTGAGTCAGTAATGAAACAATTAATACAAGCAAAGTTTATCAAGTTACCAGATATCAAGGAAGAACCATTGGTAAAGCCGCATTGGTGGAATGATAATGCATATTGTGAATACCATCGATCAAAAGGACATAAAACCGCATCGTGTTTTCAATTGAAGCATATGATTCAAGAATTGTTAGCTCAAGGAGTAATTGAGGTAGACCCGCCCAATGCGACCTCTAACACTGATCATACAATTTTTAAAAATCCTTTGCTTGATCATGACAAGGGTAAAGCATCTTCTTCAAACTCTACCCAAACAAAAAATCTTAATTATGCAAATACTAGTTATAACAATGTCATCAATTGTTTTCAAGCATCAAATGATTATTTTTCCACCATAAGAATAAAGGGACAAGATCCTTCTTGTGCAGTCACCACTCGTCGATCCAAAATAGTCCTGAAAGGCGCTCCTGCAATTCCTCCCAAATCAACTCCTACGAGTCAATATAATCTCCTAGATCATCTGGGGAAGACACCTGCACAAATATCAATTCTTGAGTTGTTGAAAATGTCCCCTATGCATCACACAGTCCTAGATAAAGCTTTAACTGAGTCCACTGTCTTGACAGACATTGATGTTGACTAGTTTCAAGCTCAAATTGGACATCTAGCTATTTCCCAACACGTCGCCTTTTCTGATAACGATATTTCTTCTGATAAGCTCCCACATAATGATCCTTTACATCTTGAAGTCTTTGTCCATAATTGCAAGATCCAATGAGTCTTGATAGATGGCAGAGCAAGTCTTAACATATGTACCTTGAGAGTGGTCATTGGTCTTGGTTATACAGAAAATGACATTGATTCTTCCAGAAGAATAACAATCAAAGCATATGATGATTCTAAGCATCCATCTAAAGGGGTAATTTCATTGCCTATCAGAGTCGGTCCAGTGACAGAAAACACTTTCCTACAGTACCTAGACCTTGATCTCCCTTACAATATGATTCTTGGCTGTCTGTGGATCCATGCAATGAAAGCAGTTCCATCTACTTATCATCAGTGTTTAAAATATCCTTACAATGGGACTAAGATAACAATTCCAGGAGATCGTAATCCATTTCAATTTTGTGCTAATCTAAAGGATTCCCTGAAGCAACAAGTCCCAGTCAATAGAGAGGCTCATTCACATAATTATATGAATCCTAATGAATTGTTAGATGTTGTCAGAGGAAAATTGAAGATACAGGACCAAGGATGCAGAGAGTATTCAATGGCTCAAACATTCCTCATTGGGAACTTACCAATATCTCCAAAATCACATGACAAACCACATTTGTTGCAAAAGGAACCTAAGATAGTCATTCAATATCAGCCCCCCACTACATTTACAAAATGGGGTGAACTTAACAAAGAAACTTTGGATGATGATGTAATAGATTGTCTTTATAAGGATCCAACTGATACACCACCTGTCAAGTTGCCAGTGGAGCGGTATGGCAAAGGGTTTACTATACTACAGAAAAAGGGATATGATGGTTGTAGTGGTTTGGGCCCTGATAAGAAAGGAAGACTAGAACCTATTATACCCAAGATGTGACCTCCAACTTTAGGGTTAAGTTTTGTACCATTGTGAATTGGACCCTCATCTACCAAAGTGACCATGTGTAGAAAGGGGCATGACTCTGATGATGAAATGACACCTGAGGATACTCGACCTAAAACTGATTCCAATGAATGGGAGTGGAGTTCCTTTTCTTCTAGCTCCTATTCCCTTGACAATGTTTTCCTTGACCCTAATGATTTACCCATGGAAGATAAACATGAAATAACTTACCCACCTAAGACATGTCCTAATGCTTGGATAGAGTCATTCTGGGACCCAAGCTCTGAATGAGATACAAGTAGTTCAGACAGTGATACCATGGACATTTACATCTTTACCATATCGGCCCTCTCCCTCCTTAAAACCGATGATGACATGCCCCTTGTCTATCCTCAGCTTATCCAACAGGACCAATAAGAACCACTCAAATTGGATTGTTTTCAAAATGATGAAGCAATTGCAAAATTCCTTGGACTACGAGAAGGCATACCACAAGGTGATCATAAGGCAGGGTTTTCTATTGATTTAGATTCTACAACATATTTTGGGGAGTCAACTCCATCTTCTAGTCATAAAAATGAAAAAGAAAAAGTAAAAAATTAAAAGAATAGGTCTTTGAGTGAAAACCGTAAGGCACTCTCTGATCATGAAAAAGTAAAAATAAAAAACGTACCTATCGGTGAAAACCTCTCTGAGGCCCCCAAAGGTGGAAGATTGGACATACCCTCATTAAGTCAGGATAAATCAACATTGCTTGTGGAAATGACTGAAGAGATAAATTTTGGTACACCTGACAACCCTAAGGTCAGTCATTTCGCTGCTTCTCTATCAAAACAGGAAAAGATAGATTTTGTCAATTTCTTTCTTGAGAAGAAGATCAGTTTTGCATGGTCCTATGCAGATATGCTCGACCTTGATCCAAAATTGGTCCTTCATCACTTGCCATTAAAATCAGATGCCAAGCCCGTCAAACAGAAACTCAGAAAGATGCATCCCGAGGTGGCTCTCTTGGTCAAGGTAGAACTAAAAAAATTATTAGATGTGAGCTTTATCAGACCAATTGATTATGCAAATTGGATTTCAAATTTGGTACTAGTTAGCAAAGTAATTGGGGGCATCAGAATCTGTACGGATTTTAGGGATCTTAATAAAGCATGCCCTAAAGATGATTTTCCACTACCGAATATAGACATCATAGTTGACATGACTGCCGGATATGAGATGCTATCATTGATGGATGGTTTTTCTGGATATAATCAAATTCACATTTCTCTTGAAGATCAACATAAGACTACATTCACATGTGCTTGGGGTACCTACTGTTGGAATGTGATGCATTTTGGTCTTAAAAATGTTGGTCCAACATAACAAAGAGCTATGACGACAATTTTCCATGATTTTATGCATACTTTGATGGAAGACTATGTTGATGACCTATTATGCAAATCTGTCACAAGAGATAGTCATCTACCCATCCTTGGCCCAATCTTTGATCGAATGAAAACCTACAAGCTTAGACTCAACCCAAAGAAATGTGTCTTTGGTGTCACAGTCGGCAAATTATTAGGGTACATTGTTTCTCATAGAGGCATCGAAGTAGACCCTGAAAAGGTTAAAGCAATAATGGATATGCCTCCTCCTTCAAATCTCCATCAACTAAGAAGTCTGCAAGGAAAGTTATAGTCAATCTACCGGTTTATAGCTCAATTGGCAGACAAATGTCATCCCTTCCAGCATTTATTGCATAAAAGTGTCACTTTTAAATGGACTGAGCAATGTCAATCAGGATTATCTGCTGTCACCACCTATTCTAATGCCTCCTATAGAAGGGAAGCCATTCATATTGTATATTTCTGCAACTGAAACGGCACAGTGAGTTCTCTTAGCCCAACAGGATGAGAAAGGCAAAGAACAGACTATTTATTATATTAGTTGGACACTAGTGGGCTATGAACTGAATTATTCAACTATTGAACGGGCATGTTTAGCAGTGGTATTTGCAACACAGAAGCTTCGACACTATATGTTAAATCATCAGACATTGTTAGTTGCAAAAATTGATCCCTTGAAATACTTGCTTAGTAGGGCAGCTTTGACAGGTCGCCTAGCAAAGTGGGTTATGATCCTCAGTGAGTTTGATATTGAGTACATTGAGAGAAAGGCAATAAAAGGACAAATCATAGCAGATCAACTTGCAGAGGCACCTATTCATGATGATCATCCAATGTTGACAGATTTTCCAGATGAATCAGTCTTTACTGTCACATCTTCTAATGAATGGAAGTTATATTTTGATGGATCCCATATCAAATTTGGGTCCAGAGCAGGTATATTGTTTGTCACCCCTCAAGGTGATGCTATTCCCAAATCCTACAGAATAACTTTAAATTGCACCAACAATATTGCAGAATACGAAGCTCTGGTCACAGGACTTTGAGTAGCGATCCACTGGAACATCACACATTTGCAAGTCTATGGAGATTCCTAGTTAGTCATCCATCAAGTGAATGATGAATATGAAATGAAAGATGAAAAGCTTATTCCCTACAAGCATATGGTGGATTTCTTCAAGACAAAATTTATGGCTATCCATTTCAGTCAAGTTCCAAGAATTCAAAACAAGTTAGCAGATGCTATGGCAACTATTGCTTCCATGTTAAATATGCCCCACAATATGGACAGATGTGAATTTTTGGTTGAACAGTTGCTTGTCCCTTCTTTTGAAATTCTGACAGTAGATGTGATGTGTGTTCTTGTTGGTCCTAATTCCCCGTGGTACAATGACATCTATCAATACTTGAAATCCGAAACCTTACCACCTAACCTTTCCTCTAACCAACACCGAACCTTCATCCGCCAGATAGCCAAATATGTCATCATCGTAGACACCCTTTACCATCGTTCCTTTGACCACACCCTCCTCAAGTATTTGGATTCTGATGAGGCACAAACGGCTTTACACGAGGTTCATGATGGTATATGTGGGGGCCATTTCATGGTCTAAGTCTAGCTAAAAAGTTGGTTCGTGCTGGGTATTATTGGCCCACTATGGAAAAGGATGTTCATGATTTTGTCAAGAAATGCTACAAATGCCAAATCCATAGAAATTACATTCATGCGCTAGCCCAAGAACTTCACTATGTCATATCTTCGTGGCCCTTTTCTCAATGGAGATTGGATCTTATTGGTAAGATTCACTCGACATCTGCAAATGGACACAAATTCATCATCATGGCCATAGAATACTTTACAAAATGGATCGAGGCTATCCCCATGACCTATATCACTGGTGTCCAAATTTCAAAGTTTCTACTAAATTATATCATATGCAGATATGGGGTTCCCCTTGCAAGTGTCACAGATAATGGCCGTCTATTCAAGAATAAACATGTCAAGGAACTCTCGGAAAAGTTTCACATCCAACACCATTTCTCTAGTCCTTATTATCCACAAAGTAATGGTCAAGCTGAAGCATCAAATAAAACCATCATTAAGATCTTGAAAAAGGTTGTCAATGATGTTGGTCAAGATTGGCATGTACATTTGAATCCAACACTGTGGGCTTATCGCACTTCCATCCGCACACCTACTGGCGCAACACCTTATTCCTTGGTGTGTGGTGCGGAAGCCATTTTACCCTTGGAAGTGAAAATTCCATCTTTGTGTGTTTCCTTGCAACATTTGATTGATGATGAGACGCACAGAGTCTCTCGGTTGCATCAACTTGAGATGTTAGATGAGAAACATCAGACAGCCCTGACACATTTGCAGGCATATCAACACTATCTCCGTCACTCTTATAATAAGAAGGTCAATGGGTGACACTTCGAAGTGGGAGATTTGGTCTTAAAGGTGAACCCGAAGAATGTACAATCTACTAACATCATCAAAGAAAAGTTTGAACCTAATTGGGTTGGGCCTTTCATAGTTACTACAACCTATGGCTCGGGGGCATATCAACTTGCAAACCCAGAAGGTGAACCTTTGTTAGATCCTGTAAATAGCATGCACCTTCGCAAGTATTGGGCATAGTTCTTTTGTCAGTAGTTCTTTAATATGATCCTGAAAAATACAAAAAAAAATCAAAAAGCTCAAAAAAAAAAAAAAAAATTAAAAAAAAATGAAAAATTGAAAACTCAAATAAAAGTGAAAAATTGAAAAGAACAAAAGTAAAGAAAAATAAATCGCCCTCTAGTGAAAACCTGGCAAACAGGCGCTCTGGGCAAGTACCATGGTGAAAACCTGCCAAACAGGCACCATGTGTAAAAGATTATTGCTTTGTCATCTATCATGACCCCTAGCTATACTTTCCCCCCAAAAGTTTATCACGATTATCCTTGCCCTGACCCAATGTTCTGTTCTAGGCCTATGATTGTTCAACATCATTGTCTTGCATAATCAAATTTCCAGTCCTTGTGCATATGTTTTGGTCATGGTCACTGTATATGTCTTTCAAAATTCCATTGGGTACGCACCCCTTGTCATGATCAATTACTGGAGCTTTCAAATCAAATAATGTCCTAAAATAATCAAAAAAATTGAAAAATGTCCTGAAAAAATCCTTAAAAATCAAATAATGTCCTCAAATAATAAAAAAAATATGATGCTTCTCTCTGCTCTGGTGGAACTGCAGTCTCATATAATGTCCTCCAATGCCATATCTCATCTCTGGTCTCTACCAACATCTATTCTATCTCACGTGCACTGGCATCCCTAATCGACCCAATATACTCGGTCACTCTCTGCTCTACTTGTTGTGCCTGGGCTATTGCTGTATCTCGAGCCGCTGTCAGTCTCGCTATCTCTGCTCTGAACTGATCCTGCTCTCTCCTCAAGATAGCATTCTATCTCTCTAATGTCGCAATGTGATCATGCTAACTCGCTATGGTGGCCCTACATATCTCCATCTCCTCTATGCTAGCTATCTCTGGCTCTATGGGTATATCCTGCAATGACTCCTGATTGGCTGGATCTAGCTCATCCTCCTCATCCTCATCTCCATCCTCATCATCCCCTCTGTCCTCATCATCCTCCTCATCATTCCCTCTGTCCTTGTCATCCCCCTTATCCTCATCATCTCCCTTGTCCTCATCTCTATCCTCATCATCTCCCTCCTCTCTAGCGAGTGGAAAGTCCTCCTATCTCCTATCAATGGCACAGGCCATCGTCGTGCAAACCATCGCTCATACTCCTTTGTCATCCCGGCATCCACCACATCTGATCTCCAATCCCACTATCTCTACTATAGCTATGTGAAGTTGGTGTATGCTATGTGTGGCTGAATCATCCTCCCCCACTGACTCGTCTCTTTGTGAGATCGGGCAAAGTGTACAGTCCCTCTTGGTACATCCTGCCTCTCTCCAAACTGTCTTCTGACTCTCTTTGGTAGATACATCTCAATCAATCTCTAGTGATTCACTGGTCACCCAATCAGGTATCTCTCCTATCTGCAATACGATAGCTCATCACCATCATCTGACCATCCAAGGCAATCCTGATATGGCCTCCATGTGAACTCTCTCAATCTGTCTAGCTCATGTCGCCAATACAATATGTATCCGAAAGGACCTTGTCTTAGTGCTCCCCCATAGCAGTACACATATGGTTGATGTGGTACTACCTGTCTCTCTGCAATCAGTCGACATATGGCTATGTGCTCAAATGCCCATACCTATAATAATGTGACCCCACAGCTCAAAGTCTGCACCCTCTGATATGCTATCTGATGCAGCTGAAAATATAGCATAGCAAGCACACATGGTCCCCATGCATATACAGTTCCCTCTATCACCATCCACTCTAGCACTCTTCCACATCTAATAGGGAATCCATGTCCTCATCTATCACCTGCTAATAGGCATGCTATAAACACTGCTATCACTACATAACACTGATCATACTCAGATGTCTTACCAAAGAATATGGGCAAAGTTGGGATCAACTCATCCATCAGGCAGAGTTTGCATACAATGACAGTGTAAACAGATCCACTGGTAAGAGCCCATTTCAGATTGTTTATGGAATGCATCCTAGAGGTGTTTTCGAGTTAAATGATGTAACTAAATTGCAGCATGTGAGTGGTCCAGCAGAAGAAATGGCACAGTTTATGAAAGAAATTCATGAGCAGGTACAGAAGTCATTACAGGAAACTACTCAAAAAGTTAAGGAGAGAGTTGATGCTTCAAAAAGAGATGTTCAATTTTCAGTGGGTGATTATGTGATGGTCCATCTCAAAAAGTCACAGTTACAGAAAGGAGTGCCTATTAAGTTGCAAATGAGAAGAGTAGGACCATGCAAAATCTTGGCTAAATATGGCCATAATGCTTACAAAGTTGATTTGCCTAATGAAGTTTCTATGTCTCCTATTTTCAATGTTGCAGATTTGGTGCCATTCAAAGGGGAGCTACCATCAAACTCACAAAGAGTTTCAGATCTTTCTCATTCCCTTTCTGATCTTTCTCTCCCCTCTTCTTCTACTCCCATTCCTCAGCAGGTACTAGATTCAAGAATCATCAAAAAGACAAGACACCACACCTACATGGAGCATCTCATCAAGTGGAAGGATAAACCAGTTTTTGAAGCCACATGGATACCTGAAAGTGACTTTCTCAAAGCTGGAATTAATCTTTCTTTACTGCCCAAAGGAGTCACATGACTTCTTTGTCCTTAGGGGAGTATGGTGCAGGAGCACCTGAGTACCTGAATGCTCAAATCCTAGCAGGTATAGCATTTTGTTGCAAATTAAGCATGTGTGTTTATTTTATGCTTCTATTAGGTTTAATAGGTTTTTTTTTTGGTGTAATAAGGTTTGGAACTCATTTTTGTTTAAGAGTTTCCAGGATTTTTGTATTTTGCTCAATGGGCCAAAAACTGTCAATTTTGGGTCCAAATGAGCATTTTTTAATTTTTTGATGTTATAAAGCCTTGAAAGGCATTAGAGAATGTTTATTTAGTGTTTCTAATGATGTTGAGTCATTGGTTTGAGTGCCAAGTCACTAGGAGTCAAAATGCAACTTTTTGAGCAACAAAAGTTGTCAAAAGTTGTCAAAAAGTTGTCAAAAAGTGCAAAAAAGTGATTTTTGGTGGTTTTGGTTAGTTCCAGCCTGTACCTATCCATACAAAGGCTTCAATAAGTTGGCACATGTATAAAAACCATGTTCCCATCATTGTATGTGTGGTTCATGTTGGAAAAGTAAAAGAAATACTTGTTTTGCTCTTGTTTTTGTGAGTTTCAACTAGTTTCCTGTACTTTTTAGAGTACAGTCTGTACCATGGCTTCATGAGTTTGTACTACTCCTATTTTTAATTGGTGTGATCTCCTTTGATGTTTGACTAGTGATTTGGAACAAGTTTTGTTTGAAGTTCTCTTGAGAAAGGCACTATTTTGTGGTTCCAATGGAAGGTCATTCATGGTCCAACTAGTTTCTTCAAAGTCTATTCATCCATGGCTTTGAGGAAATTTGTTGGACCCTTTGGACATACTGTATCATACATCTATTTTCCTTTTCTAGCAATGCACAAGTGTTTGTAAGCCCATGGCAAGTATGTGAAGTGAACAACTTGGTTTGGGTATTCTTAAAGTTGTTTGAATGGTACTTTGTTGTTCATAGCACTGTACTTTTGAAATGTTGAAGAAGAATTAAGTTGGCAAGAGTTATCATTGCATTTTACCATCCTTGTCTCTCTCATGACTTGGTTGGATGCAAGAAGCAAAGGTGGAATCAGACTGTAAAATAGTGTGTCATTGTTTCATTGTTAAAACCTCATTGCCAACCTTCCTAATGGACAGTATGGAATGACGGGTTCCTCTTTTATGCATCATGGGAATGTATTTACAAGTGTTTTCAATGCTAAGAAGACAAGGTACACAATTTGGTTGTAAAGGACCTAAATAAGGATCCTAGAAAAGTGTATTCTTTGTCACAGTCTTATAATGCTGTTATGCTTTGTGGCATCTTTTAAGTGTTCAAACTTACAAGATCTTTGGAGAGGCTATATGCATTGTTTTACCTTGCCATTAACACCTTTTTGCAGGCTAGGGACAGAGTGAAGAAGTAAATCAAAACAAAGAAAGAAAGTTGTATCATTTTTAACACTGTCAAAGTGCAGTGATGGCGGGTGAATGAACAACAGTCATAAAAAAATCCTTTCCTATTTGTTTTGCAGGTTGTTCCAACTTCTGTCAAGTCATTGTTGCATCTATATTTGACAGATTTTCATTTGTATTTGGTTTACCAATGTTCAAAATGTATGCAAAACCTTAAAAAATCCTTGTCTCAGTCATCTAGACTGTTATTTCTATGTAAAAGCAGTAGTATGGCATTTGTTTGACATAATGACAGTATTCTAAGATAGGTTTTGAGTCCTTGAGAGTGTTTGGAATATATCATAGCAAGGTTTGAAACATTTAATTGGGTCTAGTATCATGGAGAATGCCTTTAATTTGCAAACCCTCACTAAAACCCTCAAAAACCCTTGAAAAATGCCTATTTTGTGGGACAGTCCTCAAATAGTCCGTATAGTACTTGCCATAGCAAAAATCCTTGAGTTTTCATCATCAATTGACCACATCTCCAAGGGTTTTCCATGAAGTTTAGCAGATTGAGCAGGGTGAACAATTTTCACTAAAAACTAGGGCTAATCCTAGTAGCCTTTTTGGAGCTAATTTGACAATTTCATGAAATCGGTAAGGAAGGAGAAGTAAATGATTGTTTCAAATCATCAAAATTGATGAGTTAAGACCTGAGAAACCCTACTATAAGCTCCATAGCATTGCATTAAGTCATTTGATCAAGATGACCTTTTGAACCTAGAAGTTGCCTTGAGTAGAACAACGCTCATTGCATCCAACTTGGATATTTTCATTCTTGAAAAGGTGAGGAATAGTCATCAAACTTTGCAGACCTATCCAGATGCTTAGTCAACACATTAATTTGATTGAAATCCTTAAAATGTGCAAACAAGGTTAGGTAAACCATGGTTCTCCAACAGTTGCCCATTCCTAGAAGAGAGGAGATTCAGCTAGTTGGACAACCAAACTTGTTCATTTTTAGTGACACACAAGAGGACCTCATTTCAGATTTGAATGCCTTAGCATGGAAGGTAAGGAGGAGTGATGTACAATACAATAGGGTGCAAGAAGTGTTGAATAGAGAGGAGGAGATAGGAGAAAGGTTTAGAAGAATCCCATTTGTGCCTAGGGATTGATTTGGGAAGCACATTGAGAGCAAAAGCCCACCAACCTCAAAAGAAGACCAACTTCTACTCTACCTCCTCATCATAGTGGTATCAGAGCCAATTCAGATTTGGGTTGAGAGATTAGCACATGTCAGGTAGTGAGTTAGTGGGAGACAACACCAACAACATGGTGACCAATGCAGAGTTAGCAAAGAGGATGGAGGATCAGGTTGAAGAAAATAGACTCCTTAGGGGAAGATTACAACAATTTGAAAAAAAGTTGTACCAAGTAGAAGTCAAGACTGAAGAAGTCAATGAGAAAGTAGAAAATGCTGAAGATAAGAAGGAAACCTTAGAGGAAGAAGTCCCAGAACCAGATCCAATCTTGGATAGAGAACAAGAAACCTTTTTACAAGCTTTGAAAGCTTTGACTGGAAAGGCCCTAGATGGAGTGTCCCTTTTCAGTGGCAAGATGGAACCAGAAGCACTAATGGAGTGGATAGAGGGTCTAGAGAATCACTTTGAATGTGATGGAATTACTGAAGCACAGAAAGTGAAGGTAGCCAAATCCAGAATGAGAGGGGTAGCCTTAACTTGGTGGAAGTTCATCCAAGAGGAAAGGGTGAAAGAGGGAAAGAAACCCATAGCCACCTGGAAGACAATGGTAACTAAAATCAAAGACACCTACATTCCTAAAGATTATGAAATCCAGTTACATAGGAAGAGACAAAACTTGAGACAGAAAGACCTAGATGTTAGTAGTTACACTGAAGAATTCCAAAAACTATGCCTTAGATCTAAGGTACAAGAAGATGAAAATGTCAAAGTAGCTAGGTATCTCAATGGGTTAAGATGGAATATTCAGGAAGAGTTAAGCCTATGGTGTCCCAACACATTACAGAAGTGTTATCAACTAGCACTGAAGGTAGAAGAGAGAAACAAGAAGAAACAAGAACAGAATAGTAGAGGCAGAGGAAGAGGAAACAGAGGCAGTCATAGAGGTAGTTTTGGGGGAAGAAACATAGATCATAGGTCCCAGGGAGAGTCTAAGCTTATTGAGCAAAGCGGGGATTCTTAGAGCAGACCCAACTATAGGGGTAGGGGATCAGGCAACCCAAGAAGGGGTAGATCTAATGGACCTAGAAGAGGTTCATACTTCTCCACCATGAAGTGTTATGACTGTCAAAAACTAGGCCATCCAGCATATAGATGCCTAGAGAAGCCAAGTTCATCTCAAGGAGGTGATAAGAGAGTCCATTTTGTGCAAGAGGAAACCACACCAAATCAAAGGTGTCTACCATCAAAAGAAGGGGAAAACCTCATGATCAAGAGGATCCTCATGAAAGAGCCATCTCAGAAAGATATGTCTCAAAGGAAAGCTCTTTTCAGGATCAAATGTAAGATCCAAGGAAAGGTGTGCAAAGTTATCATTGACTCAGGATCAACTGACAACATCATATCAGAAGAAGCTGCTACAAAACTTCAACTACCTAGGATACAGGACGATGAGCCCTACAAGGTCACATGGTTGAAAAAAGGGCAGCATGTATTGGTGAGTGAAAAAACATGGGTAGAGTTTAACATAGGTGAGTACCAAGATAAGATTTTGTGTGATATACTACCTATGGATGCTTGTCATTTGCTTTTAGGAAGACCTTGGCAATTTGACAGGAAAGCACAATATGATGGTGAAAAGAGCTCATACTCATTTTTCAAGAATGGTATCAACTATAAAATTCAGTCCCTTAATGAAGAAAGTGAGGGAAGCAAACCACAAGTTCCTAACACTTTGTTAGTTGGTGAAAAGGAGTTCATTCATACCCTAAAAGAAGGTGATGGCATAGGTTTTGCATTGGTAACTAAACTAGTTGATGAAAAGAAAGAAAAAAAGGTAGAAATCCCATATGAGGTGAAGCAACTTCTATATTAGCTTAAGTCAATTGTTAATGATGGTCAACCAACCTCTCTACCTCCTCAGAGAGCCATTAGCCACCAGATAGACTTCATCCTAGGTGCATCCTTACCAAACAAAGTTGCTTACAAAATGACACCTAAACAAAATCAGGAAGTGGCAAGACAAATCCAAGAGCTCTTAGACCAAGGATTGATTAGAAAAAGTATTAGTCCATGTGCAGTACCCATAGTGTTAGCACCTAAGAAAGGTGGGGCTTGGAGACTTTGTACAGATTCAAGAGCAATAAATAGGATCACAATCAGGTATAGATTCCCCATCCCTAGGATAGAAGATCTTATGGATTGTTTAGGGGGAGCAAAATATTTCAGTAAGATAGACCTAAAAAGTGGTTATCATCAAATCCGCATCAAAGAGGGGGATGAATGGAAAACAACTTTCAAGACAAATGAGGGGTTGTATGAATGGCTAGTCATGCCATTTGGGTTAACAAATGCACCCAGTACATTTATGAGATTGATGAATGAGGTGTTACATGACTTCATAGGCAAGTTTGTAGTTGTGTACCTTGATGACATCTTAATTTTCAGTAAAACCAAGGAAGAACACCTCCAACATTTGCAGATTGTCTTATAAAGATTGAATGATGAACAACTTACTATCAATCTAGAGAAATGTGATTTCCTTAAGCAAGAGCTGGTCTATTTGGGTTTTGTTGTTTCAGGGGGTGACTTGAAGATGGATCCAAGTAAGGTAGAAGCCATAGTTAATTGGCCAACCCCTAAGAATGCTAGTGATGTCAGGAGTTTTCATGGACTTGCTCAATTTTATAGGAAATTTATTAGGGGTTTCAGTGAAATATGTGCACCTATGTTGGAAACCATTAAGGGTGGTGTGAAAGTGAAATTTCAGTGGACAGAAGCAGCCAACAAGGGATTTGAATTGCTGAAAGTCAGAGTTGCTACTCAACCAGTGTTGATTCTACCTAGTTTTGACAAATTGTTTACCTTAGAGTGTGATGCAAGTAACATTGCTATTGGTGCTGTTTTGAGTCAGGATAATAGGCCTGTTGCATTTTTCAATGAAAAGCTTGATGATGCTAAGAAGAAATATTCTTCATATGATCTTGAAATGTATGCTTTGGTTCAGGCACTTAGGAAATGGAGGCATTATCTTCTTCCTAAAGAATTTGTGGTTTACACTGACAACCAGGCACTTAGTTTTCTCAATTCACAGGATAAGCTTAATCATAGACATGTTAAATGGGTAGAGTCTTTGCAAGCATATACCTTTACTTTGAAGCATAAGAAAGGATAGTGTAATAAAGTAGCTGATGCATTGAGTAGGAGGTTACTTACTGTTCAAGAAATTCAAATTAGAAGTATTGGTATAGAATGTTTTAAGGATTTATATCCACATGATTCTGATTTTGCTGATATTTACAAGGTTTGTCAAGATTTTCAGAATACTTTTCATAGTGAATATGCTGACTATACTTTGCAGAATGGATTGTTATTCAGGGGTGGACAGCTGTGTGTGCCAAAAGGTTCAATGAGGGAGAATCTGATACAGGAAAAGCACAATGGTTGCTTGAGTGGTCACTTCGGTCTTAATAAGACTTTGGAATTGGTTCAGAGGCACTATTTTTGGCCTAAGATGCAGGCAGATGTCAGGAAATATGTTGAGAAATGCATGGTATGTCAGAAAGCCAAGGGTACTAGCACTAATGCTGGTTTGTATCAGCCTCTTCCCATACCTTCTAGGCCTTGGGATTGCATCAGTATGGATTTTGTGGTAGGTTTGCCCAGAACTAAACTAGGGTGTGATAGTATTTTTGTGGTTGTTGACAGATTCAGTAAAATGGCACATTTCACACCTTGAAAAACTACTAATGATGCTAGTCACATTGCTTTTCTTTTCTTTAAGGAAGTTGTAAGAATTCATGGTTTGCCATCCAGTATTGTATCTGATAGAGATGCTAAGTTTTTGGGTCATTTTTGGAAAACTTTATGGAAGAAATTGGGTACTAACTTGTCTTTTGGCTTAGCTTATCATCCATAGACAGATGGCCAAATAGAAGTGGTGAATAGAACATTGGGTAACCTACTCAGATGTCTTACCAAAGAATATGGGCAAAGTTGGGATCAACTCATCCATCAGGCAGAGTTTGCATACAATGACAGTGTAAACAGATCCACTGGTAAGAGCCCATTTCAGATTGTTTATGGAATGCATCCTAGAGGTGTTTTTGAGTTAAATGATGTAACTAATTTGTAGCATGTGAGTGGTATAGAAGAAGATATGGCACAGTCTATGAAAGAAATTCATGAGCAGGTACAGAAGTCATTACAGGAAACTACTCAAAAAGTTAAGGAGAGAGTTGATGCTTCAAAAAGAGATGTTCAATTTTTAGTGGGTGATTATGTGATGGTCCATCTCAAAAAGTCACGGTTACAAAAAGGAGGTGCCTACTAAGTTGCAAATGAGAAGAGTAGGACCATGCAAAATCTTGGCTAAATATGGCCATAATGCTTACAAAGTTGATTTGCCTAATGAAGTTTCTATGTCTCCTATTTTCAATGTTGCAGATTTGGTGCCATTCAAAGGGGAGCTACCATCAGACTCACAAAGAGTTTCAGATCTTTCTCATTCCCTTTCTGATCTTTCTCTCCCCTCTTCTTCTACTCCCATTCCTCAGCAGGTACTAGATTCAAGAATCATCAAAAAGACAAGACACCACACCTACATGGAGCATCTCATCAAGTTGAAGGATAAACTAGTTTCTGAAGCCACATGGATACCTGAAAGTGACTCTCTTAAAGCTAGAATTCCTCTTTCTTTACTGCCCAAAGGAGTCACATGACTTCTTTGTCCTTAGGGGAGTATGGTGCAGGAGCACCGGAGCACCTGAATGCTCAAATCCTAGCAGGTATAGCATTTTGTTGCAAATTAAGCATGTGTGTTTATTTTATGCTTCTAGTAGGTTTAATAGGTTTTTTTTGTGGTGTAATAAGGTTTGGAACTCATTTTTGTTTAAAAGTTTCCAGGATTTTTGTTTGTTGCTCAGTGGGCCAAAAACTGTCAATTTTGGGTCCAAATGAGCATTTTTTAATTTTTTGATGTTGTAAAGCCTTGAAAGGAATTGGAGCATGTTTATTTAGTGTTTCTAATGATGTTCAGTCATTGTTTTGAGTGCCAAGTCACCAGGAGTCAAAATGCAACTTTTTGAGCAACAAAAGTTGTCAAAAGTTGTCAAAAAGTGCAAAAAAGTGATTTTTGGTCATTTTGGTTAGTTCCAGCCTATACCTGTCCATACAAAGGCTACAAAAAGTTGGCACATGTATAAAAACCATGTTCCCATCATTCTATGTGTGGTTCATGTTGGAAAAGTAAAAGAAATACTTGTTTTCCTCTTGTTTTTGTGAGTTTCAACTAGTTTCCTGTACTTTTTAGAGTACAGTCCATACCATGGCTTCATGAGTCCATACTACTCCTATTTTTAATTGGTGTGATCTCCTTTGATGTTTGAGTAGTGATTTGGAACAAGTTTTGTTTGAAGTGCTCTTGAGAAAGGCACTGTTTTGTGGTTCCAATGGAAGGTCATTCATGGTCCAACTAGTTTCTTCAAAGTCTATTCATCCATGGCTTTGAGGAAATTTGTTGGACCCTTTGTACATACTGTATCATACATCTATTTTCCTTTTCTAGCAATGCACAAGTGTTTGTAAGCCCATGGCAAGTATGTGAAGTGAACAACTTGGCTTGGGTATTCTTAAAGTTGTTTGAATGGTACTTTGCTGTTCATAGCACTGTACTTTTAAAATGTTGAAGAAGAATTAAGTTGGCAAGAGTTATCATTGCATTTTACCATCCCTGTCTCTCTCATGACTTGGTTGGATGCAAGAAGCAAAGGTGGAATCAGACTGTAAAATAGTGTGTCACTGTTTCATTGTTAAAACCTCATTGCCAACCTTCCTAATGGATAGTATGGAATGATGGGTTCCTCTTTTATGCATCATGGGAATGTATTTACAAGTGTTTTCAATGCTAAGAAGACAAGGTACACAATTTGGTTGTAAAGGACCTAAATAAGGATCCTAGAAAAGTGTATTCTTTGTCAAAGTCTTATAATGTTGTCATGCTTTGTGGCATCTTTTAAGTGTTCAAACTTACAAGATCTTTGGAGAGGCTATATGCATTGTTTTACCTTGCCATTAACACCTTTTTGCAGGCCAGGGACTGAGTGAAGAAGTAAATCAAAACAAAGAAAGAAAGTTGTATCATTTTTAACACTGTCAAAGTGTAGTGATGGCGGGTGAATGAACAACAGTCATAAAAAAATCCTTTCCTATTTGTTTTGCAGGTTGTTCCAACTTCTGTCAAGTCATTGTTGCATCTGTATTTGATAGATTTTCATTTGTATTTGGTTTACCAATGTTCAAAATGTATGCAAAACCTTAAAAAATCATTGTCTCAGTCCTCTAAACTATTATTTTTGTGTAAAAGCGGCAGTATGGCATTTGTTTGACATAATGACAGTATTCTAAGATAGGTTTTGAGTCCTTGGGAGTGTTTGGAATATATCATAGCAATTTTTGAAACATTTAATTGGGTCTAGTATCATGGAGAATGCCTTTAATTTGCAAACCCTCACTGAAACCCTCAAAAACCCTTGAAAAATGCCTATTTTGTGGGATAGTCCTCAAACAGTCCGTACAGTAGTTGCCATAGAAAAAATCCTTGAGTTTTCATCATCAATTGACCACATCTCCAAGGGTTTTCCATGAAGTTTAGCAGATTGAGCAGGGTGAACAATTTTCACTAAAAACTAGGGCTAATCCTAGTAGCCTTTTTGGAGCTAATTTGACAATTTCATGAAATTGGTAAGGAAGGAGAAGTAAATGATTGTTTCAAATCATCAAAATTGATGAGTTAAGACCTGAGACACCCTAATACAAGCTCCATAGCATTGCATTAAGTCATTTGATCAAGATGACCTTTTGAACCTAGAAGTTGCCTTGAGTAGAACAACGCTCATTGCATCCAAATTGGATATTTTCATTCTTGAAAAGGTGAGGAATAGTCATCAAACTTTGCAGACCTGTCCAGATGCTCAGTCAATACATTAATATGATTGAAATCCTTAAAAGGTGCAAACAAGGTTAGGTAAACCATGGTTCTCCAACAGTTGCCCATTCCTGGAAGAGAGGAGATTCAGCCAGTTGGACAACCAAACTTGTTCATTTTTAGTGACACACAAGAGGACCTCATTTCAGATTTGAATGCCTTAGCATGGAAGGTAAGGAGGAGTGATGTACAATACAATAGGGTGCAAGCAATGTTGAATAGAGAGGAGGAGATAGGAGAAAGGTTTAGAAGAATCCCATTTGTGCCTAGGGATTGATTTGGGAAGCACATTGAGAACAAAAGCCCACCAAACTCAAAAGAAGACCAACTTCTACTCTACCTCCTCATCAGAAAATGCCCTAGAAAATAACAATGACATATGCATGCCCCCTCGAGGAATTGGCCAGAAATATCCAGAAACGAGGCCAATTTGTCGATAAGAATAATAGAAAATGATAGGTTCGAACAGATCAAGAATTGAAGGTCGGATGCACAAATTAAAACTAATAGAAGGCACAAAAGACCACGACCAGCATAAGATGGAGAGCATGCACGTCCATCTAGGCACTGACAAAGATCTATAAATGAGACAAGGAGAAGGAAAAGAGCTCATTTGCACTGGCCAAAGTGGAGGAATTGTTGCTCTGGAAAAGGACCCTTGCATAGAGATGGAAAACATTCCAATGGAAGATCACCTTAGGGAACATGTACGCACCTACAGACGACCGAACGACGTGGGAGTAGTGGTATGTAGCTCAAAAACCCATTTTGCCAATTTCATGAATTTTGCTTGATTGCGGGACATTGTGGGGCCCACAGGGAATGGAAAAAAGGACATCTGTGCCTGTATGGGCACATTCTGTGCCTATGTGAGGTTGTTTTGCACCTGTGTAGGGTACACAAGCGCAGCGTGATGCTGCACAGGTGCAGGACAGGGTACACAGGCGTAGTTATTCACTGAAAACACCAATTTGACCGAAAACAGTGCGCGGATGATCCCAAAAAGAGAGATAAGGGTAGGATAGGTCAAAATAGATAAGAAAAACCCTAATTTTTGCATGAAACAAGGAAATGCAGCCCTTAGGAGAAAACCCTAAAACTAACAAAGTGTGCCCCAATTGTGATGCAAAGTCGATAGTATCCATTGATTACACGGGAGAACAGACCCGACTACTTCATGTTGTGACATAGACTCAGGAGTATGGACAGAGATACATTAGCAGGACCTGGATTATACTATATTACATTCATGCCCGAGATTAGGGCAAACATAGGACTACTTACTGCATTGGCAGAGCGATGGCATTCAGAGACTTCTTCTTTCCATCTGCCAACTGGAGAGGTGACTGTGACACTAGAGGACGTGTGGCATATCCTTCGCATTCCTATTCATGGGGAGATGATAGTATATGACCCAGCGACAGGGAGAGACGCTTTGTGTAGACTATTTGAGTACGATGTAGATGACCTTGATATCATAGAGAGGGAGATTAGCTGGGAGACCATGGCAGCAGAGTATGATCAACGTTATGTAGTGATAGTAGTGGTTATAGCATGCCTATTAGCAGGTGATAGATGAGGACATGGATTCCCTATTGGATGGGGAAGAGTGATAGAGCAGATGGTGATAGAGGGAACTGTATATGCATGGGGACCATGTGTGCTTTCTATGCTATATTTTCAGCTGCATTAGATAGCATATCAGAGGGTGTAGACTTTGAGCTATGGGGTCACACTATTACAAGTATGGGCATTTGAGCACATAGCCATATGTTGACCAATTGTAGAGAGACAGGTAGTACCACATCGACCATATGTGTATTGCTATGGGGGAGCACTGAGATAGGGTCCTTTCGGATACATATTGTATTGGCGACATGAGCTAGACAGATTGAGAGAGTTCACATGGGGCCATATCAGGATTGCCCTGGATGCTCAGATGATGGCGATGAGCTATCATATTGCAGACAGGAGAGATACCTGATTGGGTGACAAGTGAATCACCAGAGAGTGATTAAGATGTATCTGCCAGAGAGAGTCAGACAAAAGTTTGGAGAGAGGTAGGATGTACCAAGAGGAACTACACACTTTGCCTGATCTCATAGAGAGATGAGTCAGTGGGGGAGGATGATTCAGCCACACATAGCATATGTTGACTTCACACAACTACAACAGAGATAGTGGGATTGGAGATCAGATGTGGTGGATGCCAGGACGTCAGAGGAGTATGAGCGATGGTTTGCACGACGGCAGCCTATGCCATTGATAGATCCTGATATTCCGGTACCTAGGAGACAAGAGGACTTTCCACTTACAGGAGAGGAGGAGGGAGATGATGAGGACAGAGATGAGGATGAGGGAGATGATGAGGATGAGGGGGATGACGAGGACAAAGGGAATGATGAGGAGGATGACAAGGATGGAGGGGATGATGAGGACGGAGATGAGGATGAGTAGGATGAGCCAGATCCAGCTGATTAGAGTCATTGCAGGATATACCCATAGAGCCGGAGACAACTAGCATAGAGGAGATGGAGATATGTAGGGCCACCATAGCAAGTCAGCATGATCACATTGCAACATTAGAGAGACAGAATGCTATCTTGAGGACAGAGCAGGATCAGTTTAGAGCAGAGATAGCGAGACTGATATCGGCTCAAGATATAGCAATAGCCCAGGCATAGCAAGCAGAGCACAGAGTGACTGAGTATATTGGGTCGATTAGGGATGCCAGTGCACGTGAGATGGCACAGATGTTGGTAGAGACTGAAGATGAGATACGCCATTGGAGGACATTAAATGAGAGTGCAATTCCACCAGAGTAGAAAGTAGCATCATATAGGTCATGGTCGAGGACAGAGAGTAGGCCATGCTCCCGGAGGTTAGTGAGCAGCATGGGAGTGAGTGGACCTAGGAGACCACCACAACTAGGACCCGGGGTAGGAGGGACATCATCCTTGAGACATGGTAGGGATGAGGAGGATAGAGGGAGCACCCAGTGACAGAGGCACGTGCTCCTTATGACAAAGACATATATAGTTTGACATTATGTTCTCAGCCTACAGGCCATACTTAGGACAGACAGTCCAATTTTGTACTCCGATATTGTTTTGATATATGATATGATATGTAGCTATATGATGGGATGCAATGTGTTATGGCTTATGTTTACGTTTCATGTATGGATGGCTTATGCATTGTTTATGTACCATTGTGGAACATGTATGAATATATATTTTTTGTGTTTTTGATGCATTTATAATATGAAATGGATAAAATGCTTGATATAATGCAAATGTACTAACCAATGAATGCAGGATGCAGCTTATGTTTTTTTTTTTGTGGAAATCAGAGAACTAGATTGAACTTACTACCCAAACTAACTGAAGAAATGAGATAGAGGACAGTTAGAGATGAAGAAAAACTTGCTTTCACTAATGCACAGAAGTAGGTGAGAACCTTTATTTAATGTAGCAAAGCGCATGCAGAGCATAATGGCATTGAAGGCCAGAGCTGAAACGCAACCGTTTTTGCAAAATACAGATACATCGCACACAAGGAATGAGTGAAGCATCCTAGGGTGCATACATCGAGGGTCGAGGTATGTGCGGCGTTCACAAAGCGAACGTACTTATCACAAACACCCAATGATATAGTTGCCCCAGTTTGTGACAAACATTCCACAAACAACAAACACAACAAAGAAAAGAAAAAGGGACCATGAACCATCCCGTTCACTCTAAATCACTCAGTGACATCCTCGAGCAACATAGGAACATGATAAATCAGTAAAAGATAAGACTCACAAATTCGACCAAGTCAAACAAACAGTCTAATTGTCATTGTCAAAAGTGGAAAATAGGAATAATCATTCTGTCTAGTTTCAGGGAATGCGGTACCCCATCTAAGATAGGACACAGTCTAGTTTCGAGTATACCACACCCTGTATAAGACCCATGATAGTGTTGTTAAGGATGAAAGGTAATGTTGATGCTATTTTGATTGATGTGACAATTTTAATTAGTTTGAATATCCGGTTTGATTGAAAAGTTCATCTATTAATGCATGATTTCAGTAAAGCACAGTGGTGATTGAGTGTCGTTGGATGTATGCTCAGTGATCTGTCTATGCACAGAGGGTACCATTTATTGACAAAATGCAAAATGCTTGTTTCTGGAGTTTGATGTTTTGAAATTTTTTTGTTCATATTTTCAAGACTTTATTTGATTTTTAGGGATTTTTCCAGGACATTATTTGATTTTTAGGGAATTTTTTAGGACATTTTTCAATTTTTTTGATTATTTCAGGACATTATTTGATTTTTTTGATTATTTCAAGACATTATTTGATTTTTAAGGATTTTTTAAAGACATTTCTCAATTTTTTTGATTATTTCAGGGCATTATTTGATTTTTAAGGATTTTTTCAGGACATTTTTCAATTTTTTTGATTATTTCAGGACATTATTTGATTTGAAAGCTCCAGTAATTGATCATGACAAGGGGTGCACACCCAATGGAATTTTGAAAGACATATACAGTGACTAGGACCAAAACATATGCACAAGAACTAGAAATCTGATTATGCAAGACAATGATGTTGACCAATCACAGGCCTAGAACATAACATTGGGTCAGGGCAAGGATAATCATGATAAACCTGCGGGGGGAAAGTATAGCTAGGGGTCATGATAGATGATGGAGCAATAATCTTTTACACATGGTGCTTGTTTGCCAGGTTTTCACCATGGTACTTGCCCAGAGCGCATGTTTGCCAGGTTTTCACTAGACGGTGAATTATTTTTCTTTACTTTTGTTCTTTTCAATTTTTCACTTTTATTTGATTTTTCAATTTTTCACTTTTTTTTATTTTTTTGATTTTTTTTGAGCTTTTTGATTTTTTTTTGTATTTTTTTAGGATCATATTAAAGAACTGCTGACAAAAGAACTATGCCCAGTACTTGTGAAGGTGCATGCTATTTACAGGATCTGACAAAGGTTCACCTTCTGGGGTTGCAAGCTAATATGCCCCCGAGCCATAGGCTTTAGTAACTATGAAAGGCCCAACCCAATTAGATTCAAACTTTCCTTTGATGATGTCAGTAGATTGTGCATTCTTTGGGTTCACCTTTAAGACCAAATCTCCCACTTTGAAGTGTCGCCCATTGACCTTCTTATTATAAGAGCGATGGAGACGGTGTTGATATGCCTGCAAATGTGTCAGGGCTGTCTGATGTTTCTCATCTAACATCTCAAGCTGATGCAACTGAGAGACTTTGTGCGTCTCATCATCAATCAAATGTTGCAAGGAAACACACAAAGAGGGAATTTTCACTTCCAAGGGTAAAATGGCTTCCGCACCATACACCAAGGAATAAGGTGTTGCGCCAGTAGGTGTGCGGATGGAAGTGCGATAAGCCCATAGTGCTGGATTCAACTGTAAATGCCAATCTCGACCAGCATCATTGACAACCTTTTTCAGGATCTTAATGATAATTTTATTTGATGCTTCAGCTTGACCATTACTTTGTGGATAATAAGGACTAGAGAAATGGTGTTGGATGTGAAACTTTTCGTAGAGTTCCTTGACATCTTTATTCTTGAATGGATGGCCATTATCTGTGACAATTGCAAGGGGAACCCCATATCTTCATATGATATAATTTAGTAGAAACTTTGAAATTTGGACACCAATGATATAGGTCATGGGGATAGCCTCGATCCATTTTGTAAAGTATTATGTGGCTGTGATGATGAATTTGTGTCCGTTTGCAGATGTCGGGTGAATCTTGCCAATAAGATCCAATCCCCATTGAGAAAAGGGCCACGGAGATATGATAGAGTGAAGTTCTTGGGCTGGCGCATGAATGTAATTTTTGTGGATTTGGCATTTGTAGCATTTCTTGACAAAATCATGAACATCCTTTTCCATAGTGGGCCAATAATACCCAACACGAACCAACTTTTTAGCTAGACTCAGACCATTGAAATGGCCCCCACATATACCATCATGAACCTCGTGTAAAGCCGTTTGTGCCTCATCAGAATCCAAACACCTGACGAGGGTGTGGTCAAAGGAATGACGGTAAAGGGTGTCTGCGATGATGACATAGTTGGCTGTCTAGCAGATGAAGGCTCGGCGTTGGTTAGAGGAAAGGTTAGGTGGTAAGGTTTGGGATTTCAAATATTGATAGATGTCATTGTACCATGGGGAATTAGGACCAACAAGAACACACATCACATCTGCTATTAGAATTTCAAAAGAAGGGACAAGTAATTGTTCGACCAAAAATTCAAATCTGTCCATATTGTGGGGCATATTTAACATGGAAGCAATAGTTGCCATAGCATCTGTGACTTGTTTTGAATTCTTGGAACTTGACTGAAATGGATAGCCATAAATTTTGTCTTGAAGAAATCCACCATATGCTTGTAGGGAATAAGCTTGTCATCTTTCGTTTCATAGTCATCATTCACTTGACGGATGACTAACTGGGAATCTCCATAGACTTGAAAATGTGTGATGTTCCAGTGGATCGCTACTCGAAGTCCTGTGACCAGAGCTTCGTATTCTGCAATATTGTTGGTGCAATGGAAAGTTATTTTGTGGGATTTGGGAATAGCATCACCTTGAGGGGTGACAAACAATATACCTGCTCTGGACCCAAATTTGGTATGGGATCCATCAAAATATAATTTCCATTCATTAGAAGATGTGACAGCAAAGACTGATTCATCTGGAAAATCCGTCAACATTGGATGATCATCATGAATAGGTTCCTCTACAAGTTGATCCACTATGATTTGTCCTTTTATTGCCTTTCTCTCAATGTACTCAATATCAAACTCACTGAGGATCATAACCCACTTTGCTAGGCGACCTGTCAAAGCTGCCATGCTAAGCAAGTATTTCAAGGGATCAATTTTTGCAACTAACAATGTGTGATGATTTAACATATAGTGTCAAAGCTTCTATGTTGCAAATACCACTGCTAAACATGCCCATTCAATAGTTGAATAATTTAGTTCATAGCCCACTAGTGTCCGACTGATATAATAAATAGCTTGTTCTTTGCCTTTCTCATCTTGTTGGGCTAAGAGAACTCCCAGTGCCGTTTCAATTGCAAAAATATACAATATGAATGGCTTCCCTTCTATAGGAGGCATTATAATAGGTGGTGATAGTAGATAATCCTTGAGAGTTTGTAATGTTGATTGACATTGCTTAGTCCATTTAAAAGTGACACCTTTATGCAATAAATGCTGGAAGGGATGACATTTGTCTATGAATTGAGCTATAAACTGGTGGATTGACTATAACTTTCCTTGTAGACTTCTTAGTTGATAGTGATTTGAAGGAGGAGGCATATCCATTATTGCTTTAGCCTTTTCAGGGTCTACTTCGATGCCTCTGTGAGAAACAATTTACCCTAATAATTTGCCGGCTATGACACCAAAGACACATTTCTTTGGGTTGAGACTGAGCTTGTAGGTTTCCATTTGATCAAAGATTGGGCCAAGGATGGCTAGATGACTATCTCTTGTGACAAATTTGCATAATAGGTCATCAACATAGTCTTCCATCAAAGTATGCATAAAATCATGGAAAACTATTGTCATAGCTCTTTGATATGTTACGCCAGCATTTTTAAGACCAAAAGTCATCACATTCTAGCAGTAGGTACACCAAGCACATGTGAATGCAGTCTTATGTTGATCTTCAGGAGCAATGTGAATTTGATTATATCCAGAAAAACCATCCATCAATGATAGCATCTCATATTTGGCAGTCATGTCAACTATGATGTCTATATTCAGCAGTGGAAAATCATCTTTAGGGCATGCTTTATTAAGATCCCTAAAATCCATATAGATTCTGATGCCCCCAGTTACTTTGCTAACTGGTACCAAATTTGAAATCCAATCTGCATAATCAATTGGTCTGATAAAGCCCACATCTAATAATTTTTTTAGTTCTACCTTGACCAAGAGAGCCACCTGGGGATGCATCTTTCTGAGTTTTTGTTTGATGGGCTTGGCATCTGATTTTAATGGCAAGTGATGAAGGACTAATTCTGGATCAAGGTCGAGCATATTTTCATAGGACCATGCAAAACGGATCTTCTTCTCAAGGAAGAAATTGACAAAATCTATCTTTTCCTGTTTTGATAGAGAAGCAGCAAAATGAATGACCTTAGGGTTGTTAGGTGTACCAAAATTTATCTCTTTGATCATTTCCACAAGAAATGTTGATTTATCCTGACTTCACGAGGGTGTGTCCAATCTTCCACCTTTGGGCACCTCAGAGAGGTTTTCACCCACAGGTACGTCTTTTATTTTTACTTTTTCATGATCAGAGAGTGCCTTACGGTTTTCACTCAAAGACCTATTCTTTTGAATTTTTACTTTTTCTTTTTCATTAATATGACTAGAAGATGGAGTTGACTCCCCAAAATATGTTGTAGAATCTAAATCAATAGCAAACCCTGCCTTATGATCACCTTGTGGTATGCCTTCCCGTAGTCCAAGGAATTCTGCAATTGCTTCATCATTTTGAAAACAATCCAATTTGAGTGGTTCTTGTTGGTCCTGTTGGATAAGCTGAGGATAGACAAGGGGCATGTCATCATCGGTTTTAAGGAGGGAGACATGAGAAAAGTAATGCATTAGGACATGTCTTAGGTGGGCAAGTTATGTTGTTATAATGTGTAATGTACCAGAGACTTAACATATAAACATGATGTCATTATAGGACACATAAGTGAGTATTATTTTAATGCTGAGTATTTACGTTATTTTGAAGTAGAGTGTCAATCAATTTCCAATATAGTACCAACTATATTTCAAGTATATTACAAAAAATAAAGGTATATGTTAATAGGACATGTCTTAGGTGGGCAAGTTATTTCATGTTTATCTTCCATGGGTAAATCATCAGGGTCAAGGAAAACATTGTCAGGGGCATAGGAGCTAGAAGAAAAGGAACTCCACTCCCATTCATTGGAATCAGTTTTAGGTGTGGTATCCTTAGGTGTCATTTCATCATTAGAGTCATTCCCCTTTCTACACGTGGTCACTTTGGTAGATGAGGGTCCAATTCGCAATGGTACAAAACCTAACCCTAAAGTTGGAGGTCGCATCTTGGGTATAATAGGTTCTAGTCTTCCATTCTTATCAGGGCCCAAACCACTGTAGCCATCATATCCCTTTTTTTGTAGTATAGTAAACCCTTTGCCATACCGCTCCACTGGCAACTTGATAGGTGGTGTATCAGTTGGATCCTTATAAAGACAATCTATTACATCATCATCCAAAGTTTCTTTGTTAAGTTCACCCCATTTTGTAAATGTAGTGGGGGGCTAATATTGAATGACTATCTTAGGTTCCTTTTGAAACAAATGTGGTTTGCCATGTGATTTTGGAGATATTGGTAAGTTCACAATGAGGAATGTTTCAGCCATTGAATACTCTCCGCATCCTTGGTCATGTATCTTCAATTTTCCTTTGACAACATCTAACAATTCATTAGGATTCACATAATTATGTGAATGAGCCTCTCTATTGACTGGGACTTGTTGCTTCGGGGAATCCTTTAGATTAGCAAAAAATTGAAATGGATTACAATCTCCTAGAATTGTTATCTCAGTCCCATTGTAAGGATATTTTAAACACTGATGATAAGTAGATGGAACTACTTTCATTGCGTGGATCCACGGACAACCAAGAATCATATTGTAAGGGAGATCAAGGTCTAGGTACTGTAGGAAAGTGTTTTCTATCACTTGACCGAATCTGATAGGCAATGAAATTAACCCTTTATATGGATGCTTAGCATCATCATATGCTTTGATTGTTATTCTTCTAGAAGAATCAATGTCATTTTCTGTATAACCAAGACCAATGACCACTCTCAAGGTACATATGTTAAGACTTGCTCTGCCATCTATCAAGACTCATCGGATCTTGCAATTATGGACAAAGACTTCAAGATGTAAAGGATCATTATGAGGGAGCTTATCAGGAGAAATATCATTATCAGAAAAGGCGACGTGTTGGGAAATAGCTAGATGTCCAATTCGGGCTTGAAACTGGTCAACATCAATGTCTGTCGGGATAGTGGACTCAGTTAAAGCTTTATCTAGGACTGCGCGATGCATAGGGGACATTTTCAACAACTCAAGAATTGATATTTGTGCAGGTGTCTTCCCCAGATGATCTAGGAGATTATACTGACTCGTAGGAGTTGATTTGGGAGGAATTGCAGGAGTGCCTTTCAGGACTATTTTGGATCGATGAGTGAAGACTGCGCAAGAAGGATCCTGTCCCTTTATTCTTATGGTGGAAACATACTCATTTGATGCTTGAAAACAATTGATGACATTGTTATAACCAGTATTTGCATAATTAAGATTTGTTGTTTGGATAGAGTTTGAAGAAGATGCTTTACCCTTTTCATGATCAAGAAAAGGAGTTTTAAAAATTGTATGATCAGTGTTAGAGCTCGTGTTGGGCGGGTCTACCTCAATTACTCCTTGATCTAACAATTCTTGAATCATATGTTTCAATTGAAAACACGATGCGGTTTTATGTCCTTTATACTGATGGTATTCACAATATGCATTATCATTCCACCAATGCGGCTTTACCAATGGTTCTTCCTTGATATCTACTAACGATAAACTTTGCTTGTATTAATTGTTTCATTACTAACTCAATAGGCTCTCCCAGTGGCATAAACTATCGAGGAGGCCCATCCCTTGATCGGAAAGGTTTTCGTTGCTGGTTTTGTTGCTGACCTTGTTGTTGATTATATTGTTGAGTATATTGTTGGTATTGCGGCTGTTGAGTAACATTGCTTGTTGGTGTTTGATTTTCTTCCATAGCGAACATATTAGGAGCACTCAATTTTTTTATTGTGAATGTGTGTTGATTTGCATTCACTGCTCTTGCATCGACAACTCCATCATTAGTGACATTCTTGTTTTTGTACCAAAATCTATTTCTATCCCCTGAATTGTTTGTGTTTTCACTGTCTTTGTTGAGCTTAATGATTCCCTTAGCTACAAGAGTAGTTTCAATGTTCATCCCTTTCTTAATGAGTTTCTCAATGGTACTAGGACTTTTCAATTTGAGTTCATACATCATTTTTGGGACCAAATTTTGAATAAATAAGTTCACTTGTTGTTCTTCAGGTATGTCTAGGGAAGAACGACTATACAAGCTTCACCATCATTGCAAGAAAGTCATTAATGGTTCACCTTGCTTTTGCTTGGTGTTGCATAAATCTAACATGGTCACTTCACTGTCAATGTTGAATGCGAAGTGGGATATAAAATTTTGAGCCAATTCCGACCAAGTCTTTATATTCCCTGGAAAATGCGAATACCAATCCATGGCTTGTCCTGTGAGACTTCATGCGAACAAGCGCATTAAATATGTTTCCTCATAACTCACTTCATTACATGCTACAAAAAATGCTCGAATGTGGTCTTTTGGATTGCCATTCCCTTTATATTTCTCAAAATTAGATGCCTCAAAATGCTTAGGGAAGGGAGGCATGTACAAGCTCTTTTCAAATGGATTAGGACATAAATCTTGATCTATGTACAATTTCTTTGTCCGTTTGGTTTCCAATGCGTCGACTTGTTGTTGCAACTTCTCAAGTTGTTTTGCAAATGTGTCATGTATCGAAGATTTTGGAAGTTCATCATTCACTCTTGGGTGTACTCTTTGTTGATACATCCTGCACTCCATTGGCTGTTGATGCTCAGAAATTGCTATCTTTGGTGTCTCTGGCATATAAAGTTCTTGATACAACTCTTGTTGTTGTGGTTGTGTCGTGCCTTGACATTGACCCTATTGTTGTGCTTCTTGTGGTGGAATCATGATTGGTAGCCTTGGTTGATATTGCAATTGAGGGTGTTGTTGATATTGCATGGACATCAATTGTGGTTGTGAAGTATGATAACTTGTTTGTCTTGGCACATACAAAGGTACATGTTGTTGTTAATGCTGACGAATTAGAATTTGCTGACTTTGTGCCAATTGTTGTTGTCTTGATGTAAATCCCATCATTTGCAAAAAACTTTGTTTCGGATGTTTTTGTTGTTTCTCCTTGAGATGGGGTATGGCACTCACATTTAATTGTTGTGTTGTTTGTCCAATCCATTGTGGTGGTTGCAAGTTTGAATTGACTTGTAATGGTGCAAAAGGCACTGCCACTTGTTGTCGGATGCGATAATGTTGTTGTTGTGCATTGCTTGTTTGTGCATTCGATTGTGCCTTTTGTGTATTTCTCAATTGTTGTAACATTTGTTGTTGGTGCAAATCACTATTTGTGGCTCTTTGTGTTGCCATTATTGAAGGATCTGTCACAATATTTTGCATAACAGGTACTTGAGTATTTGGCAAATATATTGAACTTAATGGGACATAGGAACTTTTTTGCATTGTGGAATTATTTTGGACATTGGTAAGATCATGCATTCCAGTCGTAAAGCTTTCTTGCATCTTAGATTTTGAACCACTTGTAATTATTCAAGGAATCATTTCCTGTTGAGAGACAACTATCAATATTTGTGTGGCCCTCATTTGATCTTGTGTTAAAGGTGTTGTATTAAATAACGGATTGTTTATTGTTTCAAATGATGACTTTTGAGGAATAGTCACTGTCAATGTTTTTGAAGCACGTTTACTCATCCAGGTGTGTTGAGGTTCTTGTTGCACATTTTCTTCATTTGGATGTGGAGAGAAACTTAACAACTCACTGCCTTGTTGTTTTTGTACATTAATTTGCTCACTTGAGGAGGTCACATTACTCATCATGTCAAGATATTTTTGTGGGAACATCTTAAAGACCTTGTTCAAGAATTTATCCATCTTTTTGTCAACTTCGGATCTTTAAGGAACATATCAACATCATCGGAAGCATCGGAATCTGATGAAGAACTTGGTAAAACATTTGGATTTATTTCTTGTTGAATGCCTTGATCTGAACCAAATCCTTGTGAAAGAGTTTGTTCCTCATGTAATGTTTGAATTTCATGTTGCAGGTTCAGTTGATTCCAGTCGAAAGGTGCATTTTCCCTTGGTGTTGGTGGAACACTCCCATATCCTGGTTTCATGGGTACAAACAATGGCTCATATAATGGAGGTGGTCCAAGTTGAACCATTCCATAGGGTGGTAATGATGTGTTTGATGAACCTTCAATTTGTAATGATTGACTAGGTTGAAACTGTGAGTTTGATACATTGTCAATGGGTTGATATGTTGGTTCGCCCATCTTCTTAGATTTTGACCTTGTTTCAACAGGCATGTCACTATGCAAATGCAATATTTTTTTTGTATTTTTTCAAGGATGATGTATGATATGCAACTAAATGAAAACTAAATAAATGAAAATGCAATCTATGGCAAGAATGCAACCTATGTTTTTGTTGTTTTTCAAGATTTGGACAAACCTTTTAAAATGCAAACCTAAAGACTCAACCTAAGTTGAAATGAAGCCAAGACCTTAAAGGACAAAGGACCAAATGACAATACGACAAATTGACAATGTCTCACCTATATGCTTGGATACTAAGCTAGGTTTGACAAAAATGATATTAATGAAAAGACAAAATTTAGACAAGGTCAAGACTTCCTAACAACAACTTAGGGTATCATCCAAAGTGTTTGATTTTTTATGTTTGACAAACCAAATTTTTGAGACTAAATGCTAGAAGGCAATGATTATGACAATGACTTAGGATATGATATGAAAATGATCTAAGGATATGATATGACAATACAATGATAAGGATATGCGAAGACCAATGACTTGGAATATGCAAAATGCAACCTATGCAACCTAATGGAAATCTATCTTGGATATGACAATGAAATGAAAACTTAGGGAAATGATTTTAAAACCTAAGTGCAAAATGAGGATGCTTGCAATGAGAAGAACTAAAATGAAGGGAGATGACAATATGCCCTAGGACCTAAGTTGGACTATGCAAAACCTAGCCTAAAGTGTCATGAATGTTGAGACAAAGATATTCAATGTGTTTGAAAGCCATGTTTTGAAAATGTTTTGAACTTTGTTGGATGAATGTTCTCTTTTTAAAACCTTGTTTGGACAATGTTTGGACTTGTTTGACACATGATGTTTTGTGACAATTGTATAATTCAACTTTTGACAATCACAAAAGACAAGATGTTTGGACTTAGACCCAAGACAATCATGCTCATTCACAACAAATCTTATGGCTGACAAGGGCAATATCTTTTGAATCCTCTAACCATAAATTACAACACTTAGCCGGATAGCTAGATGCTTGGTAGCATTGGCTCCCCCTTACAGTGCACTCACTTCTCGGGCATACCAAGCTTCGAGTTCAAGGGGCATCACTTCCCAAGAACTTGCTATCTCTAACTAAGGAGTACATGAGAGGTGTCTTTGGCATGCGCGTATCACAATGCCTAAGCCAATAGATAGAAGGATTTTGGCCTCTAGAAACAAGAGATTCTAGTAAGGGCATCTATTCGGGTGGGTATTGATCCGGCAAATAAATCATCGCAATACCATTCCAGCACCCATTGTCTACAACTTTCATTGCATCCATAGTTATTTAGAGTGGTTCGGAAGAGCTTGGCTTTAGCCCATCATCACTTTGGGTCATTCCCTCTCACCAATGCCTGTGCGAAGTGCTAGGAAAATCGGGAGGCAGGCCCAATTCTAAGGGTTAAAACATGCATTCAAACTAAAAGTAAACAAAGCATGCATGGTGTTCATTAACCTTTAAGAGACTAAATGTGCAACTACTTTAAAAATCGCATGCAAGATGTTTTAATAAAAGTCTTTGACCGTGTCCTACATAAGATTTGTTAGTAGTTTCATTTTTAGTCTTCGTCACACGTAATGCCAAGGTGCTACACAAAGAATCAATACCAAAGAAAAACTATAATATAAGAACAGAATGAAAACAAAGTAATTTGCAAGTAAAAACACTAGTTTCACCTCTGTTTCTGGCCTTACACAGGCACAAAATGTCTCAACACAAGCGTAGAATGCCTTGAAACAGGCGCAGATCCCTTTGACATAGGCGCAGATCTCTTTGACATAGGCGTAGGATGCCCTGACACAGGCGCGGAATGCTTTGACACAGGTGTAGAAGTGTCCAAAAAGCTCTGAGTCGCCCTGTTTCTTGAGTTTTTCACCTGCAAATCAGCTCAAAAGCACTCAAAAATAGGGTTAAGGGGTTAGTTCACATTGGGTTAGTTGATTTGAATAAGGATCATACATGTGAATATATGTATCTTATAAAGAATGGGATGTTCATTGTAACATGTAGAGTGTCCATGAATTCACTTAAGCACACATGTTGTGCATGGAGCATGAAGAACACACTCGAAACATGAGGAATACAAATGAATACACATGAGTCATAAGACATACATTAAATGAATACCTTGAAGCATGAAGCATACAATGATAATTTAAAGCATGAATCATACAAATGAATACACTTGAATTATGAAGCATACAATGAATACTTAAATCAAGAAGCATACTCGTGAATATACTTAATGCATAAAGTAGGAAGCATACATAAAGCAGGAGGCATCCAGATGAATCCACTAAAGTCATAAATCATATACTTGAATATATGTAGAGAATGAATTCTCTTAAGTCATGAAACATACATATTGTTACACGCAAGGAAGGAGCATGAAGCATCCATGCAAGACATGAAGTAATACACACAAATACCCCCTAAGGTACAACGCATATATGAAAAAGTACACGTATAAATCATAAAATGAGGAAATCATGTTGAAGACACAACAAACACATTAATATCCAAAATTTATCAGGTATATATACATAAAACATGCATTTGAGAGAAATATACATGAGGCACATGGATGCACTTAAAGCATGAAGTATGCACATAAAACATAAAGAATACATATAAAGCATACACATGAATATACTTGGGGCAAGAAGCATTCATGCAAAACATAGAGTGTACACATAAGGCACAAATACATGTAAAGCATGAAGTGTACGTATGAATTCACTTAAGGCATGCAACATACACATAGCATAAAGTATACACAAATACCATAAGATGTGCCTACACATAGCATAAAGTATACATAAATACCATAAGATGTGAAGTGTACACATAAGGCATAAGATAATGGATATATGTAAGAAAATAATTAGTATACATGAATATATGCAAGGCATGAAGTAATGCTCATAAGGCATGAAGGAGTTGTGTAAAGCACAAACCATACATATGAATACATGCAAGTGTTAAAATCAACATCCCATGCTTTATAAGATATATATGTTCACATGAATCACTTAAAGCATGAAGTATGCACATAAAACATAAACAATACATATAGAGCATACAAATGAATATACTTGGGGAAAGAAGCATTTATGAAAAACATAGATTGTACACATAAGGCACAAATACATGTAAAGCATGAAGTGTACGTATTAATTCACTTAAGGCATGCAACATACACGTAGCATAGAGTATACATAAATACCATAAGATGTGCATACACGTAGCATAAAGTATACATAAATACCATAAGATGTGAAGTGTACACATAAGGCATAAGATAATGGATACATGTAAGAAAAGAATCAGCATACATGAAAATATGCAAGGCATGAAGTAATGCTCATAAGGCATGAAGGAGATATGTAAAGCACAAACCATACATATGAATACATGCAAGGCATGAATCATACATGTAAACCATGAAGTAATACATAAATACACATAAGGTACAAGCATATATGAGAAATGTTCTCATGGAGTGGACATGCTAAAGACACATCGATCATGAAGCATACAAGAGAGAGGTATTCATGGAATAGACATCTGAAAACATCTCATTCATGAAGTAACACAAATACACATACGATATAAAACACATATGCCAGACACATGACAAACATGGTGCAAGCACAAGGTATACATGAGGAAAGTGCACATATAAAACACCCATGGAGTAGGCATGCTCAAAATATATTAGACACTTAACAATTAAAGGCATACTCATAAGAATGCAATGTTGGCCAGATGAATTCAATTTTTTATTTATTTAAGAAGAGGGTTGAATCTTTAGGCTAAAATTTGTATAATTATAAGGAGTATAAGGAAAGGAAAAATAAGGCTTCCTCCACAAGAAACCCAAGTCCGAATTGATTTGTTTCAAATTTTAATCAAGTAGATGAAAAATAATGGATTCTTAGTTAATTTGAAGTGATGACCTAGCAAGCTTATCTTTATTTAAGGGCCCATCCAAATACTATTAGTGATTTCTTATGTTCTCAGATGTAAAAGTATACTAAAATGAACTTTTCTTTGTATTAACTGCTTCACCGACTTGGGAGATCCATTGGATGTGTTAGAGGAGTGGATTGTTTGTCATTTCCCTTTGGTTTCATCCATTTTCATTCATTTTTTACAAAGTTAGAGAAGATCTAGTAAAAATTGCCAATACCCTAAACTAGGGTAACCTAAGATAGTAAGAAAATGGTTTGGGGGTCATATAGACTCGCTTTATGCTGTATGTTAATTAAAAATTGTGACCCCGACACCAATATTTATAAGAGATTGGAAATTATTAAAGGCCAAACAAACCCATTGACCTAGAGAAAATATAAATCCATCTACCTAACTATTTCCTACCTAGAAATTGCAACCACCCTCAACAATTAATCACTAATATTGTAGTGTGTTATTTTACTCTAATGATATCTTTCATGATGAAAATTTGGTTAATACTTTTTGGCATGCGATGTGCTATTAATCACATCATTGTGGGCTATTGAATGGATTCTTATATATTCCCTTAGGATATTTAAGGGCACCCACTTACCCAAGTTTTTATTCCAAACATCTAAATCTCTATCCTCACTTGAAGAAGCCACTAATAATCAATTACTGCAAAAGAATGATCTCAAGATGAAACCAAACATGGAATCCCTTCCAAAGCTCTACAACATTTTGTAACTTAATTCCCTCATTGAAAATCCACTTTGGAACAACCTAAGCTTGATGAGTGGGTTTGCATTGTTGAGTTAGCAAAACTACCTAGTGAAATACAATTCCTCTAGATCATGAGTACCTCAATTGCACATTATAATAAATTCATGAAGATTATTTTTGGAATAAACATCCTTAATCCTTCTTCATTGGACTTAGAGGCTCCTCTTTATTGCTTTGATGAAAACACTTAGCAACAATATGATGAACTTAGACCAAATAATGGACCAATCCTTATCAAACAATTTCCTCCTAGAATGTATGAAACCTAATGAGACCGTATTTAGAGTCTATGGTTGATCTCTATTGATCACTGAAATCCAACATTCATGTCGAGTAAGGGTTCATAGGTGAAGAAATAAAAAATTGTGTAGTCTCACTGATATTTAATTAAAATCCTTAAATACCTCATTGACAAGCTTTAAAGCACTTGCTAGGCTTGCCAAATTTATTATTGAAGGGAACAACCTTGCCTTGGAATCATTTGGAATCGATCATTTTACCTCTTAAAATTGTTAGTGTGAAAGATGTGATCCTCAAATTTTCAATTTTTTTATAAAATTTTATCGGGTCACTCATAGACCAATTGTATGAGAGCCATGCTCCTTTTGCTTGCCAATGTGCTAATTTTTCTGAGCTTAAATCCATTTATAAGTTAGAAGGTGATACCAAGAATGGAACTTTGGGCAACAACAACAACATACAAAATCTTCACTTCTAATGTGTTGGTGTAAATAATTATTCATCTTGGATATTATTACACCTTACTTAAGTTTACTTAGGAAATGCATTTCATAGTAGTTTGGGTATGAGACACTTGGGTGTTTGTGCCACATTGAGATAGTGTGTGAAGGAGAATTTCCACCTTTTATGGTGTGATCTTGTTGTTACACTCCACATTCAGTGGGTGATCCACCTCATGTGGAATATTATATTGTTTCTCCTACCTACCCACACCTATTTTCTACTTACCCTTGTTTCTTATTGAGCCACATGTCATGTTTGTATGCTCACATATCCATATAGCCTTGTCTATATAAGCAGGCTCATATTCATTGTATGTAACGTTTGATGATCCAGTTGATTAGTATTTTCTTGATAGAATACAGTTTATTTCTATAATATATTTTGTCTCTCTTATTTGTGCTTTCCATTGCCTCTTGATCTTGGAAAAATCTCACATGGTATCAGAGCCATTAGAGTGACATTGGTTTGCTAATTAAGAGAAATTTGATGTTATTTGGGGTTGTGTATTTTGGAGTTTTCTATTGCACGTTATTATTGAAGCTTGATGGGTCAAATCTGATGTTACCATTGGATTTAGAAGGTCTAGGAAAGTCATTTTTTCCTTTTGTTTCATCAAAATCGGACTTCAGAGGCCAAATCTAGAGGCATTTGAAGTTTGAAACTATAGCATCGTAAATTGTACGCACTTGCTAGGGTGGTACAATTTCACACCTAGTTTAGCACCCGCCTTGGCGCATTTTGCATTTTGCATTGCATTTCCCCTTTAGCACTTAATTAATTAAATTAATTAGGTCTAAGGTTCTATTTTATCATCTCCCATATCATAAAGTTGGGCCCTTGTCATTAAAGTGTGCCCCTTTCATTTTATTCTTCCAATACATCATTTAATCAAAAACCCTAATTAGGTCCTATTTTGAACTTGGGGGCTTGATTTTGGGGGTCAAAACATCTCTAAATCACCTATAACTTTGGGATTCGCTCTAAAATCATCATATCCGACGGCCCTGAAAATTTGGTGAAAAGTTGTCGGGACCATGGCGCTCGGAGTGCACATGGTCCCGGACATTTTTCCTGAAATTTTAGGAGTGCGATCCAATCATAAAATAAAGCTTAACCCCAAGAAATTGGCGGGAGATTCAATCTCTAGGTCGGCCAAAAGTTGAAGTTAAGACCTAGGGTTTCATATATAAGAGCTCTCTTTCTTCATTTGAAAGGAGGGGAATTTTGGTTTCAAGGACCTTCTATGCAGCGAAAGAGCAGATCTTTGAAGACTTCAACAACGTTCAACATCCATCCATCAAGCATTCATCAATTTCATTTATCCATTTAGGGCTTTGAAGACATTGAAGAGCAATAGGGGATCACCGACTAAAGATTGGCTTGTACCCCTCCCTTGGGGTTGGGTATGATTTCATGTTGTTTTCATGTCTTTGCATAAGCCTCATTATATCACTTCTATTCATGCTTTAGATCACTTTGCATCTTGATTTGGAGCATTTACATTATCATTTACAAGCAATTAGGGTTTACTTTCTAGGTTGCTCTAGTTTGCTTACTTGCATTATAGGATCTTGCATACACACAAGGTCTGCACACACATTACTGTTACAATACAAGTTGGCTATTCGTGGAGGTGGAAATCACCGAAGTGGGGGTTTGACTAAGGCAAAACCCTATATAGCTGCCCACCATACCCTTTCAGATATAAGTGCAAATTTTGAGATTCGGACGACGCTGCAAGTTGCAGATCCGACGGAAGCGGACTGAGACAGAACTTCACACCAAATTCCAGCCCAGAAAGCTAGGACAGGGGCGTGGGGTTCCCTGGTCCTACTAGGACAGGGGCGTTAGGTGCCCTGGTCCCTAGGACAGGGGCGCTGGGCACCCTGGTCCTTCTATCAAACAACAATTTTCAACATTTTTGATAGCTTTTCAGTTTGCAAAACAGCAGTTTCAGGAGCAGTTTCAGGGGTAGAATCAGGACGGTGGTTCCCGTGCCCCTATCCCGAACATTTTCACTCATATTTTAACACAGGATATGCATTTACATTCTTGTCTTGTCCTTGTGTTTATAGCTTTCCATTATTTAAGTTCAATTCTGCAATCTTGTAATTAGTTCATACTTGCACTTTGGGGTTAGGGATTGAACTTGCATCATTTTATCTATCATTTGCAACAAAGGAATAGAAATCCTAATAGGTAGCCCATGGCTCTCTCTTCCACAAAAAGAAGTAGCCAATTGTGTGATACCTCTAGGCTCTTTCGTATTCCACAAGTGTGTGATTGAAAGTGAGATTAGGGCATGTTTGCTTAGTGTCACTTTTTCCACCACACATTTTGCTGAACCCGACGTGAATTCCAATATTCTCTAATTCTGATCTATGTTTTCAAATTTGAGTGTTTATGCTATTTCAAAATCAAATTTGTATTTACAAGTTTTAATTTCTTGCAAGATTCAAAAAAAATTAGGAGGAAATTTTTGCTAAAACCCTAATTTTTCAATTCAAAGTTGAACTTGTGGATAGATTAATTGGGATCAATAATTTCAAATCTGATTTAGGAACTCATTTGAATCATAAATTTAATTTTCTAAATCTAAATTCTAAGTGCTTGCATTGGTTAAAATTAAACATTTCCTTCTATTTTGCATGTGTTATCATTTGAAAGAGGAAAATTGTTGTCATGATGCATTCATTTCATAAATGTGATAATGGGTTAGCTTCCCTTGTTTCAATTTTTCCTTCTCCTAGAGAACCTCCCCCCATCTATAACAACATTTTAGTGCCTAAAAGAGTTTCCTCCAATCCCTTTGAGACTCTCCCATGCTCTAAGGATGAAGACTTTAAGAGTGATCTTGACAATTCTCCTAAAATGTGCCCTTCCTATTTAGCTATCCTAGAGGAAGAGAATGATATCATAAACACCTTTCTTAATGTTACTTCACCTTCCCTACATGATGCCTCTCTAAGTGAAAAGGTATTGATGGACATTGACTTATTTTCTCCTAAAGTTGGTCCTTCCAATGGGGGCATGTTAGTGCAACAAGAGGTTATGAACACTTCTTTCAAAGATCTCCTTCCTAAGCATGAATCTTTGGAGACATATGTTCATGTTCCTCCTAAAAAACACTTCCTTCATGAGGATCCTTTTGTGCAAGAAGATGACATTATCCCTACATTTCCTAGTGATGGCATTTCCTTTTCCAACAAAATTCCCACTAGAGATGATGAATTAATGATAAATGCTTACCCTTCCCCTAAAGTTTGTCTTACCCATAAGCATCCCTTAGAGAAAGAAGATGAAATAATAAGCAATTTCCTTAATTCTCTCTCCCCTAAAGATCATATTGAACATATTTTGAGGAATGAGGATGAGTTTAACACATCTATTGATCCTCTCCCGAAATTGACAATACTTCAAACATTCCTTTCAACAACTTCACTATTTGGGATGAACCATTAGAAGAAGGTGTAGATTATTCTCTATCCCATGAGAGAACCCTAGCCAAAGGGGATGAAATCAAGATTGAAAACTCCCTTGATAGTTTCTCACCTTCCTTGAATCTCAATTATTCTCCCTCTCCTCAACTTGGTTCTACTCATAAGGAAACCCTAGTTCAAAGCAAGATGGTTAACATCTCTTTCAAAGATCTCCATCTCAAAAGTGAGACTTTAGAGAGTAATGTTGATCCTTCTCCTAGAGAGTTTATTCCCCATGTAGATCCTTTGATGATAGAGGATGATATGACCCTTCCTAGTATTACTCTGCCTACTAGAACATCAATGCCTACCCCTTGTCTCTCTCCTAAAATTGATTTAATCCATGATGAGATTTTAGTGCAAGAGAAGACTATCAATAATTCTTCCAACACTTTTGTTCATTCCTCTAAACCATCCTCAATCAATTTGATACATGTGAATGAAACACCTAACAAACCTCTCTTCACTGTCCAAGGTGCTTGTCCTTCTCAAAATTCTCAACCTTTAAATAAGCCTATCTTAGTGGTTCAAGGTGGTTATGCTAATGATTCTTTTTGCACTCCTAAGAAACCTATTATTACTGTGCAAGGAGGTTATTCTACTAAGATCCCTTATGAGTATGCTAAGCAACTGAATAGAGAGAGTTATAATGCAGTTGCTCATACCTATAACACAAGAAACAATAGGCAACCTAATCCTCCTCCAGTTATCCCAACTTCACTTCCTCCTTCCCAACCTATACTTCCTCAAGCTCCTCATATTTCACAAGTTCTTGGTAAGGAATATGATCTCATAGAACAACTTAAAGCTACCCCTGCTAAGATATCCCTTTGGGATTTGATCCAAACTTCTTCTTCTCATCATGGAATGTTACAAGATGCCTTGAAAGATTCTCCACCTAATACATCTAGTAATATAGTGTCTTTGGTTAACTCTATGATGAACCCTAAAGCTCAAATTGTGTTTACTCAAGATGAGTTGCCTACTAGTGAAATTCAACATCAATATGATCCCTTGATGATTGTGGTTATCATAAATGACACTGCTATAAGACGAACACTGGTAGATAATGGTTCTGGCCTTAATGTGTGTAGCATTAATCTATTGCATAAGATGAATGTGGATACATCCCTTATTAAGCCTGACTCTCATCCCATTCGAGGCTTTGATAATGTGGCTAAGTCTTCATTAGGTATTATCACCTTACCCATCACAGTGGGACCTGTTACTTTGCCTACTCCTATCCATGTTATGTCGGGAAATCTAACATACAACTTGTTATTAGGGAGACCTTGGATTCACAGTATGCAAGCTATCCCCTCTACATTGGATAGACAAATTAAATTTATTCATAATAATAAGACATATACCTTGATAGGTGATACTAATTTTCAAGCTTGTTTGCAAACATCTACTTCCAAAGGGAGTTCTTCTAAGCCTTCCTCTTCTAGTGATGACTCGTTAAACAAGATACCTATGGATGAATCATTACCCTCTGATAATCAAAATTCTTTGGATGAGTCTGAAGTTCCTGAAGAAGATTCTTCTCAACTTGAATCTACACATGAAAAGGCTTTTGACCCTGAGAAGGTTCTCGCAGAAGACGATTGGGGATCTCTTGATTTTAATCCCACCTTTGTAGGTGAGTATAGGGTTCCTCCTAGAGAGCTTAAAGTTAAAAAGAAGGAAGAAACTAGAGATCAATTAGTCTTACCTAAACCTATGAGCAATAATTTTGTGGCTGCTTCTCAAACTTCTTCTCCTCACACCTCTAATTCTAAAGAATTTGATTCTTTGTCTTATGAAAAACCACCTTTTCTTTCTGAAATGGCTAATCGTTATGGTCGTGGTTTTCATACTTTGGCTAAGAGTGGCTATAGTGGAAATGGTTGTGGCGCAAATGAACAAGGAATTAAAGTTCCTTTAGAACATAACATACATGAATATTCATTTGGACTTGGATATAATCTTTCTAAGCCCACCAAAGCATCTAAAAGACCATCTCTCAATGTGAATGCTATATTTAGTAGTGATGATGATCTCACTTCAACTAAATCATCTTCTACTTCTATCAACTCTCATTCCCCTCATAAGGAAATCTTGGCGATGAACAAATCTCTTTATGAATCCCCTCAAATTTCTAAATCCACTTATGAATCTTTATCTCCTATTCATCATAAAGTCCTTTCCTCTAGGGATAAGGCTCTAATAGATTACACTCATCCCTCTTCTAAGATTTCTTGTGACTTTTCTTCCTCAATTTTTATCATTTTATACATGTTTTTGATCTCACTTATAGTTGAGCATTTAGCTTGTCATATTCAAATACCTCATTCAATCTATTATGTCTTTAAATAACATTAATGGCTATTATGTTGCTCATCATTATGTGACATTGGTAGCTCATTTACTGGGGGCTCATTGTCATTCATGATGGTACAATTTCAAGTGCAATCATATTTTTGAAGCAACATAATAGCCTAATTTCTCTATGTTATCTCTTGTTCCTATGAGGTAATAGTGTGGAAATATTGATCATCTTTGCTTTAGAATCCTCTTTTCCTAGATATGGGAGAAGATGTGTATTCTCTTTCTTATCCTACCCACTTCTTGTGAGGAGCATTTTACATACACAAATGTCTTGCTTGCATGAACTCATGTGAGTATGTAGTACATTTGGTTTATGTCTAAATCTCTCCCTAGAAGATTGTGTAAGTCCTTCATCCTTGGAAGGCAATGATCTTTCCTTATTTTTATCTAAGGATCCACTTTTTCCTATTTCGTGGATGGCGTGAACTTTATTACTTGATGTTATTCCTTGTATGCATTTGTTGTTGTTTGTTCAAGGATTCTCTCTTACAAGAGGTGTAAGTCCTTGACTACAACCTCTTTTGCACTTGGTAAAATACATCCATAATGAATTCACTCTCCCAATTGGGTTAAAAAGAGCATCATCCTTCATTAAGAATCACTTTCACCTCACAAAAGAAGGAAGTATTGCATTCTTATTCTCTTCTTTGTCTTATTCTAGAAGATGTTATATTTGTCTAAGACAATTCCTCTCGGGGATAGGTGTCTTTTGTACAAAGATCTCTTCCCCTCTAAGGATCTCCTTTACACATACTACAAGATATCCCTTTTCAACTATCTTATCTTTTCTTCTCTTTTCTTTTTGTTTCCATTTACATCCTTCATCTTGTGCTAGAGAACTCTCAAATCCTCACACTCTTTGTTGTGTTGGAATTGAGATTTAGTCCTCTTTCTTACCAAATGATTCTCCATTAATTTTTGATCTCATATCAAATCTTCTTGTGAGCATTTGTCATCAATATTCTTTAACAATTCGAAGTGGTAAACATGATACCCTATTTCAACTCACTAAAATTAGCAAGCCGAAACAGGGGGGGCATATAGCTACCCTCGAATTTTCATCACCTTCCTTAGTAAGCATTAGGTGATTTTGTGATCTAACATGTGTTTTGTAGGGTGCGGTTCCTAACCATGTACTACAGATACCGCTAGGGGCTTCATTCGACAGACTTATGGATGTATCCTTTTTCAAATAATGTTTACTTTTATGTACTTTAGCTTGCATATGCACGTAGTGTTCATATGACCGCTAAAGTGGGGGCTAAATGTAGCATCGTAAATTGTACACACTTGCTAGGGTGGTACAATTTCACACCTAGTTTAGCACCCGCCTTGGCGCATTTTGCATTTTGCATTGCATTTCCCCTTTAGCACTTAATTAATTAAATTAATTAGGTCTAAGGTTCTATTTTATCATCTCCCATATCATAAAGTTGGGCCCTTGTCATTAAAGTGTGCCCCTTTCATTTTATTCTTCCAATACATCATTTAATCAAAAACCCCAATTAGGTCCTATTTTGAACTTGGGGGCTTGATTTCGGGGGTCAAAACATCTCTAAATCACCTATAACTTCGGGATTCGCTCTAAAATCATCATATCCGACGGCCCTGAAAATTTGGTGAAAAGTTGTCGGGACCATGGCGCCCGGAGTGCACATGGTCCCGGACATTTTTCCTGAAATTTTAGGAGCGCGATCCAATCATAAAATAAAGCTTAACCCCAAGAAATTGGTGGGAGATTCAATCTCTAGGTCGGCCAAAAGTTGAAGTTAAGACCTAGGGTTTCATATATAAGAGCTCTCTTTCTTCATTTGAAAGGAGGGGAATTTTGGTTTCAAGGACCTTCTATGCAGTGAAAGAGCAGATCTTTGAAGACTTCAACAACGTTCAACATCCATCCATCTAGCATTCATCAATTTCATTTATCCATTTAGGGCTTTGAAGACATTGAAGAGCAATAGGGGATCACCGACTGAAGATTGGCTTGTACCCCTCCCTTGGGGTTGGGTATGATTTCATGTTGTTTTCATGTCTTTGCATAAGCCTCATTATATCACTTCTATTCATGCTTTAGATCACTTTGCATCTTGATTTGGGGCATTTACATTATCATTTACAAGCAATTAGGGTTTACTTTCTAGGTTGCTCTAGTTTGCTTACTTGCATTATAGGATCTTGCATACACACAAGGTCTGCACACACATTACTGTTACAATACAACTTGGCTATTCATGGAGGTGGAAATCACCGAAGTGGGGGTTTGACTAAGGCAAAACCCTATATAGCCGCCCACCATACCCTTTCAGATATAAGTGCAGATTTCAAGATTCGGATGACGCCACAAGTTGTAGATCTGACGGAAGCGGACCGAGACAGAACTTCACACCAAATTCCAGCCCAGAAAGCTAGGACAGGGGCGTGGGGAGCCCTGGTCCTGCTAGGACAGGGGCGCTGGGTGCCCTGGCCCCTAGGACAGGGGCACTGGGTGCCCTGGTCCTTCTGTCAGACAGCAATTTTCAACATTTTTGACAGCTTTTCAGGTTGCAAAACAGCAGTTTCAGGAGCAGTTTCAGGGGCAGAATCAGGACGGTGGTGCCCACGCCCCCGTCCCGAACATTTTCACTCATATTTAACACTAGGTATGCATTTAAATTCTTGTCTTGTCCTTGTGTTTATAGCTTTCCATTATTTAAGTTCAATTCTGCAATTTTGTTATTAGTTCATACTTGCACTTTGGGGTTAGGGATTGAACTTGCATCATTTTATCTATCATTTGCAACAAAGGAATAGAAATCCTAATAGGTAGCCCGTGGCTCTCTCTTCGACATAAAGAAGTAGCCAATTGTTTGATACCTCTAGGCTCTTTCGTATTCCACAAGTGTGTGATTGAAAGTGAGATTAGGGCATGTTTGCTTAGTGTCACTTTTTCCACCACACAGACGGTGCGGCGGAAATTTGCCAGAAATTATAATTTTGCAAGCAATTTTCAAATAGTGATATCTCACTCATCCGGACTCGTTTTTTCAAGCAATTTTTTTTGTTTTGGGGGAGAATTTCATGATCTATATAGTGGTGTAGAATTTTTTTGATTTTCGGATACAGGTTTTTTGGAAATTGTGAAATCCCAATTTTGACAACTTTGGAGGCTTCATTTGGGCTCATATGGACTCCTTTTCAGGTGCCATTTTTTTTTTAAGTGCATATTTTTTCATCTACTTTCATAAACTGCCATCTGTTTTCAGTGATTTTAAGTAGAAATTGTACTTTCTATATTTGGCCATTTTTGGCATATTTGGTACTTGCATTTTGCTTGGATCTTAGTTTAGATCACTAGCAGTATTTGTTGAAGTCTCTTAGATCTCATTTTGAGAAGTTGTAAATTGAAATCAGAAGTCCACTTTGTCTTGTTTTGCAAGTGGCCCATTTTATACACACTAAGTATAAAGTGCCAAAATCACCATTTTGGGGGGATTTCTTGATTGAGTATTTTGGGGGGGTGTCTTCTGTGATTGTGCCTCTCTCTATCGTGTGTTTTTTCATTTTGGTGCTATGGGTTCTCCTAAATTTCCACTTTTAACTCCTCATAATTATGCATCATGGAAAATTAAGGCATGGAGTAAACTAATGGAAAAAGGACACATTCATTATGTAAATGAAACTATTACAGCACCATCTGATCCTAAGGCTGATCTTAATGCTCAAATTGAATGGCTTACTAATAATGCTATGGTACTTGGAATTCTTAGAAAGTATGTATCAAATGACTTCATTTTTCACATTGATAAGTGTACAACAATTAAAGAGGCTTGGGATATTTTTAAGAAATTGTATGGTCAATTTGATGAGATTAAGGGCTACAAGCTTGATAGTGAACTCACAACTTTGGATCCCAAGGATTTTGATACAATCCAAGATTATATCACAAAAGAAATTGAGCTAAGAGAAAAGCTAAAGGATTGTGGAATTGACAAAAATGATGCTCAATTGGTTTATAACTTGCTAGACAAGCTTCCTTCAGAGTAGGCAACCTTTGTATCTAGCTTTCACACCCATAGGTTAGCTCAAGGTTCCTCATACACTTCTCCCTCATTTGATTCATTCACAAAGATATTGATACTTGAGCAATATAAGTTGACCACAATGGGGATTCTCAAATCTTCAAAGTCACAAGCTTTGGTGGCTAACAAAGGGAATCAAAGTAATCAAGGAAAAGGCAAGAATCAAAAGAAACCTAAGTCTAAACCACAACAAGATGGAGCACAATATTCCTCTCCACAACAAGGTGATTCACCATTCTCACCTAAGAGGAAATCATATAAGGGCAATCTTTTTTTTGGATATTGCAAGAAGTCAGGACATGATGAACATCATTGTTATAAGAAGGATATTGATGAGTTGAAGAATCTTCTTGAGAATAATAGAATCAACCTACGTTCTAGAATGTCTACATTGGCTTCTTCTTCCAAGGATATAGGAAAGGATCACTCTTTTGGGATAGATAAAGGAAAGGGACAAGCTCTTTGTGCTACTACAAGTCATGATTCAGGGAGATGGCTTCTAGATTCAGGGGCTTCTCATCATATGGCATCTTCGTAGTCTATGTTTTCTACATTTGAGCCTTGCCACATGCCACAGATTTTGATGGGAAATCATACATACATGGATGTGATTGGAAAACGATCTATTGCCATTGGGGATAACTCCTTCAATAATGTGTTGTGTGTACCCCACTTGAGAAATAATCTTTTTTCCATCTATCAAATCACACATGGGGCAACTAGGAAAACTGTGGAGTTCACACCTAATTCAGTTATCATTAGAGACTTGGAGAGTGGAGCTATCATTGCAACTGGGGTGGTTGATCATGCATCTCAGTTGTACTCTTTTTCAAATTTTGGTCCTATTGATGAGGTTGATTCTTCCTATATTGATGATTCAGATTTTGAGGAGAACTTTGGGCATTTGAACTTGGGGATTCTCACATGTGATCCCGTTCTTGAGCCTTGCATTTCATCTCCTTCTATTGATATCACACCACCTATTGCACCTGATGATGCAGATAGTGCGATAGTTTTGCCTTCTTATGATTCAGTGTAGCAGGATATTTCATGTCTTCCAGCTTCAGTTGATTGGGATGCCTACTTGACAAACATTGCAGGTTTGTTTGTGGACTCTTACATTGTAGATTTGGGAGACACCATTCATGACATTCATCTTCTCTTTGATGAAGATGATCCTTCTTTGATTGTTGTGAGGGATAACTCTGACCCTCTTGTGCATTCTCTACATGATCAATCTTTAGAGGTTGACATGATTGTGGATAATTTTGTACAACACTTGGAGGAGGTCTCTTTATCTTTTGAGGAGACATATGAGTCTTTGGATATTGTTCTACATTCATCTCCACTAGATCTTGGAGTGCCTTTTTCAGTAGTGTGGCATAGTTTACCACCTTTGGAGGGGGTACCTTTCAGCATCGACATGGGGACACTTAAGTAGTTTTTAGAGATTCCTTTCATCATGAGTATTTTTTCTCCATCTTCCATTCATGGTTGGGGAGACTTTTTGGATACACCTTTGGTTTTGTTTCTTCCTAAGGGGAGGAATGTGGTTCGACGTTCATGGAGCAGTTTCTTCATTCATCTTTCAGCTTCTATCATTGGTGCAGATTTCACATTGAGGGGGGGCTTCCTAGTCTCTCTTCTTCTTCTCTCATATGGGGGGTACTTTTTCCTCACATGGGGTTTTGTCCTTCACATACTTCTATGAGAGTTCTTTGTATCTAGTTTTCATCTCTCTTTTGGGGGAGGGTTTTTTCCCATTGGGTTTTTCTCTCTTTCCTCGCTTTGTGAGAGATTTCCTTGCACTGGTTTTCATGCATTTGCATTTGTACATGGGTACCTAACATGGTCTCGTAGCTGGGACCCATCTTGCATTGCTTAGTTGTATTGTAGACTTTAGTGCATTCCCCTAAGTTGCACTTAAGGGGGGGTGTTGGTGTAAATAATTATTCATCTTGGATATTATTACACCTTACTTAAGTTTACTTAGGAAATGCATTTCATAGTAGTTTGGGTATGAGACACTTGGGTGTTTGTGCCACATTGGGATAGTGTGTGTAGGAGAATTTCCACCTTTTATGGTGTGATCTTGTTGTTACACTCCACATTCAGTGGGTGATCCACCTCATGTGGAATATTATATTGTTTCTCCTACCTACGCACACATATTTGCTACCTACCCTTGTTTCTTATTGAGCCACATGTCATGTTTGTGTGCTCACATATCCATATAGCCTTGCCTATATAAGCAGGCTCATATTCATTGTATGTAACATTTGATGATCCAGTTGATTAGTATTTTCTTGATAGAATACAGTTTATTTCTATCATATATTTTGTCTCTCTTATTTGTGCTTTCCATTGTCTCTTGATCTTGGCAAAATCTCACATAATGCATTATTGTTTATCACCTTTTTAGATTATCAAAGAGAAAACAGACTCATTAATTTAATCTCATGCCTACACCATCAAACTCAAAAGAACATCTTATGAAGACCTACATGGGATTGCAAATCCGGAATTAAGGTGAAGAATCTACCTCTTGCACAGGACTGCAATGCACAAATGACTTTGATGTGGGTTTGATCTTCTCAGGGGTTGAAGTCGATGCGGACGCCTACGTGGGATTGCAATGCACAAATGACCTGCCCTCTTTTCTTCTTTTAAAGTAATATCCATTGTCATTGAATGCAGGCACTTTTTTTTGAAAAAAAACAAATTTCATTACAAATGCCTTCTCTGTCAAAACCAAATGTGAAATTATCGTCGAAATTTTGATGAATTCGAGCATTTTTTCAAAAAAAAGTCAAATTTGGTCACAATATACCTTCTCTGTCAGAAAGCTCCATCGGAAATCTAGACCAAATGTATTAGTGAGGAGAAGGATGAAGGCAAGATTGAATAGATTATGGTGGTAGGAGACACTGTAGAATCTGACAAGGGAAAACAGATAATAAGTGGCATTGATCTCATCCAAGGGCCTATCAATCTCAATTCATTATCCCCTATGCAAGCACTAAATTTTGCAGCTCTAGCCTAAGAAAAAGCCAGTGAAGACTTGTTGAAGCCTCACTCTAAAGACAGAGAGCTTATATCTTTGGCCACAAGTGTTCTTGAGAAATTTTTTCTAATATTCAAGCAAGACACTCTTGACTCGCCCTCCGATAAGCTAAGAAGTATACTTAAGGCAATAGATTCTCATTTTGAATATCTTGAGAAAGAGACAGATATAAAGATTTTAAATCATTTAATGCTATGAGGTTAAGGATGGTTTTGAGAATGGTTGAAGGTGATAGGGTTAGTTTGATAACCGGTGTGAAGGGAATTCAAGAGGCATTGAATTAAGGCAGAAAAATCTACAAGTCATGTCTTCTATTATCAAAATTCACTATGGACTTGATAAGAAAATCAAAGAATGTGAAGGACAACTAGCTAGTATATCTCAGTCCTATTCACCCTAGGCCATTTTTGCAAGTAATTATGAGGCTCAAGTGATGTCTCTACATGATAAAATAAAGAGCCCGAATCAAGAGAAGGATAGAGTAATTGGTAGAGTGGGAGAGATGAGGAACTTGTTCACTCCCCAGTTGGATACTCTTTTGACCAATCAGCAAGATACCTTGAATGCACTGAATAAGAGTGTTCCTTCCGATCTCAAAGGAGAAGAAATGCATGCCTATCTTTTTAGTTCTCTGATAAATATTTTGGAGAACCTAAAGAAAGGATGGGATGATCACTTGCAGTCATTGAAGACTATTTTTGTAGACATTTTCAAATTTTTGTAAGTTATTGTACATACAATTTTGATTGGATACCTACCTTTTCCATTAATGTCAACGAGGGGAGAGAAGATTGAAAAATGATGTATATTATCGGGGGGGCCTCTTAGAATTTGTTAGAATCAAAGCTTTGAAATTTTGTAGTGTTTGACATTTTTGGATTAACACTTAGTCATTTTTCACTAAGTGTTGTCATCAATGCCAAAGGGGGAGATTGTTGTCATGCGACACTGTTCTGGAAGAGATTAGTGCTTGAGAATTGTTTAGGGGATGTCATTGATGGAAACTCTGATCAAATGCATCATCTAGTATATGTAAATTCATTCTACTAGAAGTCCTAAGCCAGTTTTTCTTAAGTCTAGAATGTTGAACACAATATTCAATAGAGTATGAGTACATTGAGCATTACTCAATTTTAGGTGCACATTTTTGTTTGTGCTAGAAGAGGTAGTTGATTTTTTGGTTGGAATTTCTTATTCCACAATCCTAGCTTTTGATGTTGATTCAAGTGCAAGTTTGATGATCCGATATCTGATATTTCAGGAAGAACAAGGCTATTTTGGTGTAGCATATTATGCAGAATCTTTGGGATGATTTTGTTCATTGGTGCCATGTTTGAGGTTATTGTGCCATCCTATTTGAAGCGTATTATCAATTTGTTTTGGTTTGCTTGTGTATTAGTAATCAGATTGAACCGACTTCTTGTTACACTTTTCATATTTTTGGAGCCAACATGTTGGTGACCAAATCAAGTATTGTAGATATATAAAACTGATCTATTTGAGCATTTTGTGGATCGATCTAAGTGTGTGAAGATTGTATGAGCATTGGTGCACATTTTCACATGCGCTATCCTTAGATTTATGCATTGGTACTTGATAGGGCGGAGCAATGTGCCAAAATAATGGAAGAAGACTTTTGTGCTTAACTGGAACTGCATTTTGGCATTTGCAAATGCTATTCATTAGTTCAGACAATCAATTATCATTTGTAGGATAGTGAGTCCTCCAGAGGTTGCAGCCTTCTTCTTTGTAATTGAGCAGTGAGCTCTAGGTAGTGTGCCTGAATGCATGTGCATTCTCTTGTAATGAATTATACTCTTGATCACAGTATTATAATATTGTGGGTTTCAATCCCACTGTGGTTTTTCCCTTTCTAGGTTTCCACATAAAAATTTTGATGTTATGGTTTTGTGCTTGTGTGTGTTGAGTTTCTACACTTTTCTTTTATTCATTTGCATCTGGTGGTTTAAGAAACAGTTAAAGAAAATTACAAATTGTCGAACACCGATTGACACCCCCCCCCTCAGTGTTCATTGATTTAAACAATATATTCTATATGAAAATGTCAAGTAAAATATGTAGAACCATTAAATTATAAAACATGATTGACAAAGTGTAAAATATACATAGCTTTTTATAATACCATTATAGGGTTACAGATGCTTGTATATAGCTATGTATACCTATATATATAAAAAAAATTGTAGTGCCCCTCGCTAATTCATCTTGTCTTTTTTTACATCAAAGAAATATATTGATCTAGCTTAGTCTACTTTATGATGATTTGATGGTATCATGTTATGTACTAACCCTATTTCATGATTGTATTGGATATGATGATGGATCTATATTGGATCATTATTCATGATGGATCATATTGCTTATGGGATTTGATGACATTATGATTATGATAACCCTACCCTATGATTATGATGACTGAGTTGACGCTACGATGTTTGTGATTATCTTCTAGTGTCTTTGTGATTAGAAATGATTGATGGTATGATGAAAGAATAAGTATCTGGTAGATTACTGAGAGGGGGGGATTGAATTAGTAAATAGAAAAACTAATACAAACTTTCAAATCTCAATCTTGATCACACAAAGTAACTTATCAATGAAATATCTTTGTCAAGATAAAAACTCATAAGAAAAACCGATTGATTGTTATAGAAACTTAACAGTAAACAACATTAAACTTGTCAACATCTGAATGCTTTATCATATGTCAACAAACTTCATTTCTCAATGCTTCTAGTTATCATGCCTTATCAGAATAGTTAAGTAGTTAATCAAATGAATCATAAGATCATAACCACAAAAACATTCACCACATGACATAAATATTTTTGACGTGAAAACCTAAATGGGAAAAACCACGGTGAGATGAGACTCACAAGATAACTATCTAACCTCTTCTAAAGTTTGCCCTATTAGGAGCCAAGCCTATTAAAACTTTACAAAAGTCCTGTTAAGAACTGATCTTATTAAGAATCACTCGGTTAAGGGATTTAGAGCATGTTAAGAATCACCTTGTTATCTTAAAGTGTGTTAAGAATCACCTTGTTATCTTAGAGTGTGTTTCTACCAAGGAGCAGCTTGCAGATATTTTTACCAAACTGCTACCTAAGACTACATTTGAGTATCTTAGAAGTCAACTAGGGGTTGCACTCCTTCATGAGGTTAGTTGAACATGATGGTAATTGCATTAGTCCCTGAACCACTTGCAGAATTTTACAGAAGGATCGGTGTAGTAGTGGAAGCTATTCCACAGGGGGAGCATTAAGTTGCAGATTATTGTTGTTGTATAGTGAAATTTGAAATTACATGTTTTACTTTAAATTTGGCATTGTTGTCAAAGGGGGAGAAGAATTGTGTGATTATGAGGAGGAGAACCAGTAACAATATGAAGACAATCACAACAACAATCAATAGGCATTGATATTTGCATTGCCATCAATGCCAAAGGGGGAGTAGTTGGTAGAAGCACGCTCTAAGATAACATCTTTGCTCTACACTTTTTCCCTCAAGAAATGATACTTCAATTCAATTTTCTTGGTCCGTGCATGCAAAACAAGATTCTTATAAATATTTATGGTACTTGTATTATCACATAAAATCTTTATAGGTTCTAAAATATTAATCTTAAAACCTTCCAAAATGTGCCTCATCTAAATAGTCTGTGTGTAATTCACATAAGCTGCAACATACTCAGCTTCAGTAATAGATTGTGAAGTACAACTCTACTTCTTACAAATCCATGAAACAAGCCTTCCTCCAAGAAAAAATGCTCCACTGGTTGTTCTTTTTCGGTCATCAACTTTTCATGCCCAATCAGCATCTGTGTATACCTTCTAATCAAAGTTTCCTCCATATGGATACCATAATCCATAGTCAATAGTACCTTTCTGGTATCTAAAAATTCTCTTGGTTGCTATCAAATGTGTTTCTTTAGGATTATTCTAGAATCTAGCAACTATACCAATTGCATGGGCTATATCCAATCTATTGTGAACAACATAGTGCAATTTGCCAATCATTGACCTATATTCCTTCACATCAACAGAATTAGATTCATATTCCTTAGACAACTTACAACATGTAACCATTGGTGTCCCAACTAGTTTCCAATCACTCATGCCAAATGTCTTCAAGACCTCTTTCACATACTTAGATTGTGTAATGAAAATACCATTCTTCTTTTGTTGTATCTGCAAGCCTATGAAATTTTTTATTTCCCCTACTAAAGACATTTCAAATTCATTTTTCATTTCATCTGCAAAACTATTGCTCAAGAAAGCATTATCTCCAAATATGATATCATCAACAAATACTTCATTGACTAATATTTCATCTCCTTCAAACTTGAGATATATGTTACTATCATCATTGGTTCTTAGAAAGCCTATCTTCATCAAATGTGTATGAAGCCTTTCATACTATGCTCTAAGTGTCTGCTTTAATCCATATAAAGCCTTATGTAATCTACATACCATGTCTTTCTCATCTGTCAAAGCATAACCATCTGGATTCTCTATGTATACTTCTTCTTCCAATATCCCATTCAAAAATGTAGACTTAACATCCATCTATGATACCTTGAACTTCTTATAGCTGCAAATGCAAGTAAAGTTTTGACACCTTACATTCTTGCTACTGGTGCAAAATTTTTTCCATAATCTTCTCCTTCTTCTTGTGAATAACCAATAAATATGCCTTCATCACTCTTAGCCTCAAAATTTCTATTGTAATCACCTCTCTTAATAAAACATTTTCTTCCAAATATCTTAAAATAGCTAACATCAGGTGATCTTCCATACCATTATTCATAAGGCGTCTTATCCTTACCTCTTTTCACCAGAACTCGGTTCATAGTGTAGACAGTTGTACTCAAAACTTCTCTCCAAAAGGTTTTTGCTACACCTCCTTGTATCAACATTGTCCTAGTAGCTTCAACCACTAACCAATTGTTCCTTTCTACGATACCATTTTGTTGTGGTGTCCTTGGTACAGAAAGTTGTCATTTGATGCCATTCTCATCACAGTACCTAGTGAATTCCTCGAAAGTAAATTCACCGCCTTGATCTATTCTTAGACATTTTATCTTCATGTCGCTCTATCTCAGCTAAGGCTCTGAATGCCTTGAACTTACCAAAAGCTTCAGTCTTATCCTTCAAGAATGTGACCCACATCATCCTTGAGCATTCATCAATGAGGATCATGAAATATCTATCACCTTGAATGATTTTTGTTCTTATTGGTCCACAAAGATCTGTATGAACCAAATCTAACAAATGCTTAGGTGAGAAGGATTTTTTCTTGAAAGTTGAAGAAGTCATCTTTCCTAACTGACATTCTTTGCAAAGAACATTAACCAGTTTGTCTAACTGAGGCAAACCTCTCACTGTCTTGGACTTACTTTAATAATTTTATCAAAGTTTATATGACAAAATCTCCTATGCCAAAGCCAGCTATCATCTATCTTTGCAATCAAACAGTTGCTAACTTTAGGATTAAGGTGAAACAAGTTACCTTTAGTTTGCTTTCCGGTTGCAATCAATTCACCTTTGTTGTCAAATATTTTGCACATACCATTTTTAAAGTCCAATGGGTATCCTTTGTCATTGAGTTGTGCCACACTCAAAAGATTATGCTTTAGACCTTCAACCCAGTAGACATCATCAGCACTTCTCTTCCCATTAAGAGAAATAACTCCCTTACCTTTAACCATGTTAGGTGAGTCATTACCAAATCTTACAACATCGCCATCAAATTCTTTCAAGGAAATAAATTTGATCTAATCACCAGTCATATGATGTGAACAACCACTATCAATGATCCAATAATCAGAGTTATCCATCCTGGACACTAATGCCTTTTGATCTGATATCTCTTCCTCAATAGATACAAACACAATATTTTCACTAGCATCATCATCAGATTCTTCATCAGTGATACCACTATTAATAGCAATAAGACAATCTCTCTTTCCTTTACCCTTATACTTCTTGAATTTCTCTTTCTTGTATTCATTTTCACTATTAGGACAGTTAGCAGCTATGTGGCCAATCTTGTTGCATGTAAAACATTTTAAAGGTAATTTACCTTTGTATTTGTCAGTGCCTCTAGACAATCACTTTGCCAACAATGCTTCAAGCTCCACTAAACTATCTTGATCATCATCATCTCTGCTGGATCTGGATTCATAAAAATGACTAGTATCTCTACTTTTTCTCACAGATGGGTTAGAGACAGAAGCTCTGAATGCAGACTCTGATTTCTATAGACTACCATCATAACCATTTAATTCAAAAGCAGTGAGTTTGCCACTGATGGAGTCAAGAGTTACCTTTATTTTGTCTATGGACTTCAGCTCCTAAATAGCTGCAACTCAGATAGCATAGACTAGTAGTAGGGTTCTCAGTACCTTACTGATCACTGTGGCATCTTCCACTTTCCCTCTGGCACTCTTAATTTCACTGAATATCTTTTTTATTCTTTGACCATACTATTGGATATTCTCACCTTCAGCCATCCACATGTCATGAAATTTTCCTCTTAGACTCTCCTCTTTAGAAATCTTAACATGTTCATCACCGCTATAAATCTCTTTAAGTTTTTGCCATACCTCATGTGCAGTCTCTAGACCATGAACATCTACATATTTAGCATCAAACAGGGAACTGATAATGGCCTCTAATGCTTGATGATTTTCTTGTTGTTCTTTCTTCTGATCATCAGTCAAAATCCCAATGGGTGCAACATATTTAGTATTGACATGTCCGCAATACTGACTTCCCAAACTCTTGATGTAAATTTTCATTCTGTTTCTCCATATCCTATAGTTTTCTCTGTTAAAATTTGAACCTTCCTTCTTCATCATGATCTACAAGATCTTTTCCTCAAGCTGTTAGGCTTAGATCTTAGATGACCTGAGAGGCTTTGATATCAATTGATGGTATGATGAAAGAATAAGTATCTGGTAGATTACTGAGAGGGGGGGGTTGAATCAGTAAATAGAAAAACTGATACAAACTTCCCAATCTCAATCTTAATCACACAAAGTAAAATTATCAATGAAATATTTCTATCAAGATAAAAACTCAAAAGAAAAATTGGTTGACTGTTATAGCAACTTAACAGTAAACAACATTACACTTGTAAACATCCAAATGCTTTATCATATGTCAACATACTTCATTTCTCAATGCTTTTGGTTATCATGCCTTATCAGAATAGTTAATTAGTTAATCAAATCAATCATAAGATCATAACCACAAAAACATTCACCACATGACACAAATATTTTTAACATGGAAACCCAAATGGGAAAAACCACAATGAGATGAGACTCACAAGATAACTATCTGAACTCTTCTGAAGTTTTCCCTATTAGGAGCCAAGCATGTTAAAGCTTTACAAAGGTCCTATTAAGAACTGATCTTGTTAAGAATCACCCAGTTAAGGGATTGACTACAAATGCCTTATTAGAAGAAAGTACCATGTTAGGAGTAACCTCGATAGAGGATTTGAGAATCCAAGCTAATGGATCACCTTGTTAGAGGATTTAAGAAGTAACCAAGCTTGTTAGAGCTTACCTGGTTAGGGGATTTTAGTTCTACTATGATTGTAAGAAAACAACAGGAATTTTCTTGATCTATCTGAATAACACTACACTTGCTTGATCAGATCCTTTTAAGCTTCTATCTGCCTTTACTTAAACTGCAGACTCATTATCCGATTCGACATCTACACACTCAGCTAATTTCTACCAACACCTTTTTCAAAACAACTTCATCAACCTTATATGCAAATCAATTAGGTCGGTAACACAACAAAAACCTAATTCTCTCATAGGGATTACAAACAAATTCGGTTCAAGTATGACCGTTGGATTTACATAGCAATCTGTACACATTAATCAAGAAAACTCCAACCACTCCTTGATCATCACTTCATCAGACTCAGTAACTCATCATGTGCTTTGTATTAGATGCAATACACTTTGCTCATTCCCTAGACAAAAAAATGTGCCAAAACATTTTGAACTTGTCTTCATACAGTGACCATACATGTCACCATCATTACCGCTCATCATTAGATCATAAACCAACATAACTAATTCAACAACCTTAATCGGTTAGGGTTTAAAAAAACAACTGGTAGGGTTTACCAGTTACATTACATAGATAGGGTTTAACCTTTTATACCAGTTACCGATTTAACTCACAAACTTACATACCAGTTTACAATGTCCTTCACAAAGCTCTTCCTATCAGTTACAAGACAATATCAATAACAACAACAATATTAGCAACATCATTAATATCATTACCGGTTAATTGACATCAATGACAACATAACACATCATTAATGCAATCTTCATGCAAATGCCAACAACGATGTCATACCACTCATTGTGAGCACGATATGACATTGCAATTCTCTATCACTTGTCTGATCATTTATGATGTATATGTGTTGTATATATATTGTATTGTGTTTAGTGGTGGATGGAGGGTTGCAGGTACTAGACATTGACTCCACCTGGTCTCACAGGTTTGAGCATGCCTTTATCCCAATGGCAAGTTGTTGGAGATGACATGTGTTTCCCTCTCATACTCTAGGCTTAAGTTGATACCCTTGTTGATTAGTGTCTTGGCTTGAGTCGTTGGTCTGCGTCATGTGGTAAGTTGTTCAACCTTATGTCAGGTTGCCTTGTGGGTTTGTGATTATTTATTACTTAATAATTAATCGGTTTATATAGTTTATAAATATTAAATTAAATCAATAGATATTAATATTTAATGTTAATGTGCGATTATTATTATTATTGGAGAATTATTACTCATTAATGTTTATTTTATGGATTTATATTTTATTGGTTATTTGGAATTATGGAAATTAATTAATCAATTACTACATATAGCCATTGGCATAAATTATTAAATAATGGTTAGTACGAATACAATATATTTATGCATATGTATTTACTAGGAGTTTATAATTAATTAATAATTAAATTGGTGGAATTATATTAATTGAGTATTTATGCTTATTAGTACATCCATCTATTTATTTATTTTTTATTTGATTATTTTATATGTATGCGTACATTTAATTATTTGTTTATTGTTTATCTATTTATTTATTTTTGACTCATCTATTATTGGTTATTTATTATTTACTTATATTGGTTTTGATTTATTATTTGAGCTTTTGATTTATTGGATTATTATTTATTTATTGTTTAATTAGTGGATGGGTATTTATGTATGTTCGTACATTTATTTATTTATCTTCTTTATTGATTATTTATTGTTTATCTAATTATTTATTTGCATTGTTGTTTTATTTATTTGCTATTATTTATGTACCTAGCCCTTGTTATGATTGGCCCTCTTGGGAGTTATGATTGTGAGGATAATATTATTTAAGTGTTTGTTTATTTATTTATATTATTTATGGTTTTATATTTAATTGGAGCATTTATTTATATTGCATTTGATTTATTTAATTGTGCTTTAATTTATTATTATTATTTATTATGTTATTATTATTACACTCTTGTTACTAATTGAGTAATTAAATATTATGTTTATACCTACCCTATTATTTTATTGGTTGAGATTTAAGGGTAAGTAAATAATATTATTTTATATTCTTACCTCAATTTTTGGAAGGGGGGTTGGTATAGAATATATTTTAAAGGAATATTTTGATTGGCAGATATTCTTCAGTAGTTTTGAATGAGATTCTATTTATTGGCTTTGTGAGCATTTTTGTGGGGGTGCTTCTAGATATCTTTATGCAACTTTTAGATTTTAGAATTGCTTGGTTGGGTTGAATTTTGGAAAGCTTGTTGGTTTGGATTTTTTCTCTTCTACGATTGCATTACCATCACTCTACTTCTAAGTTGGAGATCTTTTACCATTCTTGCATTTTTATTTTTGAAAAGAGTTGTTTTCTTCATGACTGTTAAAAGATTGTTTGGGGAGATTTGGGAATGAATGATTATTCTATTATTAGTAATTGGGAGTAATATTTTGGGGAAAATATTTATATGTGATTTTATGAATCTGTGTGTTGTATTGCCAAAAAATGACATTGGTGTATTTTGATATGCTGATTATAATTTGCCTGTGAATGCATTGTGGCAACGATTGGTTTTGTGAGGTTAATTTATTGTTGCATACCCTGCCTTGTGTCCTTTTAATTTGATTAGATATGGAGTGGATATGTCTGTAATCTTTTCTATGCAAGTTATTGCTGGTATAAGTTGGAATTCTTGGATGCGTTGTATTGTTGGCTTTAACAAGGATTTGTTTTTTTTTCTTATTGGCTTTTAGTGACTTCTGGATCGTATTTATGCCATTGTAAGGCCCGTGCCCCAATCTAGGAAAATTTGAGTATCTTTGTATCCCATTTTTGTAAGTTGGTCTCCTATTACAGTAGTGCTAAAACAATGAACAATAGCACTATTTTGGGATACAATAGTGCCAAAGTAGTGTCAGCAGATTTTTGGGCTGGTTTTTGAGTCCCTCAGTTGATTTGTCTACTTGGTCTTCATTCCAGAGGCTTGTTTTATTATGTTTGATGGTTTTGGGGCATTCTGTCATTTGTTTGTGATGTGTGTGAGTCCATTTGGGCTCCATCAAGTGGTTTTGTTCTTGTCCATTGAGGTTTTGATATGTTTCTCCATCAAGTTGAGTGATTCCTTGTAGTTGAGGATGGTTAATTGTAGCTCTAGCGAGAGGTTATGTTGTGCCTTGTTGTGGAGGATCATTCTATGTTATTGGATTTATGTAATGCCCCTATTTATGTGTTTTTGACATTATTGAGGCTCTCTTTATTGTTGCATTATGGCATTGTGAGCTTATGGCTTGATCCTTGCTAAGTGTCTCTTAGTTGTATGTTGAAGACTATCTTTGTGATTTGGTTGTATCAGTTTTGTAATGACTTTTGGATTCCTTCCATGTTGAGATTCATGTTATTATTATGTTGTATTTTGTTATGTGTTACCCTATGGCTTGGCATATTATTAGGGGGAGTGGGCTTTCTTGTGATGACCAGGGTCACATGAGTTAGGTTGGTTGGCACCTAGACCATCAAGGCACATTGGGAGTTTTCCTTTTTGTAATTTAGTGATAACATTTTATTTAATTGATTGGGTTTGGGTTTCACCTAATAAGATAATTCTATTTGGTTTGGCCCATATGATATGGAAAGCTGATCTCCCTTGTACTCACATAGGCTAAGATGGCTGCATGTGTCTATTAAGGATTGTTTTCACCCTTGTTTTGTGAGGGTAGCTTGTATGTCCATTAGGAGTATGGATTTCTCTTCTTTGTGAGGATAGAATACATGTCTACTATGGGTGCATATCTACCTTCTTTTTGAGGATAGCACATAGGAGCGTGACTAGTAAGGATGGTCATATCCCCTTCTATATAACAAAAACATGTAATGACACTCCTTTCTTACATGTGACCATGTCCATATGTCATGATTTAGTGTACGCCTCTGGAAGAGTTTATTGTTGATTTCAACTTTTGTTATCACCCCATGTCATCTCCTAGCATGGGGGGTGGTTCCTATTTGGTTCCACATGGTTGGGTGGTTTGATGCCTTCTTCCATTGGGATATTCTTCTTCTTGGATGTTAGTGTGCATGGATTGGATTCTTAGATTCTTCATTATGTGGATATTCTTTGGAGCTGATTTCTATGTACTTGGAAGAGAAAATATTTTTTCACGGTGATTTATATTTGTAGATGAGATTATGTGCCCCTACATTATGTATCTTCATGTATTTGTTGAAGTAATTGAAAGGGAATATGATGTAGTAGTTTAAGAGGAGATCTCATTGTATATTCTTTGATGTATTGGATACTTGTTTATGTAATGTTAGAGTATAGTTTGATGTGAAAGAAAGAGATAGTATTTGTATGTTTGTATTGTGTGAAATTGTAGGATGGAATTGTATGTATGACCTTAAGGAAAATTTTAGATGAAGATTAGCAGTTGTTGTTATAGACTTTGTATAAGTAATGGAAATCATTTAGGTTTGATGCATTATGTGTTGGCAATATAGAGGAATTGATTAAGTTTTGCATTAATGTGTTGTCATTGATGTCAACACTAGGTGTTGTGGTTGGTTACCAACAAACAAGTTTCGGTTATCGGCAAAAGATCTAGTGTTACCAGTAGAAGGGACTATCTGTTGGACACTTCTGACATGTTTGGACCAATGGAGTATGTTTGGTTTTATGTGTTACATGTTTTTGAGAATGTTTTGGTTAGTTAGTATTGACTTGGTGATTGGATGCTATCATACACTCTAGTAAGCCTATACCGGTAAGGGTTAAAGGTTTTACCGACAGAGCTTTTTTTGATAATATTTGACAGGATGCATAAGTGGTGTTAGTGCAGCTTCTAGATGGAATTTAGGATGCAGAAGGTGATCCTTGATTGTGCCTCGACTAGTTGGAGACATCTCTTTGGCATGGTGGACCAAGATTAGGTCCAATACCTATCTAGGTTATGGATTGGTATCATGTTAACGTGTTCTCTACACGTTACCGAGATGATTTATGGATTGATTAATATTGCTTTGGTCTAAAGAAGACATGGAATATCATTGTAATATGGATATATGTAATGATCTTATTGTAATATCTTTTAGGTGGCTGACCTAATTGGTTTAGGCCTTAGGGTTGGTATAAATTGATGTAATATCTCATTGTAGATCATGGGTATGGGAATGGAAATGTATATCGTGGTCATGGAATGAAATATCATATGCGAAGGATATTTTGTCGATGATTGAAGATTGAATTGGGTTTATGTAAGAGGTCAAAGGCCTCTGGTATTGAGCTTAACTGGGACTATAATCAAACATGGTAGATGCTATCTCTAGAAGATCATTCTTCTAGATAGTTGTCCAATTATTTTGAGGTGGTTATAACCTCTCTATAGTCAGTGAGACTCTTTTGTAATGAGAAGTACCCTCTAGGGAGTGTGCCTTCCTATATGTACAGGCCCCTCATTGTATCACATACTTTCTGCAGAAGTATCATCTGACTATGGGTAGGCTTCCCATTGTGGTTTTTCCCTTTACTGGGTTTTCCACGTACAAATCATGGTGTTATGTGGTATGGATGCATTGCGTTGATTATATGTTTCACTCTTAAGTTTTACTGCTTACCGGTATTTGTCTCTGCTATTCCATTATTCAATGTTTATGTGCTCTCGTTAAAGGTTGTAAAGTGGTTTGATTGATATAATCTGTTGACAACTAATTCACCCCCCCCCCCTCATTTTTCCATTACTTATCCTAAAAATTGGTATCAGATCTTTGGTACTCTTTTGCAGAAGCTTAACCACTTGAGATAGATCCTATGGCAACTAATACTTCAAATCCACCTGCAACTATTTTTAGAAGAGAAATCCCTAAGCTTGATGGAACAAATAATGGGATATAGAAAATATGAATGGAGACTCGTCATAGATTTCTTGGAAAGGATATTTGGGAGATCAGTGAGAAAGTATATACACCTTATGATCCGACATCTGGCAATCCTTCTCCTCTAGACTTGGACAAAAATATTGAAAATGATTGCAGAGCTAGAGAAATCCTCCTGTGTGCACTTACTGATCAACAAATCATGGGATTGACTGATAAATCATATACAAAGTTTATGTTGGATAAATTGCAAACTCTGAATGAAGGTGACCCTACTGTCAAAATTTCTAAACTTGATGGTTACCGGGTAAGATATGAGAACTTCAAGATGGATGACAATGAAAGAATTGCTACATTTATGGAAAGAGTAAATGAGATTGTCATGGGAATTTAATGTTGTGGAGGATCTCTTAGTGAAGATGAAATAGTTTCCAAATTCTTGAGAGCTCTTCCACTAGCTTAAAAGATGAAGGCGGCTACAATTATTGAATTGAGAACAATGGCAAACACTTCAGTTAACAGAGACATTCTGATTGGGAAATTATCTGCTTTTGAGCTTCAAGAATTTGGAACTTCTGGAGCTGCAAAGTCTGAACCTGCTTTTCATGCATCATCATCATCTACTGGCAAGAGTGATTGGAAAGCCCTATATGAAAAAGAATTGGAAGATATGAGGAAAGAAGATGAAGAATTTGAGCAACTTGAAGCCTTATTTGCTAGAAGAGTACCTAAAGGACCGGCAGGAAATAAGTATGAAGGAAAAGCACCTTTTAAATGTTTTGCATGTAATAAGATTGGTCATTTTGCATCTTGATGTCCTGAAAGGAATGCAAGATTTGAAGAAAGAGTTAAAAAATCATTTAAGCCTAATCGGAACAGATATAGATTCAAGAAAAACAAACAATGCTACATAGTGGATGAGGAAGGTGTAAGTGATGTCTCTAAGGATGAACCAACAGAAGACTCCACTAGTGGATCCGGCAATGGAAAGGAATGGGTGTTCTATGCCTTAAAAGAAGATGAACCAAAATTGGCTATCAAGAATGAAGAAAAGGCCCTGGCAGAAAAAGTTGAAGATAAAGATGAATGGGTAATTGATAGTGGATGCTCACATCATATGACTAGAGATAAAAGAAAATTTCTATCCTTGCAAGAATACAATGGTGGTCAAGCAAGATTTGGAGATGACAAATCATGTATGATCAAAGGTAGAGGTACTATTTCTCTAGATTGTAAGCATAATACTGATAATATCTATTATGTAGAAGGTTTAAAGCATAATCTTTTAAGTGTTGGTCAATTGGTGGACAAGGGATTCCAACATCAATTTAAAGATAGAAAATGCAAAATTATTGACAAAACTGGTTTGGAGATTGCAACCGGTACTCAGATTGGAGGTAATATCTTTCACTTGAACATAGGGAATAAGAAACGTTTGATTGCTCATATTGATGAGAGTTGGCTATGGCATAAGAGGTTGTGTCATGTTAATTTTGATTGTATTGTTAAGATTGATTCAACAAAGGCAGTTAGAGATATACCTAAGATTATGAAGCCTCATAATCTGGTATGTAAGGAATGTCAATTGGGAAAGCAAGTTAGAACTTCTTTTAAGAGCATACATGATAAATCTAATGATGTTCTTGATATGATTCATAATGACTTATGTGGTCCAGCAAGGACCAGAAGCTTTCAAGGTGATAGGTATTTCATGCTAATAATTGATAATTATTCTGGAATGATGTGCGTGTCTTTTCTAAGGGAGAAGTCTGAAGATTTTGAGAAATTCAAGATCTCTAAAGAAAAGGTGGAAATTGAAACTGGATTGAAAATCAAATGTTTGAGATCAGATCATGATGGTTAGTTCACTTCTCATAAATTTAACAATTATTATGAGACAAATGGAATTAGGAGACAGTTATCTACACCTCGGACTCCTCAGTAGAATGGAGTAGTGGAAAGGAAGAATAAAACCATTTTGGATGCAGATAGAACCATGATGATGGAAGCCAAATTGCCTCACATCTACTAGGGAGAAGCAGTGAGTACAATAGTCTACACATTCAATAGAGTTCATATCAAAGGTGAAACTGGTAAGACTCCTTATGAATTATGATTTGGGCATACACCTACTCTTAAATATTTCAGAATTTTTGGAAGTAAATGTTATATCAAAAGGGATGATTCAATTAGGAAGTTTGATCCTAGATGTGATGAAGGAATATTTCTTGGATATTCAATTTAGAGCAAAGCATATAGATGTTATAACAAAAGATTGCAAAAAATTATGGAGAACACAAATGTGAAAGTGGATGAGCAATACAAAAATAAATCTATATCATATGACAGGGAACCGACAGTGGAAATGATCATAACTAAACTAACAATGCCTCAACTGGTACAAGCTACTGAGATAGTTACACCAATACAATTGGAAAATTTAACTATGACTGATGATTAGAATAGTGAACCTAAAATTCAAAGGACACCAAGGTATGTAAGATTAAATTATTCTGAAGATCAAATCATTGGAGATAGGAACAAGGGAGTTGTGACAAGAAGAAGATTGGGAAATGAAGAGGTATGTCTTATTTCTCAAATTGAACTGGCATCTGTTATTAAAGCTTGTAAAGATTAAAATTGGTTAAAGGCTATGGAAGATGAATTATATCAGATAGAGAAGAATGAGACTTGGACTTTAGTTCTTCGGCCTAAAAAGTAAGAATGTTATTGGAACTAAATGGGTTTTTAGAAATAAACTAAATGAGGATGGTCAAGTTGTAAGAAATAAGGCTAGATTAGTTTGTAAAGGATATTATCAAATGGAAGGAATATATTATGGTGAGACATTTGCACCTGTAGCTAGAATTGAAGTTGTTAGACTATTTCTTGTCTATGCAGCATATAAGAACTATAAGGTCTCTCAAATGGATGTTAAATGTGCATTTTTGAATGGTGAACTTGAGGAAGAAGTATACATTGAGAAGCCTAATGGATTTTCATTGATAGATGACAAAGATATGGTTTGTAGGTTAAGTAAATCATTATATAGATTGAAAGAAGCTCCTAGAGCTTGGTATGCAAGGTTGGATAAATATCTTTTCAAGCTTGGTTTTACTAAAGGCAGTGCTGATAGTAATTTATATTACAAGATCATTGATGATGATATTCTGATTATTGAAGTATTTGTTGATGATATCATTTTGGAGGTGAAGATAAATTATGCATGGAATTTTCTAATAATATGAAGAATGAATTTGAAATGTACATGATTGGTGAAATGAGATTTTTCTTAGGTTTGTAGATTACTCAAACTAACAAAGGCATCTTTATCTGTCAAACTAAGTATCTAAGGGAATTGTTGAAGAATTTTGGTATGGATAATTCCAAACTAGTAAGTACTCCTATGGTGACAAATGAGAAATTATCTATCAAAGACACATCTGCACTGGTAAATTCAACAAGGTATAAGTCTATGATTTGGGGCTTGTTATATCTAACTCGGACTAGACCAGATATTATGAATGCAGTGAGTATTGTTTCAAGATATCAAATTAATCCTAAAGAAAATCATGAATGTGCAGTAAAGAGGATATTCTGATATTTGCAAGGAACAACAAAATATGGTTTATGGTATTCTAGAGATGATAACTTCACTTTATGTGCATATACAGATTCAGATTGGGAAAGAGATACTGATGACAGGAAGAGCACTTCTGGTGGTTCTTTCTTTCTTGGAAAGAAACTAGTTTCATTGATCAACAAAAAATAGTCATGCATTTCTTTATCTACTGCAAAAGCTGAATATGTTGTAGCAGGAACTAATTGTACACAAGTCTTGTGGATGAAGCAAATGTGGAAGGATACCAAGGTAAATTGTAATGAACCGGTAGTTATCTACTGTGATAACTCTATAGCTATTGACATGTCTAAGAATCCAGTATTTCACTCTAAGACTAAGAACATATCAATAAAGTATAACTTTCTGAAGGACAAGGTGGAAGAAAAGGAAGTCAAATTGGTTTATGTGAAAACTAAAGAGCAGATTGCAGATATATTCACTAAACTGCTGTCTAAAGAATCATTTGAATATTTGAGAGACACGTTAGGGGTATATACCCTGTTAGTTAAGATGGGAGGGGGGTGAATCATAAAAACTCACAATACAATATATTCACTAGATTCAACCAAGGTAGCCTTTCCTGATATGCAACTATGACTGTAAATCATTTAATACTCATAAACAGATACACTTAAAACATCATAACACATCTAACACCAGATTTAACATGGAAACCCAAATACGGAAAAACCACTGTGGGATTTCGGACCCACTAAGAAATATACCCTTCTACAGTATGCTCGGTTAAAAGCCAATCCAGTACAGATTACAAAAACACATTGCTAGATGTGACCCGGTTAAGGGATTTCCCTCAGACTTGTTAGAGTCTTGCACTTTGTTAGAAGTGACCTTGTCAAAGGATTTCAAACACTCATTTATAATGTTACCTTGCTAGAGGCTTTACAAATAAGACTATTAAGTCCACTCAGTTAAGAGATTTCCTATCACTTACAAAATAAATAACATTAATAAAATATATGTGCAACTTCACATCTGAAATGCTAAAGAAGATTCTATGTGCTCAAAACAATCTTGTCATAAGACTTATCTTGCTTCTTGCTAGGCTTCTCAATTTCTTCTTCAATCAAATCTTCAATCTTCTATGCTCGGTGATCACTATTGTAGTGTCACTATTCTTCTATTTTGCCCGCTTATATTGTTCATCAATAGTTTCTTATTTATGAACAATACCTAACCGCTTAATCTCCTTGATCACATTTCCCATGATCAATCTTAGCCATCAGATCTTCAAACGTGACTAGGTTCATTGTATCCTTCAATCTGAAAATATTTTACCTCGCCTTGGAACTTGTGTTAAGTTATGACCGTTCAATCTACATTGTAGATCTATCTCTTGTATTTTTGATGTCATAGATCCTCAACAAACTTCTTGCACGACATACCAATCATCTGATCAACTACAACTCATTGGTATTCTACATTTAATAATGTATTTATCCATCCAATGCATTATGTTATTACTCGGTTGTTACTCAGTAAATACCGAACATCACTCGGTAGATATTCTGCCTTCTTTAATCGATAGTGATAACCTTAGGGTTTACCGACTAGCATCTTTCTTGGTAACATAGAACAGTATCAAGCCTTAACTAATTCTATAGCTTGAAATATTTTCTCCTTCTTGTTTAGTCTTTGAATACTCATATATAGGATATCAAAACAATCAAAACAACATAATCTCATCACTATCTAACTTGGTAATAGTTGCCCATTGAATAAATTATTATTCCCCTTTTATTTTCACATTCATTCTGTGTCTCTTACCGACATCTTTATACTTATCAAAACATACTCATTAAGATATGGCAACATCATACTGAATCTGAAAATAAATTGCTTGACATCAATGACAAAATAATATTATTAAGATAGTAATCATCCTTTCTCAATTATATCAACAATCTCCAACAACCTTCTCAATATCCCCATACCAACAAACTTACTGAGATGCTAACAATCTCCCTTTGTGAAAATGCTAACAATCTCCCCCTTTGGCATTCATGGCAAAACCAACTTTAATGGCAATACCAACATGATTTATTTCAATTGATTTGGATTCGGATTGCTGTTTAAACTTCTCTGAAATTTTCTGGAATTCTCCCCCAGTCATTAGTCTTCTCCTAGCTTCTTCTATTAGTTCCTTATAAATTATTCTTCTCCCCCTTTGACAACAATGCCGAAAAGAAAAACTAATTCATGATTTCTTCCTTTGTGAAGTAATTTCCTTGCAGTCTCATTCACGATCAGAGCTTCTTTGTCTTCAATCACTTTTTCCTGTACAACTTTAGGCAACCTCCTAAAGTGTGTAAAGCAACATCAACTCATAAATAGTTATCCTTTAGATTCATAGAATTGATGCTTTCACCAAACTCTGTTAGTGAGTACTAGATAGGAGTAGGACCCCTAACTGACTTCTGAGATACTCAAAAGTGTCCCTTGGCAATGGCTTTGTGAAAATATGTGCTATTTGTTCCTTTGAACTGGTATATTCCAGCACAACTTTCTTCTCTTGAACTTCTTCTCTGAGATAATGATACTTTATAGAGATATGCTTTGTCTTAGAGTGCATTACCAGATTCTTTGAAATGTTAATGGCACTAGTATTATCATAGAATATAGTTACTGGCTCAATAAATTTCTCATTCATACCTTCCAACAGTTGTTTGATCCATGCTATATTGGTACAATTCAATGCTACAGTGACATATTTAGCTTCAGTTGTTGATTGTAAAATGCATCCTTATTTCTTGTTAAGCCAACTTACTAGTCTATCTCCCAAAAAGAAAGCTCCACCGCTTGTGCTTTTCCTGTCATCAATGTTTCCTGCCCAATCAACATTAGTATATACTTTTAAGTAGAAAACATTTCTCTTTTGATATACTAAGCCATAATCTTCAGTGCCTCTCAGGTATCTGAAAATTCTCTTGATTGTTGTCAAATGAGTTTCTTTGGGATCTGCAGAAAATCTTGCAACTATACCTATTGCATGTGTTATATTTGGCCTACTGTGAACCACATATTGCAAATTTCCAATCATAGATCAGTAAAGTGTCTCATCAACAGATGTAGATTCATCACTCTTTGATAGTTTACAATTGGTAGTCATAGGAGTACTTACAAGTTTAGAATCCTCCATTCCAAATTTCTTCAACATTTCCTTTATATACTTGGATTGAGTAATGAAAATCTCATTTTTCATTTGTAGTATCTGTAAACCTATAAAATACTTTATTTCATCAATTAATGACATCTCAAATTCTTTGCACATTTCATTTCCAAAGTTCTTGCATAAGGAGTCATTTCCACAAAAAATAATATCATCAACAAATATGGCTAAAAGCAGTATACCATTGTTTTCATCATTTTTCATATACATGTTGTTGTTTTCACTTGTCCTTATAAATCCAATCTTGATCAAATAAGAGTGCAATCTTTCATACCATGCTCTAGGTGCTTTCTTTAAACCATATAATGCTTTGTTCAGCTTACATACTTGATATTTATTCTTGTCTTCAATAAATCCTTCAGGATGTTCAATATAAACTTCTTCTTCTAGTATACCATTCAAAAATGCAGATTTAACATCCATTTGATATACCTTGAAATTTTTGTAAGCAACATATGCCAACAATTTTCTCACTCCTTCAAGTCTTTCCATAGGTGCAAAAGTCTCACCATAATCAATTCCTTCTCCTTGAGCATATCCTTTGCAAACTAGTCTTGCTTTATTCCGAATAACCTCTCCTTTTTCATTTAGCTTGTTTCTGAAAATCCACTTTGTACCAATTACATTTTTCTCTTTTGGTCTTGGGACCAGTGTCCATGTTTCATTGTTCTTGACTTGTTTAATTTCTTCTATCATAGAATTTATCCAATCTTCATTACTAAATGCCTCTTTTACTATCCTTGGTTCAAATTCAGATATCAAACATGTGTTTTGTCTCAGTTTGTTCCTTGTCATCACTGGATCATCCTTATCTCCTATAATCTGACTTGATGCATGATTTCTTCTGACATACTTGGCTAATATAGGCTTGGTATGCTCTGTTTGATTTCATCACTTGGTAACTAAGTATTTTCTTCATTTTCTTCATCAACTTTCTCAGTAGGATTTCTCGGTTGAACATAAACAAATTCTTCATAATTTTCTAGTTCTTTGCAATTTCCTTCATCATTTCTTTCTGCAAATTCATCAATTTTCACATTTGCACTTTCCACTATTTTGTTAGATGATTTGATCATACACTTAAATGCTTTACTTCTAGAAGAATAGCCAAGAAATGTTCCTTCCTCGCTTTTCTAATCAAACTTTCCATTTCTATCATCTTTGTGAACATAACATCTACTTCCAAATATTTTAAAATAACTTATATTAGGTTTCTTATCATACCAGATTCCATATGGTGTCTTCAAAGTTCCTTTCTTTAGTTGTACTCGGTTCAAGGTGTAAACTGCAGTGTTGATTGCTTCTCTCCAAAATGTTTGAGGTACCCTCTTTTCTATCATTAGGGTTCTGGCACAATCTACAATTGACCTGTTTCTTCTTTCAGCTATCCCATTTTGTTGAGGTGTTCTCAGTGCAAACACTTGTCTCTTTATACCATGATCATTGCAAAATAGGTTAAATTCATCATAAATGAATTATCCTCCTTTATCAGATCTTAGGCATTTCAACTATATTCCTGTTTCTTTTTCAACTCTAGCCTTATACCATTGGAACATTTGAAAGGCTTCTGATTTTTCTTTTAAAAAAACATAACTGACATCATTCTTGAGTAATCATCCACAAATAATATGAAGTATTTATCTCCATAATAACTTTGTACTTTCATAGGACCACAAAGATCAGTGTGCACTAGATCTAAAATTATTTTAAAAGTGTAGGACTTACTTGTAAAGCTTGACTTTGTCATCTTACCCATCTGGCATCCTCGACATATTGCATTCTCAAGTTTTTCCAGGCTCGGTAGACCTCTTACCCGGTGCTTCTTACTTATTTTGATCAGGTTATCAAAATTTACATGACAAAACCTTTTATGACATAACCAGGAATCTTCTAGTTTAGCATATAGACAATTGTTTTGAGTTGAGTCAAGATGAAACATATTACCTTTTGCTTGTGTCCCGATAGCAGCCAACTTTCCATGTTTGTCATGAACTTTGACACTTCCCTTCTGGAATTCTATTCGGTATCCTGTATTGTTTAGCTATGCTACACTCAACAAATTATATTTCAAACCTTCAACCCAGTATACATCATCACATTTAGCATTGTCAAGAAGTGTTATAGATCCTTTACCTTTCACCGGACATGGTGCATCATTACCAAATCTTACATATCCTCCATCATAGTCTTCTAATTTAACAAACTTGTGTTTATCACCTGTCATGTGATGTGAGCATCCACTATCTATGATCCAAGAATCATTTTTATTTATGTGAGATATTAGGACTTTTTCTTCATACCTTTCTTCATCCGATCCATCTTTGATAGCCACATAAACAACTTCCTCTGTATCAGTCCCATCAGATTTATCATTGTTGGATTCCTCATCAACTACTAGGCATGTCTTTCTATCTTTCCTTCTGAATTCTTGGTGTCCTCTGTATTGGTTATCTTTCTATCTATCATCTCGGTATTCTCTCTTTTCACTAGATTCTTTCTCAGGAAAGTTAGAAGCCATATGTCCTATTCTATCATAGTTAAAAACATTTTAAAGGTAACTTTCCTTTATACTTACCTTTTCCTCTCGGTAACCTTCTGGCTAATAATGCTTCAAACTCTTCTTGCTTTCTGATTTCTTCATATAGTTTGTGTACCTCTTCCATGTTTTTGCAAAATCATTCACTTGCTCCACTGTGATTTCCTTCAGTATACTTATACATTCTATCATTGTAATCATCAGATTCACCAATATGAAAAGAACTGAATGCAGATTCAACTTTATTTACCGAAGTCCCACTGTTATCAAAATTACTTAACTCAAATGCATGTATCTTACCGATAGTAGCATCCAAAGAGACTAGCATGTTTGGTATAGACCTTAATTCATTGATTGTAGAGACTCGAATGGCATAAGCAAGTAGAAGTATTCTAAGCAACTTACTTGTTACATCCTTTTCTTCAAGAGTTCCTCCTGCTCCTTTGATTTGATTGACAATTTCCTTTAACCTTGTATTGTATTGGGTTATGTTCTCACCTTCATTCATTCTCATGGATTCAAGTTGACCTCTTAGACTGTTTACTTTTGCTCTCTGAACATGTTCATCACCACCATACATAGATATAAGCTTGGTCCACATCGCTTTGGCATCATTGTAGCCTTCTAGATCATTAAACTCTAAGTCGGTTAATACTGATGTTATTTCAATCATAGCTTGAATATGTTCTTGCTTTGCCTTTATCTCTTCCGTTGTCATCGGGTTGGTGATAGGTTTTATGTAATCATTCTTTAGATAATATGTTGCATATTCTTCAATTCCTAATAAGTGCAGTTTCATCCTTTTCTATCATGTGGAGAAATTTAACTTGTTCAGCTTTGGTGCATCCCTTTTATACATATTCGGATCTTGCCTCAAGTACCTTTAAACTTTTCTTCCAGAGTCCAAAGCTCTGATACCAATTGTTAGTTAAGATGAGGGGGGGGGGGGTGAATCATAAAAACTCACAATACAATATTTTCACCAGATTCAACCTCGGTAGCCTTTACTGATATACAACTATGACTGTAAATCATTTAATACTCATAAATAGATACACTTAAAACATCATAACATATTTAACACCAGATTTAACGTGGAAACCCAAATAGGGAAAAAACACTGTGGGATTTCAGACCCACTAAGAAATATACCCTTATAGAGTATGCTCAGTTAAAAGCCAATCCAATTACAGATTACAAAAACGCATTGCTAGTTGTGACCTGGTTAAGGGATTTCCCTCAAACTTGTTAGAGTCTTGCACTTTGTTAGAAGTGACCTTGTCAAAGGATTTCAAACACTCATTTAGAATGTTACCTTGCTAGAGGGTTTACAAATAAGACTAGTAAGTCCACTCGGTTAAGAGATTTCTTTTCACTTACAAAATAAATAACAGTAATAAAATATATCTACAACTTCACATCTGAAATGCTAAAGTAGATTCTACGTGCTCAAAACAATCTTGTCATAAGACTTATCTTGCTTCTTGCTGGGCTTCTCAATCTGTTCTTCAATCAGATCTTCAATCTTTTGTGCTCGATGATCACTACTATAGTGTCACTGTTCTTCTATTTTGCCGCTTAATCTCCTTGATCACATTTCCCATGATCAATCTTAGCCATCAAATCTTCAAACGTGACTAGGTTCATTGTATCCTTCGATCTGAAAAAAAATTTACCTTACCTTGGAACTTGTGCTAGGTTATGACCGTTCAATCTGCACTATAGATCTATCTCTTGTATTTTCGATGTCGTAGATCCTCAACAAACTTCTTGCATGACATACCAAACATCTGATCAACTCCAGCTCATTGGTATTCTACATTTAATAATGTATTTATCCATCCAATGCATTCTGTTATTACTCGGTTGTTACTTGGTAAATACTGAACTTCACTCAATAGATATCCCGCCTTCTTTAACCGATAGTGATAACCTTAGGGTTTATCGACTAGCATCTTGCTCGGTAACATAGAATAGTATCAAGCCTTAACTAATTCTATAGCTTGAAATCTTTTCTCCTTCTTGTTCATTCTTTGAATACTCATATATAGGATATCAAAACAATCAAAACAACATAATCTCATCACTATCTAACTCGGTAATAGTTACCCATTGAATAACTTATTATTCCCCTTTTATTTTCACATTCATTCTATGTCTCTTACCAACATCTTTATACTTATCAAAACATACTCATTAAGATATGGCAACATCATACTGAATCAGAAAATCAATTGCTTGACATCAATGACAAAATAATATTATTAAGATAGTAATCATTCTTTCTCAATTATATCAACAATCTCCAACAACCTTCTTAATATCCTCATACCAACAAACTTATTGAGATGCTAACAATATCCCTTTGTGAAAATGCTAACATACCCCTCCAGTAGAAACTTAGTTGATGGTGCAGTGCATCATTCTAGTATGGATCATCAGCTTTATCTTTTGCTTCGGATTGATGTAGTGGTCCTACTACTCAGGGGGAGTAGTCAGCTTTGAGATTCATGGAATTTTGATATCTATGTCATATCTTTGGCATTGATGTCAAAGGGGAAGAGTTATATGTGAAAAATAATGTTTATGGGAGAGAGATTCAAATTGCACTGCACTCCTCAAGGGGAGTCAGTTTTTCATGAGAAATGTTTGGCACTTCATGGCACTTAGATGTTTTCTTTTTCAAATCTAGTGTTGCCATCAATGCTAAAGGGGGAGATTGTTGGCAATATGGAAGAATTGACCATGTGTTCCATTGATTTTTTTTCATTGATGTCAACACTAGCTGTTATGGTTGGTTACCAACAGACAGGTTTTGGTTACCGGTAGAAGATCTAGTGTTACCAGCAGAAGGGACTATCTATTGGACACTTCTGACATGTTTGGATCAATGGAGTATGTTTGGTTTTATGTGTTACATGTTTTTTAGAATTTTTTGGTCAGTTGGTATTGACTTGGTGATTGGATGATATCATACACTCTATTAAGCCTATACCAATAAGGATTTTTAAGGTTTTACCGATAGAGCTTTTTCTGAGAATCTTTGACAGGATGCATAAGTGGTGTTAGTGTGGCTTCTATATGGAATTCAGGATGCAGAAGGTGATCCTTGACCATGCCTCGGCTGGTTGGAGACATCAATTTGGCGTGGTGGATCCATATTAGGTCTGGTACCTATCTAGGTTATGGATCGATATCATCTTAACATGTTCTCTACACATTACTGAGATGATTTATGGATTGATTAGTGTTTCTTTGGTCTAAAGTTGACATGGAATATCATTGTAATATGGATATATGTAATGATCTTATTGTAATATCTTTTAGGTGGTTGACCTAATTGGTTTAGGCTTTAGGGTTGGTATAAATTGATGTAAGATCTCATTGTAGATCATGGGAATGGGAATGGAAATGTATATCATGGTCGTGGAATGAAATATCATATGCGAAGGAGATTTGGTCGATCATTGAAGATAAAATTGGGTTTATGTAAGAGGTCAAAGGCCTCTGGTATTGAGCTTAACCAAGACTATAATCAGGCATGGTAGATGTTATCTCTGGGAGTTCATTCTTCTAGATTATTGTCCAATTATTTTGAGGTGGTTATAACCTCTCTGTAGTTAGTGAGACTCTTCTGTAATGAGCAGTATGCTCTAGGAACTGTGCCTTCTTTCATGTACAGGCCCCTCATTGTATCACATACTTTCTACAGAAGTATCATCTGACTGTGGGTAGGCTTCCCACCATGGTTTTTCCTTTTACTGGGTTTTCCACGTATAAATCATGGTGTTATATGGTATGGTTGCATTGTGTTAATTATCTGTTTCATTCTTAAGTTTTACTACTTACTAGTATCTGTTTCTGCTATTCTGGTATTCAATGTTTATGTGCTCTAGTTAAAGGTTGTAAAGTGGTTTGATTGATATAATTTGTTGACAACTGATTCACCCCCCCCCCTCTCTCTGTTGTACCGATTATCCTAACATTATGTTGCTTAGGAGATTGAGCTTCTTGTCTTAGATATTTTTAGTAACAAATTAAAGGATATTCTAGTCTTTTTAAAGAGAATGGTTATATTATCTATATTGCTTTTATGATGAATGATAGAATGGATATTAGGAGTATTGGATTTGGTAGTTTCTAAAATAATCTAAAGAGTATGTTATGTGACTAAGTTATGCATATGTGTTAAGGATTTATCATAGTTGTATGGAAAGTAAATGAATAGATGGATAATAGAATATGATGTTCTAAGAGGATTATATGATGTGTTAATATTTTGCCAAGTAGTGATGTTGAGATACCCTAGGGAATGGATTTGCATTTATGAGTTTATATAGAGTTATGTTAATGGGTAAATGGTTATTCCACTTGCGTAATATGATTCTATGGTTATGTTCTTTTTGATTTATGTATTCATGTATATAGTTAATGATGCATTGATGAATAATGGTAGTAGCGTTGCATTAATAAATACTAGTAATATCATAGTTGTAATGGTTATCTTAAAAGAAAAGAAAAATTATCTTTTTGTTAGTAGATTTGGTTTATTTCTCTAGGGTATTTTGGCGGGCATTACAAATTTATATGAATAAATTTTTAAACTTATAACTATGCATATGTTTTTATACATCTATGTATATACTTCTAAAAACTTATATGCTTGTACCTATAAGTTTTAAGTCAAACTAAATATGGAAATATATTATTCAAATTTTTCTAACACTCACATTATTGGATGTTTTCATCTATGTTTGTTACTACCTAGATTATATAATTTATGTTTATAGGTACATAAAAGCAGTGATCAATTTCTAAAAAATGTGAGATATGAAGCAATTGGTGCAGGTAAAGTCTAATAGGACTTTACTTTGGCTATGATCCACTAGACTATAATATGCATTTTTTCAGTTATTTTTCTTCACTATAATCTTTTATGCAAAATAAATTACTAAATATAATAGGACAAATTAAGAGAAAAAGAAACTTAAATATATTTTGACATTCTTACACTCATATCAATTGAATTTGATCGTACATAGATGTTTATTGATTACATAAAATACCATTATAAAATATAATTACACATAAATCATGAGGAGTTACAAATGTATTCAAAATATTTGGAAGTTCTAAATGAAAGTGAGATTGGAGTGGAATTCCACTTGATGTGGTGAATTTAATATTAAATTGTAATGTGGATTGAAGAAATGGTCTAGGAAAATTGTAATTTAGGAATGATAAAAGAGTATGGTTGCATGATGGATTTATTGAAATAAATTTAGAGAAAATTAAATATGATGTTGTTACAAGAATATAAGAATTTGTCAATTTATTTAGAAATGGGAAGAGATGATGAATAATATATTTTAACACGGATTAAGAAAGTGGATAAGTGTAGGTAGATAATTTCAAAGGAGCAATGGATAGGCGAAATAAAAGATTATTGAGTGGGATAATAAGGTAAGTAAATTGAAAGTTGAATTCATGGCTACGAATTATTAACTAGAGTTGTTAAATAAGTTGCAAACTTTTGGAAGAATGTTTTGATTGGCAAATAGTATGTAAAATAATTCTATCAATCGAGTATTGTGACCAAATAAGAAAAGGAAATTAGTACAATATTTGATTGGTCTATGCATGAAATTCAAGGTGAGTTGCGGATATGGAGATATCAATATTAGAAAAAATATTTTGGTTTTTTTAAAGGAACAAAAAGGGATTTGAAGCACAAAATACAAGGTAAACATGATGAAAATAGAGGAGGAAGATAATTATTTTAGATTAGTAGAAGTATAAGTTGAGGACATTATGATAGGAGATATGATAAGAGTAATCCCAAGGTAAAGGAAAGTAAATAATTCATATTATATTAAAAGAGACAAGAATATAAAATTTTAGGATACTTATGTCAATGTTGGAATAGAAGAATACAAAATGCTTTGCATTCTAAAGAAGTTGAAATCATAAGAATATCAAGTAGCATGAAAAAGATATATCACAATACTAGAAGGTAGTGTAGAAGGGTAAAAGTATGGACTTGTGTCCCACTTTTGGCTAAGTGGGACACCAAAAAGGAGTACCACTCGGTCGAATTTGCATGGCTCCACATGGAGCCTACATGGAGGGTAGGTGGTGGGGAGGGCCGGCCAAGTAGGACTCGGCCGAGTCCTAATTGACCAAGTACCACTCGGGCATGCCTCCCCTTCGTATATACCCCCCGCGATCTCATAGATCCTCATTTCCATAGTCCAAAAAACTTGGAGCAAGTGAGGGGCTAGGACAACCTTCGACCGAGTAAGGTAGGACCAAGTACCCCTTTATTTTATTTTTTAAGTTATAAATGGTTTATGTGTGTGTGTGTGTGTGTGTGTGTGTGTGTGTGTGTGTGTGTGTGTGTGTGTGTGTGTGTGTGTGTGTGTGTGTGTGTGTGTGTGTGTGTGTGTGTGTGTGTGTAAAATATAATGTTTTTTTTCAGATTTTAAAAATATGTGTAAAATATAAAGTTTTTTTCATGTTTTGTCAAAAACATTATTCTATACAATCATTTAAGTCAAAATTTATTTTACTTTTATATATTAGTAATAATTCAAAACTTCTTGAAAACTTAAAACTTGTGCAACAACTTTCCCATGGTCCAATTATGCAAAACATAACCTAGATAGAACATGCATTTAAACCCCTTAATCTACCCCTTTGAACCCTAATAGGACCTACTATGATATTAAGACCCCTTAGTCTAACCCTTTGACCCCTAATGGAACCTATTATCACATATTAGGTCGTATTATGATATAATAGGTCCTATTATGTGATAATAGGTCCTATTATGGTGTAATAGGTCCTAGTATCACATAATAGGCCCTATTATGTTGTAATGGGTCCTATTATCACATAATAGGCCCTATTATGTCATAATAGGACCTATTATGATATTAAGACCCAGTTTTGACCCCTTAAGACTACTAAGACCTCTTTGAACCCTCAAAACTACTATGACCCCTTAAGACCCCTATGACCGGGCTTAAGACCACTAAGACCTCTTTGACCCCAAGTAAAACCCCTTAAGACCCCTAATAGGACCTATTATGTGATAATAGGTCCTATTACAACATAATAGGACCTATTATCACATAATAGGTCCTATTACAACATAATAGGACCTATTATCACATAATAGGTCCTATTACAACATAATAGGACCTATTATCACATAATAGGTCCTATTATGACATAATAGGACCTATTATCACAAAATGGGTCCTATTATGTTGTAATACGACCTATTATCACACACAATAGGTCGTATTATGACATAATAGGACCTATTATGTGATAATAGGTCCTATTATGTTGTAATAGGTCCTATTATGTCGTAATAGGACCTATTATCACATAATAGGCCCTATTATGTCATAATAGGTCCTAGTATCACATAATAGGCCCCATTATGTCGTAATAGGACCTATTATGATATTAAGACCTAGGTTTGACCCCTTAAGACTACCAAGGCCTATTTGAACCCTCAAGACCACTATGAGCCAGGTTAAGACCCCTATGACCGGGCCTAATACCACTAAGACCTCTTTGACCCCAAGTAAGACCCCTAATATGACCTATTATGTGATAATAGGTCCTATTATGACATAATAGGACATATTGTCACATAATAGGTCATATTATGACATAATAGGACATATTGTCACATAATAGGTCCTATTACGACATAATAGGACCTATTATCACATAATATGCCCTGTCATGTCATAATAGATCCTAGTATCATATAATAGACCCCATAATGTCATAATAGGGCCTATTATGTGTAATACGACCCATTATGTCATAATAGGACTTATTATCACATAATAGGTCCTATTACGACATAATAGGACCTATTATCTGATAATAGGTCCTATTTCCTCTTATGTCATAATAAGACTTATTATCACATAATAGGTCCTATTACAACATAATAGGTCCTATTACAACATAATAGGTCTTATTACAACATAATAGGACCTATTATGTGATAATAGATCCTATTTTGACATTATAGGACCTATTATCGCATAATAGGCCCCATTATATCGTAAGACTCCTTAAGACCCCTATGACCCCTTAAGACCACTATGACCCCTTAAGCCCACTAAGACCTCTTTGAACCCTTAAGACCAAGTTATGACTCCTTAAGACCACTATGACCCCTTAAGATGACTAAGACCTCTTTGACTCCTTAAGACCGTTCTATGATCCCTTAAGACCACTATGACTGGGCTTAAGGCCACTATGACCCCTTAAGACCTCTAAAGACCCCTTTGAACACTTAAGACCCTTTTGATCTCTTAGGATACATAGGTAAATTTATATAAATATATTTAAATTTAAATTCATGTGTGTCTTATTTTTTCTTGTATATATATATATATATATATAGTAAATAACTGTACATGTACACTATAATTTTTAACATGGAAATTGTGTACAATGTAGAAACCTCGAGCAGACGATGGATCAAATCAGGGATTGGGTCAAGGAACGAGATAGAGATATATTCTTGTACATGCTCACTTGATATATTCCATATACATTTGTAGATCTGACATTTCTATTACACATGTTGTGGACATTTCTCTAGATACATTGTGGAAATTTTAGTCATTTTTATGTACTTTTGTAGACTTATTTTAGATATTATATCTAGACATTTCATATGTTACATGTTTATATAGATACATTTCATTTATTGCACACATTTATTTCATGTTTATAAATCATGTTTTATGTAGAGTTTAAATTATGCCAATGATATCATCTCAAAATCTTATGTAAATTCATCTGTATTTTCTATTACATATGCATGCATGATGTGTGTTCTTAATAATCTTTCTTTTTCACCAATAGATTAGGAATTTTTGACATAAAACTCTATTTTTAACATGTTGTATTATTTTAATGAAAATAGTTTTCCTTGAGATTCAATATAATGACAAAGAGAGTTTATATGTAATGTTTTAATACATTGGAAACTAGACACAATTAATTATTTAATCATTACAAAAATTTTAACATTATATTACCAATCTAACAATGTACATAAAAGCATACTTCTAGAGGAAATGTTCACTTGAAAAAACATACTTGACAAAGATCCAATACTTAACATTCTTGAAATGTCAATGAAAAATCAAAATGTATTTTCTAAATCAAGTAATATAAATAATCACTAATAAATATGAATAATGCAATTATGACTAGTGCCTTGCTCTTAATCAAGAAAAAGTATTGAGTTTAAAACTAAAAAAAATATGTACATAATTTCTTAATCAAGCAATACAAATAATTATTAATAATATAACTCAAATATAAATAATCACTAATAATCTAATGTAACAAAGAAAGGAATTTAAGTGTGAACTCATGAAAAATTGAATAATAATGTATATATAATTTAGCATGTGTACTTAACATAAGGGGATCTAAAGTTAGGACATATTAGGATGTCTTAAGGGGATGTATAACATAAAAGAATACATATAAAATATTTTCAGCCAAGCATGCATAAATATTTATATAATTTAGGATACTTAACATAAGGGGATCTAAAATTAGGACCTATTAGGATGTCTTAAGGGGATGTCCAAAGAGGATGTCTTAAGGGGATGACCAAAGAGTATGTCTTAAGGGGATGTATAACATAAAAGAATACATTTATAAGCTTTTCAACCAAGAATGCATAACAATTTATATAATTTAGCATACTTAACATAAGGGGATCTAAAGTTGGGACCTATTAAGATGTCATAAGGGGATGTCCAAAGCGCATGTTTGAAAGGGATGTATAACATGTAAAAGCAAAGCATGTGTCCAAAGGGGATGCATAACATGTAACTGAAGAATACATAAAGTCATACGTAAAAGAATTTCAACCAAGCATGCATAACAATATATGAAAACCATTGTTCACCGTGTCAAAAAAAAAACTAGATATGATCCAATATTAAAAAATCATCTCTAAGTTTTAATGTGGTCCAAATATATATATATCTAGTCCTAGTTCAAATTAAACATGAGTTCAAAATCTAGTTCAAATATAAAAGTATGAGCTACAAAAACAAGTTAGCTTTTGATACATATAGTCTCGATCCTCTCTATCTTTTATTATCTCCAAAAATATTTCATGTTCTTCAAAAGGTAACCTCTACTTTTGGTTGCCACATCCTTTTTTTGGCAATGACTCAAATTGCATCTCTGTCGCTATAACCAAGTGACTATAATGTAAAACTATTTTTCCAGGCATGTATTCAATAATTGAACACCATTTTTGTCTATCTTAGTTTGCTGATAATAGGTGCCTTCTATAAAAACTGAACTAGTTAGATATGACTGTCCATCACCATCTACAGTTACTTCTGGCAATTTAAATTTGGCTTTCATGCATCTTAGTAGATAATAATCTACACCTTCCACATTGTCAGGATCCACAACCACAACAAAAATATCACCTATGTATGTACATCCAAATGACACCATATAAATTTAAAACAAAAGTAAGATGTAGATCAAATTTGAACTTCACTGTGATCTAAATTAAAACTAAATAAAAGAACATGTATGCACACACGCACATGTAATGACTAGATCAGAAACACGTTCATAATCAACTGAATATATAGGATCATGAATGTCTATGTCATTTTCATCATCTTCATGAGGCATTCTTATTAACTCTTTCATATCCCATTGTGAGACATATCCATTTGCAATATTCTCACATTGACTCATTAGATTGTCGTCAGCACAATCAACACAAAAGCATGATTAGTCTCTTACTTGAATCAATGGATGCTTGTGGTGTCATGTAGTCATCACTTGATGTAAAGGTCTAATACCAAAAATTGTTTGACAATTGTAAGGATTAGATCAATCAATACTTGTTGCAAATATGAAATGAAATTTGCACATTTTTTAGATCAACAACTATAGGATAAAAGTGAAATGCAGCTGATAAAATTTTTAAGAATTCTTGAGAACAAAAATATTTTACTTTTTTCTTCCCAAAAATAGTGTTTTTTGTATGGCGTGTCCCAACTAGCAAAATGAATTTGACACCATTCAACAATTTTGTTTGAATTCTCTATGTTATTACCTATATAAAAGAACTTAGAGATGTTGTTATGTGCACTTCTTTTTAAATGAAATTATATTAAGAAATGGATACAGACAAATTGAAAATAAAATTAACAGTACTTGCAAGTTCATGTTGGTGAAGTGCATGCTTCACACATGATCTTGCTCCATCATTCTCTCCTTTTCCATGTCCACTTTCAAAGAAGTTCCATAGAAACTTAACATTTTGTCTATCATGTTGTATGGATAGCCAATTAAAGGATTTTGTAGATTTAAATTGTCCTGCTCCATAAAGTTGTATGTCATGTACATGTATAATTGAACATTTAAAATAAAATTTATCAAATTGAAATCAAACTCAAATTTACATATAAATTAAAATTAATTGAACTTATGTACTCACCTACACAACCATCTGACCAAATGAAGTGTTGTGAGACATTTATCCTGCAATTCTCAAGATCTTCAAAAAACATTGCAAAACAATGAGCTACATAGCTCCTATCATGAACCTTATCATCATTGATATAGAAATGAACCTCCTTGATGATAATGTGTACATTTGGATCAATACAGTTTTCTACCCCATCCAGAACAAATTATGTGTGTCTATAGGTCACTTACACAAATATTACAACTTGATCAGAATGATAATATTGAGCTTAAATCTATGATTGAGGGGCAAATGTATAGTTCTTAGAGAAATCTACAATTGAAAGAATATAACTAGGTGGAAAACAATTTTTGGAGTCACGAAATTGTTTAGCTTGCCATCGTGCACCATGACAATGTTGCATATGTGGATAAGTCATAGTACAAAATATGTTCATAAAATCAAGGTAGGGCAATTCACTCTCCTTCAATGCATTTTTTTTTTATTCATCTCCCGTCTTAATTCAATATGTCTCATATTGAAATCTTTTCCACAAAAATGGCATTAAAACATCAATATTCTCAATTTATAATAGAATTTTTTGCAAATCTCCACAATCAATGTATGTACTCATCAAAAATACACTTTTTCAGAACTTTCAACTTCTACAATGAATTTCTCAATAAAAAATAAACAATCTGAGAAAAATGAAAAAACATTTTTGTAGAGCTCGGATTCAGGAATATTGTCATATAATTTTTATAGTATTTCAATTAGAATTAGAATGTAATGCCCCCCGCTAGGAACCCTAAAGGAAAACAACACAACTAGGCAACTGAAGGGTGAAATAATCTTTTTTTTTAAGACTAAGTGCACTAACTATAACCATTGCACATTTAATAACACAACAGAAGTCTAACATATGATTTCCTAAGGGTTACCAACGAAGATTAATTCATAGATTATATTAACACCACGGTTAATCCAATTGTCCATTTAATTAGATAAATTAAATGCTTAATTTTAAAACTACACATACATTTAAATTCCATAATGAAGAAATGAAAGTACTCCAATGTATCCAATTTCCATAAAACAATTTAACATAAGATCAAAGCAACTAAAATAACATACATTCCACTAACATACTATTAAAATATCCATAAATACATGGCTTCCAATAATGCCACAGATTACAAAGTTACAATATCAAGGTTACATAAAAGTTTGACACAATAACCACAAGGTCTCAACTGAACAATGATCTCGAACAAAAGCTGGTACATGAACCACGAACCAAGAAACACCAACGAAGCCTTTCCTTTCCTGAAGATACAATCCAGAACATCTGATGAGAAGTGGCACTACCACCTGACCATGTGATCCTGAAATGGAACCACCCAACCGTGCTAGGAGATAGTAGAAAACCCTCAAGCAAGCAAAGTAAGACAAGTACGAAAGAACTACAACACTCTGCAAACATCCATGTGACTCAACTCATAAAACACTAGTGACTCTAAGGAGAGAGTGTCATCGCATAGCTTAAGATGGATACCATAGTACAACCTCCATAGGTCCCAGCCCCCATCCTGGGTTATCCTGGTAACCTCTCCCGAGCCTCCAGTTCCAACTAAGTCTCATGCGGACCCTACCAATCCTTTCATGAAGAAAAGGTGGTAAGTTTTCCATTCCAGGCCTTCTCGCTACATTATGAACCCTATACTAGCACTCACCTATGCACGAGGCACATTATATTAATTAATATTTATTCTACCCACCCCCTAATCAATTATTAGGTTATCACTTTTTAACTGACTTTCGACGGGTTATCCTGTCATCCACTTTGGGCACGGCCCCCACTTGAAAGCCACTCTCTCATAGGACACTAACAGGAAAGGTCTCTCTATGAGAACTCTATGGCAAAACAAACAGCCATAACTAATCTTGACAAAGCACAGGTGAAGGATACACAATCACTAACCCAAGATTGACCATTTGGACAAGCACACACAATGGCTCACATCAATAAGGTTACACAACAACACCTGACCAAGGAGATATAACAACATATGACATAATGACAACACAACCAAAATTGCAATGAAATCAAGCTTGACTGAAAACACCATTTACATAAGATCCTATTACAGGCAATCTTTTCTCAAAACAACCAAAAGCATAAATTACTTGCAAATAAAGATTTTCCAGAAAATAAGGAAATACAACTATATTAATACAAATAAATCCATCTTGTCATTTATCCAATAAAGTTAAATAAATTCACATATGAATTAATCTCCTAATGTGTTTACAAACATAAATATGGAATCTTGAATTATAAGCTTTTCCTGAAATAACTAAATTCTAAATTAATTATATATATAAACAAAAATCTTCAACTACCAAATTCCCACATTTATATTTTACAAGGAAATCATTTTAATCCATAGCATAAATAAATTACCTTAAATTAAAATAAGCTAAAAATAAAACAAATATATATATATATATATATTAAAACAATTATTCTATTATTATTATTATTATTTAAACTAAATCAAAAATATAAAAACAAAATTAAAATTTAATTTTAAATTGTAACTTATTGCTATCCTAAGGTAGCGTTGCTACCATATGGCAGCCAATGCTACCAATGGTAGCGCTGCTATCGCAGGTAGCAGACACTACCCTTGGGTAGCGCTGCAGCCCTATGGCAGCAGCCACTACCGTTAGGTAGCTACTGCATGGGTAGAGGCAATGCCTCCCCACAAAATTTTTAATTAATTTTTTTTAATTTTTTTTTTTTAAAAAAAAAAAAAATTTAAAACATGAAAATAATTTTTAAATTCATCAAAACCCTTTGACAAAATTAACATAAAAATTAAATTCCCAATTCAATAAAATTCATTCATAGAATATATATATATATATATATATATATATATATATATATATATATATATATATATATATATATATATATATATATATATATATATATATATATATATATAATCCAATAAATTTAATTTACAATTAAATTTATTTTTGAAGTAATCAACTAATTTCACAGGAGATGTCATTATTTAAAGGACTATCAGAACAAATGAAACAAGAGAGAATAATTTCTCTAGAAAATATTGTTTTCCATAATAATTTTCTTAATTTTCTTAAAATTAAATTACTCCCATAAACTAGAAATTAACATGAGGCAAGAATTTTAAATCAAAACCTGAATTAACTAGAAGAGGGTTTTGGATTTGACAATAATTTATACACACATCATTCAGAGAAAAATGGAAGAAATAGAAATATTTTCTAAAAACCAACAATCAGAGAAGCCATCCAACCTGGTATAGCTTTCCTGGAAGAAATCTGTAGAAGAGCCCTAATCCTTCAACAAGCTTCCAAATAATTTCTCTTTTCCTAAATTCCTTGACCTGTTTCCTATGTATCCTAAAATAATGACCTATTCCTCTTTTTAAACTAAAATTCTAGGTTGAATAACTTTTTCTCAAAAACCTAAATTAAGAATAAAAACAATTTTATTTTCTTTTCTAATTTTGTAACAAAAGATAAGCCAACATGCAATAATTAAAAATCATTATTCTTTCTGTAAAGCGGAAAATCGCGGTCGAACCCTAGTTGGTCTCCCCTCTTCTAACTCTGAGGAGAGAGAAGGGAGGTTCGCTAGGATTCGATGGGTTTTCACTTAGGGGGAAGACTTTACATTCAAAAGAGGGGTTGAAGCTCATAAGATTCAATCCCACACAATGTAAGATTGGATGCTAAATGAATTTCAAGGGTTTGGAAAGCAAAGCTACCCTCTTTTGTAAAGAATGTTGATTAAGGAAATTAAGCTAAGGATGCATAGAAAGTCATAAAGATTCGCTTATAAACTGAGTTTAGGTTATAGGATGAAGCTGCGGACCTGGAATTAGCAGTAGAATGTCGATACGGCGTTGTCCTGCAAATTTGAGAAAAAGTTGTCGGGACGATGGCGCCCGGTGCCACGGTCCTCCGAAAAATCTGCGAAACGAAGTGGGATCGGTTCGTCTCTGCACAAGGATTCCAAATCTTCAATCTCAGCCGCGTACCTGCAACCTACACACAGAAAAGCGAAGATGATGGGGGGTTAGGGATTAGGGGTTTGCCTTTAGGTCAAACCCCGGTTTTGGAATTAACCAAGAAATGAGCAAGTGCTGTAAATGTAAATGACTGTAATGTAAAACAAGTACTAATACCTTGTTCTAAGGATGTTTGTATCCTTATGTGCAAAGGTTTAGATGTTGTATGTTGTAGTATGTAGCATGTAATAAGTGATCTCCTCTTCAATGGTTGAATCCTTGACTTGAATGCAACACTTAGCCTTGAATGGAGACTTGGAATGATCAATTGCTTGAATGCTTGAATGCTTGAGTATAGTTTCCATGCTTTTTCCATCATGTATGTCTTCCTTCCCAAATGAGAGAGAAAAATGTAGTTTATATACTTGTCAATTAGGGCTGATAGACTAATTTTCCCGACCTTAGGCCGACCAGGGAAGTATATTTCCAAATTGCAATCAAAAAGACCCGATATCACTTAGGAAACTGGGCCCAAAATAGGACCCAGGGACCAGGGCGCTGGCCGCCATGGTCCTAGAGGACCAGGGCGCTGGGTGCCTTGGTCCTGAGGGACCAGGGCGCTGGGCGCTCTGGTCCCACCTCCAAGACAGCGAGGTGCAAGGAGGTTCAGGCCAATGGTGCTTGAAAAATGCAGTTTTCAGTGTCGTGAGCAAGTTTTGGGGTCTCCATTCAGGTTGCGTGTTGCATCGCCATCGTGAAGACTGAAATGCAGTCGAAATTGCAAGTGTCACAATTTTAGGACGCTACATTTAGCCCCCACTTTAGCGGGAGTATGTATGCTCATACTTCCAGTAAAGTACAAGGAAACAACATTGAAAGACTTTCACCACGTCAAGGAGGCAAGATACACCAAGCCCCCAGTGGACTAAGGATCTTACGACTTCAATTGACAAAGTAAAAGGGAAGATCACGAGGGAGAACCATGACTGTCAATAGTAAGGTTCCCTCACTATGAGTCATGCAAAAGAAATACCAAAAATTTTCAAGACAAAGCTAAGTTTGCAAAGAAATTTTCAAGTATCTTTGAAAGGATAGACAGGGTGTATGCCCCCCTACGTTAAAGCGATCGCACACGCCTCACCGGGGGTGATTGTTTTAACGTAGTGATACACATAAGAAATGAGAAAGGAAAAGGAGCATGTTATCGCAAAGATTTAGCCCCCAAGTATGAGATAAACCTAAGGATAATAAACACAAACACAAAGCACGAGGTGACTTCGCTTTCCTCGGGGTCAGTATGCTGTATGATAAGTCATGTATATATCATATGTATGTATGCATAATTGTTCTTCATTCCCCAATCAAGGAAGGTCACCTAGAAGAAGGGAACACATGTGTCTTTTGAGTCAACATGAGAGAGACCAAAGAGATCTCAATGCTTTGCATCGTCCTCAAGTAGATAACACTAAGGACGACAAATAGAAGAATGAGAATAACATATAGAAGAAGTAACAAAAGAGAGGGGGAGAGAATCTGCCATGCTAATGTAACTAGTCTAGCATGTCATCTACCCCCCGATCTTGCTGATCAATGTTTCGGGAAGGCAGGGAACACGCTAGAGGAGGAACATCCAACACAGCAGATGGAGCTATCACAAGATCCAAACAAGGGCTATGTTCATGTTCCAAGCCACATTGTTCTTGTCTAGGAGCTAGGATAAGTGCTTTTGAAAATTCATTAGATAGATGGTTATCAACATCAACAAGTTCATATTCAATATCAGAAGCAAGAGGAGTAACATTTTCATCATGAATAACATTTTCATCTATATCATCATCAAGATTTATAAAAATAGGATCTTTAACTCGCATAGGATCAAGACCATCATGCATCTTATGTTTAGGAGATTTAGGCTCAATATCCGGCTGAGGAGAAAATGGAATAATGCTTGTTGAAGGTGTTTGTGGAGATTGTAAAGTTTGAGAAGCAGCTGCTTGAGCCCTAAGATGACGCTTTCATCGGCGTTCCCATGCAGAATGATTACGTCTAGTCTTAGTATGAAGTGTAGAAGATAGAGGAGGAGGAATGTTCTCATCTCTATCACTTGGGTGTTTAGGTTGTGGTCTCTTAGGCTGGATAATAGGAGAATAAGAAGGTCTCTTCTCTCTATAAAAAGAAGGAGGAGGGACTGCTCCAGATAAAGGAGAAATTTTTGGTTTAGGGAGAAGACCAAGTCCATCATGACAAGGAGGTATAGATCTACTCTTAGAAGATTTATTAGGCATAGACATAGTCACATCCATGGGGACGGGTTGGGAATCTGCTTGGGGAAAGACATTAGTTTTGTCTTTCAAAGGAAGAATTTCCTTCTCAAGAATGATAGGAATGTCAAGTTTAGGTGTTCTAGGTTCACTTAGAGATAGGATCATATCTGTTTTCCACTTTTGATAAGATTTAAAAAGATGATCACTTCGCGGAGGAAGAGATTGGAATTGTTTAGGCCAAAAGTAATCAATAGGAACACTAGAGGTTCTTTCGGCTGGTTTAAAGAGACTATGATTGACAGTAACAACTTCACCATTATGGGGAAATTTTAAACACTTATGAATAGGAGAAGCAATAGCTTTCATGGAAGATAGCCAAGGATAGCCAAGCTTCACACGAAATTGTTCGGAAGAAGGAATAATAGCAAAGTTCACATCAAGAGATTTATTATGGACCTCAATAGGCAATGTAATAGAACCAATTGCAGGAGAAGAAAATGCATCAAATAGTTTCACAATCACATCTGTTTTGTCATAGATCACTTGATTCAATTGCAAAGTAAAAAGAAATTCTTCAGTAATAACATTAACCATGCACGAAGGATCAATAAGCACTCCACGGCAAGGTGTATTTTTGACTTTTACAACTACGTATAAAGGACCATCAGGTGCTCTAATGGTTTTACTAGAATCAAATGTGATGGAAGGTTCTTTAGGGATTTCTTGCTGCTCTACAAAGTTAATCACATTCGGAGTCATAGACACAAGACCATCAGATGAGAAAGAGGAATCATTAGCCTCAATCGCATTAGAGGTATGAGAGGTATGAGAAGGTAATGGATCAGTAAAAATCTGAAGATTTTGGTTAGGAGGAGCTACAGATGTGTTGCCTTTATCATTTACTCCAGAAACAGAAATAGTATTATTATCAATCAAATCTTGAATTTTGCCCTTCAAAGAAAAACATTTTTCAGTATCATGCCCAGGCTGACGATGAAAGTGACAAAAATATTTGTGATCAAAATATGGTGAAGTAATCTTTGCAGGATCAATTTGTCGTACAGGAGGAAGAGTAAGCACATTTTGTCCCAATAACTTATTCATAATATCATGCAATGATTCATTCAAAGGAGTATACTTTCTTTCTTTCCTGAAAAATTTAGAAATAGGAGGCACACCTGATGCCGCATTCACATTGTTGTTGATGATGTTTTCATTGAATTTGATGGAATCTCTGTTCGGTTTAAACTTCCCAAATGGTTGTTGATTGCTATCACCCTTATCACTCGGAGCCATAGGATGTGATTGTTCCATTTGACTCACAGTCAGTTGATAATTGTGAAGAGTGGCACACAACTGTTGGAAAGAAGTAAACTCAGAAAACAGAAGTTTGTCTCGAATATCTTTTTGCAAATTAGAAATAAAGATTCTTTGGATATCATTATCAGGCACTGGAAAAGAAATTTGAGCATACAAATGCTTATATCTACCAATGAAATCAGTCACTTTTTCTTTAACACCTTGTTTACAATGCATTAAATCAATCAAAGTAACTTTAGGACCTATATTGTTTTGAAATTGTTGAATGAAAGCATTTGCAAGTTGTTCGAAAGAAGTAATAGAATAAGAAGGCAACGAGCAATACCATTATAGGGCTTTGTCTCTTAATGTTCTGGTGAATAGTTTTGCAAGCAACCTTTGGTCATAAGTAAAATCAGTACATATTGTTTGAAAAGTCTTAACATGTGTTAGAGGATCTCCTTTACCATTATAAAGCTCCAAATGCGGGATTTCAACATGCTTAGGAGGAATAGCTCGAACAATGTCAAGAGAAAGTGGGCTTGCAACATCAAATGTGGGCACACTAAACTTAGATTGATTCATAGAGGCAATTTGTTGCTGTAAAGAAGAGACAGTTTGTGCAAGATTATTAATGGTAGCTTCAGTCGAAGAGTTCATATTAGGTGTGTTAGATTGAGATGGAGGTGTTATGTTATTGAAAGAAGGTAGAGAATAAGGTGGTGGGACTCTATGATAATCAACCATAGGGGATGATTGGATAGGAGGAGCACTACAAGGAGGAATGGAATGGTTAAATGAATTGCCCCCTTGCGTCATGTTCATTTGTGAAGATGTAATAGGAACACTCATTGAAGGAATGAATGAAGAAGTCAGATTGAATGAAGGAATAGGGTTAATTGAAGAAGGAGGATTGCCCCCATGATTGGTAATCATAGGAGGAATGTCTTGTATAGAGGTATCCATGATGTTTGATGTAAAGGTAGGTATACTAGCAATAGGAGTTGTCAAAGGAATAGAATGATTGACTTGTGTAGGAGGTTGTGTATAACCTAAAGATTTAGCACAACTCTTCATAGGCATCACATTCGAATCCACAATGTGTGCAATACCATGCAAAACATCAATTCCATTCTTATCACTTTGAAGCATGCATTTTAGACCCTCAATTAAAGGAAGAGCTTGACTATCGGGATACTCATGAGACATCCATTGGTGAAAATCATCAAATTGGTTATCCAATTTGGAAAGTTGTTCAACGGAAACTTCATGGGGAGCTTCTTCATCATTAGGAGGATTAGAGGAATTACCCATGTCCTCGTTAAAAAGGCTACTCAAATTAGGTTCCATCTCCTCGGTAGCTAAACCTCGGAAGGACTTAATTCTACGGCTTCGTCTAACGGGAATAGTGTAAGTAGGGCTTGTTGTTGTAAAACTCATGCACTAGAGAGAGAGAAAAGATTTTGATCTTAGAGGTAGCAATTTTCAGTAAAAATAGCCAATCTTCCAGATTTAAGCTGTTAAATGCAATCACAACAGTCTCCCGAAATTTCAGAAAAAATGTCCGGGACCGTGGCGCTCGGAGTGCAACATGGTCCTTGCAACTTTTTCCGAAATTTGCAGGGATAAAAGGTATGATGATTTTAGAGCTAATCTGAAAAAATTGAGTGATTTTACGATCTGTAGATAGGCCAAATTAAAGTTGTAATCTCAAAATTGAACCCTATCAAGATTGTCGAAAAATGCAAAATTTTGAATTTTGAAAAAGATAGGGAAACTGAAATTTTGAATTTTATGATTTTAGAGGGAATGTCAAAAGCAGTGCAAGTTTTGAAATTTAAAAATTGACTCAATTTCACGCAAAATTCAATTTTGAAAGCGGAAATCAAGGTTGTTGTAATTAAGCACTTAATTTCAAAAGTCACAAATTGCAAGGATTTGAATAAAGCACTGAAATTTTGAATGAATGCAAACACAATTTTCAGATTTAGGACAGTAAGAACACAATTTTGACACAAAATTTCAATTTCCACAATTTTTGAATGATTAGGAGCCTTAAACCAAGCAATCACAAGACCAACTTTGACTGTAATTTTGAAAGTGTTATAATTGACAAAATCAGCCAAAATTCTGGATTTTAGCAGGAAAATACAGCAAAATCTCGCTCCCGAAATTTTGAAAAAAATGTCAAGGACGATGGCGCTCGGAGTGCAACACGATCCTCGCAACTTTTTTCCAAATTTTCAGGGATGAAAGATATTGTGATTTTATTACAGAATCCAAAGTTACAGCTGATTTGGAGATGTTTTGATTGGTCAAATTGTCAAACAAAGGTTGAATTAAGAGGGTTTCAAAAATTAGGGTTTTGACATTTAACCACTTAATTTTCAAAATTAAAGTACAGATATGAATGGATAATTTATAATAGAAAAGCAGATCTGAAGCAAGCATTAATAATTAAACATTTCGCAAGTTCAATGTTCAAAAAAGAAAATTTTGGGTTTTTATGCAATCACCTCTAAAATTTTGCAAAAGATCAAACATGGAAATGTAATCAAGGAATCAATTTTCAGATCTAATCATGAATAATCAGAAAGGATGTTCACGTCGGGTTCACCAAAATGTAAAGCGGAAAATCGCGGTCGAACCCTAGGTGGTCTCCCCTCTTCTAACTCCGAGGAGAGAGAAGGGAGGTTCGCTAGGATTCAATGGGTTTTCACTTAGGGGGAAGACTTTACATTCAAAAGAGGGGTTGAAGCTCATAAGATTCAATCCCACACAATGTAAGATTGGATGCTAAATGAATTTCAAGGGTTTGGAAAGCAAAGCTACCCTCTTTTGTAAAGAATGTTGATTAAGGAAATTAAGCTAAGGATGCATAGAAAGTCATAAAGATTCGCTTATAAACTGAGTTTAGGTTATAGGATGAAGCTGCGGACCTGGAATTAGCAGTAGAATGTCGATACGGTGTTGTCCTGCAAATTTGAGAAAAAGTTGTCGGGATGATGGCGCTCGGCGCCACGGTCCTCCAAAAAATCCGCGAAACGAAGTGGGATCGGTTCGTCTCTGCACAAGGATTCCAAATCTTCAATCTCAGCCACGTACCTGCAACCTACACACAGAAAAGCGAAGACGATGGGGGGTTAGGGATTAGGGGTTTGCCTTTAGGTCAAACCCCAGTTTTGGAATTAACCAAGAAATGAGCAAGTGTTGTAAATGTAAATGACTGTAATGTAAAACAAGTACTAATACCTTGTTCTAAGGATGTTTGTATCCTTATGTGCAAAGGTTTAGATGTTGTATGTTGTAGTATGTAGCATGTAATAAGTGATCTCCTCTTCAATGGTTGAATCCTTGACTTGAATGCAACACTTAGCCTTGAATGGAGACTTGGAATGATCAATTGCTTGAATGCTTGAATGCTTGAGTATAGTTTCCACGCTTTTTCCGTCATGTATGTCTTCCTTCCCAAATGAGAGAGAAAAATGTAGTTTATATACTTGTCAATTAGGGCTGATAGACTGATTTTCTCGACCTTAGGCCGACCAGGGAAGTATATTTCCAAATTGCAATAAAAAAGACCCGATATCACTTAGGAAACCAGGCCCAAAATAGGACCCAGGGACCAGGGCGCTGGGTGCCTTGGTCCTGAGGGACCAGGGCACTGGGTGCTCTGGTCCCACCTCCGGGACAGCGAGGTGCAAGGAGGTTCAGGCCAATGGTGCTTGAAAAATGCAGTTTTCAGTGTCGTGAGCAAGTTTTGGGGTCTCCATTCAGGTTGCATGTTGCGTCGCCATCGTGAAGACCAAAATGCAGTCGAAATTGCAAGTGTCGCAATTTTAGGACGCTACACTTTCTTTTCTTTTCTCATGCAAATTAATTAATTTTCTAAATAAAGAATTAAAGTAATAGTTTAATTCTAATTAATTCTTTTATTCATTTATTTATTTATTCTTTTATTTATTTAAAATTCTAGGAAATAATAAATACAATTAATTTAATTTATTTTTCCACAAAAATTTAAATAAAAAAATATTTCTAATATCATGCAGCTTGCAACTTAATTTAATAATTTCTTTTAATTAACTAAATTTATAATCTCAATGCATAATCATTTCAACTATGAGATAATTCCATAAACTTAATTAATTAATTAATTAAATCCACTAAAACACACACAACAAAACAAATCTTAAGCAAATACTCATAAAAAGATCAAACGACAAAATATGAAGGCTGAACAAACTGACTGGACGACCAACTAACAACACTCACACGAGTGTAACTGAGTAAAATAGGGTCCACTACTATCTCCTCCACTTCCATCGAAAAATATAAGGCACGCTCAGACCTGTGAATCCAGGTGGAGACGATGCCCCATACCTACCTGGTACTTGTACTTGCAATATCCTACATCACTGAACCACACATGCATATATACAATATAGAAAACACGGTATACACACCGATGAAGGAGAATCACGACGTTCCCTGTCTCACCGAAATGAGTGAAGGAAAATCATCCCCTTATATCCAATACACTCACAAACACACAACATATAATTCCACATTGCATAAATAAAGTAAAATGTCAGTACATAGCAATAATCCATAAAATGCCATAAATCACAAGTACCGAAATACTGCAAATAAATTATGCATCTCATATCCAGATAAAGCATGAAATAATGTTATAAAAATTTGAATAACACATCATGGTAATGTATCCACTAAAAACAAACAATAATAAAGTATGATTCTAATGAGTTCAAATGAGTAGGGGTACTACATTCTCCCCCCCAAAACTAGGCTTACTCTTGGAAACCTAAAACAAATAAGAATACAGCTCTCTCATCTTCGCTGCATCCTCCCAAGTCGCCAAGGTCTCATCATTTGGGTCCCATAGCACCCTTACCTGGTCAATGGTTTGACCCCTGAGGGTCAAATCCTAATGCAGAAGAATGCACACGGGCTCCATGGAAAGCTACCCGTCCTCGACCTACAAAGAGTTCCAATCAAGAACATGTGTCACATCAGGATGATAAGGTCCAAGAACTAAAACAAGAAAGACATCATTGATGCGGGATAGACTCGGTGGCAAGGCAAGATGGTAAGCAACAGGTCCTATCCTCTCAAGGATCTCAAAAGGTCTAACAAACCAAGATGCCAACTTAGAACCCTTTCCATAATGGATCGGACTCTTCCACGGACGCACTCTCAAGAACACACAGTCACCAATAGAAAACTGACAATCTACCCTATGAGCATCTACATACTTCTTTTGCCTATCCTGTGTAGCTACCAAATGCTCATGAATCTGCTCTACCTGTTGCTCCATCTCCCAAAGAATATCCAGCCCTATAAGCACCCTATCCTCCAGTCAATCCCAACTCAAAGGAGTGCAGCAAGGATGACCATGCAATGCCTGAAAGGGGGACATACCTATGGAGCTATGATATCTATTGTTATAAGAAAACTCCACTAGATAGATATAGTCCTCCCAATGCGACTATTGGTCCATCACATACATGCAAAGCATGTCCTCTAATACCTAATTCACTCGCTCTATTTGACCATCTGTCTCTGGGTGATAAGCTGAACTAAAATTCAATTCAGTCCCCAAAGCATGCTGAAGTGAGGTCCACAATGTTGAGGTAAAGACATGATCTCTATCAGATATGATCTGCCTTGGAATCCCATATAATCTCACTACATCTTCCAAGAAGACTTGTGCCACCACCGTTGCCGTATAGGAAGCTTGAATAGGAACAAAATGAGCAACCTTAGTCAATCTGTCAACAATGACCATGATAGCATCATGACAACGTGAAGAGATAGGCAATCCAACAATGAAATCCATGGAAATGATATCCCATTTCCAATCCGGTACCAAATTAGGCTTCAAAATCCCTAATGGGTGTTGATGCTCTGCCTTCACTCGTTGACATTTCAAACACTTCGACACAAAATCAGCAATGTCTCATTTCATACCAACCCAATGATAAATTTGTCTAAGATTTGCATGCATCTTTTTGACACCTGGATGTGCTGAATAAGGTGCACGATGGGCCTCAGTCATGATTAAAACATGAAGAACCTTCAAAGGAGGTACATAGATCTATCCATGGTGATGAAGAAGTCCATCTACCTCAAGGTTATATCCAGAAAATCTACCCTCTAAATGCCTTCCAAACTCTATCACAACTCTAACATCCTGATACCAAGTATCCTGAGGGAGAACTCCAAGAATTCTCTCTCTCAAATCTACTCCAAGGGATAGTGCTGAAACTTCATGCCACCTATGACTTAAAGCATCTGCCACTACATTCTCTTTCCCCTGAATATAACAAACCTCAAAATCATATTCACAGAAGAATTCCATCCATCTTCGTTGTCGAGCATTCAAGTTCGGCTCTGTGAATATATACTGCAGACTTCGGTGATCACTATGTAGCTCAAACTGACACCCTAACAGGAAATGCCGCCATCTAACCAAAGCATGAACTACAACTGCCAACTCTAAATCGTGAACTTGATATTTCAACTCATGGTTCTTGAGTTTGCGAGACTCATAGGCAACCACACGTCCATCCTGCATAAGCACTGCACCTATACCTTCCAAAGAGGCATCGGTGCATACCATAAAATCTCTAGATGGATTAGGAACTACCAAAATCGTAGCACTGACAAGGAGTTCCTTCAAGGTCCTAAAAGCTGCTTCACATTGTTCTAACCAAACAAACTTCTTCCCTTTTCTTTGAAGAGAACTAATCGGGTGTCCTATCCGAGAAAAGCCTTCAACAAAGTGACGGTAATATCTGGACAAATCCATAAAACTCCTAACTTCTGAAATGTTGGTTGGTGCTAGCCAATCAACAATGGCTTGGATCTTTGAAGGATCCATAGATATACCTTCTCCCGAAACCACATGACCAAGATAGTTCACCTCAATCTAGAAGAAGTCACACTTTTTCAAATTGACATAAAGTTGATTCTCCCTAAAGCACTGCAATACCTAACGTAAGTGACCCTCATGCTCCTCCATAGATCTAGAATAAATTAGAATGTCATCCAAGAATACAATGACGAAATGATCAAGGTAGGTGCGAAAAACCCCATTCATTAAGCTCATGAAAATTGAAGGCGCATTCATCAACCCGAATGGCACCACTATGAACTCATAGTGACCATAACGAGTACGAAATACTATCTTATGAATGTCTGCATCCTGAATGTGCAACTGATGGTATCCAGACTTCAAGTCAATCTTAGAGAACACCTTGGCTCCCTTAATCTGATCAAAAAGGTCATCTATACAAGGTAATGGATAACTATTCCGGATGGTTACCTTATTTAGTTTTCGGTAATCAATGCATAACCGAAGAGAACCATCTTTCTTCTTAATGAAGATAATAGGCGCACCCCAAGGGGAAACACTAGGACGAATGAATCCCTTGGCCAACAATTCTTCTATCTACAATTTCAACTCACTCAACTCCTGAGTAGTCATCCGATATGGAGCTCTCGAAATAGGTTCTGCACCAGGAACCAAATCGACATGAAATTCTATGTCTCACTTTGGAGGCATACCAGGAATATCCAATGGAAACATGTCAGCATACTCTCTAAGAATAGGGTGACTATCAAGAGTGATTTCTCAACTCTCTGACTCATCCAATTCCTCAAGAGTAATTGCAAAAAGTTGACATCCTCTACGCATGCACTGCTTAAGTTGCATAGCAGAGATCATACGCAAGGATATCGACCTCTTTACTCCCACAATCTCCACTTCTCTGCCAAGGTCATCTAAACACTCCACTGTCTTCTTGTGGCAATCTACATGAGCACTATGAGATGATGGCCAATCCATCCCCAATACAACTCCATAAGAACCCAAGGGAATAACTCGAAGGTCAACTGAAGTTACTATGGTTCCTAGGTTCAACTCACAACTGGGAACAAAGGCATCTACAGAAACATGGACACCTATAGCTAACTCTACTTGCCACCTATCTGCCTGCTTAGTAGATGTAAGTCCGCACCACTCCATAATGGATGAAGAAATAAAGGAATTTGAAGCTCCAGAATCAAAAAGTACAAAGATAGGGATTCCATGCAACATACCTGTTGCCTCAATGACTGTACCCTGATGATCAGCTTGGCGGTCATCTACCGTTGCAAACACTCTATGGGATCTCCCTGCATCTCCCACTGTAGGCTCTGATGCTGCTGGCCTCTGACTACCAGTGTTGTGGAAATGCTGAGGGCATTGCGCAGCTTTGTGACCAAACTTCCCACAAGAGAAGCAAGCTCCTCTATTACCTATCGATCCACTGAAAACAAACAATAATAAAGTATGAGTTTAATGAGTTCAAACGAGTAGGGGTACTACATTATGAATAACGTCATAAAAATCTGAATAACACATCATGGTAATGTATCCACTGAAAACAAACAATAATAATGTCATAAAAATAATGACATAAAAATCTGAATAACACATCATGGTAATGTATCCACTGAAAACAAACAATAAATAAGTATGAGTCTAATGAGTTCAAACGAGTAGGGGTACTACATAGTGTATTAAAATTACAAAATATTGCAAGTATGTATACTAACATTCGAGAAGATTTTGATTCAAAAAAATTAAAAAAATAGTAAATCATATAAAAAAAATTAAAAATTGTATATAGCACTAGAGGAGAGAGTCATCTCCAATAATATATAATTTGTTTTGGGATTGGTATAGATTTGCTAGGGGAAATATGGTGGGAGACGAAAACTGTCGATTGTGGATAAGTTCGACTTTGAATTGTTATAACAATGAAAATATACACCAAAAACAAATCTTTCTATTTTCTCTGCACTGGCCATGCATGTTGTCTAAAACATATTTCAAAATCAAAGAAAAAAAAGATTATTTACATATAGTTTTTGGGTGGGAGGTGAAACCCTTGATTTGCAGTATTTTTCAGCAATTAAAAAAACATATCAAATCTTATTCAATTTATAAAAAAAAATAATAGGCATAAACTTCATCCAGTTTTACACATTTCATTAGTTTACATCATCTTCAAATATGAAATATAAATGCCACATTTGTGTCATTGAAGTTGAACAATTTTAGTGTATGTTAGCCTTTTCCTCTCTAAAAGTGGGACACAGGTTTGTACTTTTACCCAAAAGTTGTGGTTGAAGGAAAGATGATAAATGCAAGGTTTGGTTGAAATCATGATGTAGATATTTGTGGCACAATAGTGGGGTGCAAAATTAACTAGTTATTAGAATTATTTTCTTGTCTATGAATTGTTGGAAGCATTTGTTGTTGTGATTGTCATTAATGTCAAACTTGTTCTAGATTGGTGTTGGTTCAGAATGTCTGGTACAAAGATATCTTGTTGTGTTGGTGATGTAGTTGTTCTATTTGTTGTTTTGGAAGTATTTGGGTCTAGAAATCAATACTAATGTTGTTTGTTATTATTATCTTCTTTGGATATAGTTTTGGTATTGTGGATATGATAGTTTTGTGGTCCAGAAATATCTGTGTGTTCTTTGGGTGTTGTGGCATTCTTCATAGTTAGTTGTGATATTATATGTTAGATCTATCTTTGGGTCTGAATATGATTCTTGGAAAAAAAAATTGATGTATTATGGGGTCTCATTGTAGTGTGTGGAGATCTAGATTAGATTTATTTGCATTGGATGATATGTTTTGACCATTAATTGCTTATGTGGATGCATAGTGTGTTGGTATGTTTTTTGTTATGTCTCAGTGATCGTGGATCAATGAATTGGTCTTTAGAAGATGTGTTTTGCTTCCCTCTTTCTTCTAGACTGGATCTAAAAGTGTGTTTTTGGTCTGAAAGGTTTATTTTGGTTCACATCGACTTGATTAAAGCTTTTATGATCTATCTTGTATATAAGAAATGTGTACTTGATTGAGTTGAGAGGGGAAATGAGCAGAGTCGTGAGATGAGGTATGGAGTGTAGATGTGTGATGTGAAGATAGTTAGTGAGGTTCAGTGAAAAGAAAAGAAGAAGAGTCATTTTCAAATAATATGCAAATTGTGATGAGACTGTGACAGAGATATGAGACAAAGTATTTGCAGTTGAAGTCTAAATTGTGTGTGGTTGTTTAATTGTTTATGTGCTACATTAATTTTTATTTTGGACAGATTCACCCCCCCTCAAAGTCCTTCCTTGGGTTCAACAATTGGTATCAGAGCAAGGTTTCTCTTGAGTAAGCTTAACCGCTTGAGGTAGATTTGGTATGGCGCAGGACATGCATTACAAAGTTTGAATATTTGATGGTACATACTTTATGTACTAGGAGAGAATGGAGCCACATTGGGAGACAGTGCAGAATGGAATTTGGAAAATCATTTAGACTAGATATACACCTCAATAGGGTGGTGCTCAGGCTCCAGATGAGATAAAGTTAAAGGAGACTAATGTGAAGGCTAGAACTATAATTTTTTAGTTGTATAGGTGATTCAGTGTTTGGAAGGGTAAAAGGATTGAAAGAAGCTAAAGTTGTGTGGAACAAATTGTGTTTGGCATATGAAGGAGATCTAAAGACAAAGAAGGCTAGACTGATGAATCTGAAGAAGTATGAATATATGAGAATGCTTGAAGATGAAAGTGTTGAGAAATATATTCATAGAATGACGGATCTTGCAGACTTTTCCTAAATCCTACAAACCTACAAGGTGTGCTATATAGGAGAGAAATAATTTGAGTAAGTATACCATTGATCAGCTTATAAAGACTTAGCAGCTTTTGAAATTTTAGAAATGGAGAAAGAGAAAATAAAGAAGCAACATTTAATGTTTCAAGATGTGATGATCCAGAATGCAGTGGAGATTTGGATGAAGCTTAAGAAAATTTTGTGAGAAGATTGTAGCGAGGCACTGGAAAGTATAAAGGTAAGTTACCTTGAAATGTTTTTCTTGTGGTAGACTTGGACATTATGCTTCTAATTGCACTTACAAAGAAGACTATAAGATTCTGGATGATGATAAGAAGAAAAATAATTTGAAAAGACACAACTTTAACAGAAAAGAGAAGGGCTTATGTTCTATTGAGGAAGTTGATGATGACTCAAATGAAGAATCCTTGTGTTTAGCAATTAAAGATAAGGAGGATTCCTTGAAGAAACCAGAAGAAGAGAGAATAGTCAAGACTGCATTCCATGCTAAGATATAACTAAATACATGGCTAATAGACTCTAGATGTTCAAATCATATGACCAATGATAAAGACAAGTTTATTAATTTCAAGAAGTATGATGGAGGATCAATGAAATTTGTTGGATAAGATGGTGTAGCTATTCAAGGTATTGGAAGTGTTTCTATTGATGGTAAGCATAAAACTGATGATATTTATTATGTTAAAGGATTAAGACATAGTTTGTTAAGTGTTAATCGGATGTGTAGAAAAGAATATGAAGTTTTGTTTAGTAGCACCAGATATGTGATTAGAAAAGAGAAGACTAGTAAAAGAGTTGCAGAAGGAGTAACAACAGGAGGAAATGTATACTAAATCAAGGATAGAAAGGAGAGTAACTATTTGATAATACAGAAGGTTGAGATTGTTCCAACAATTATAGAGAAGATAAGTGATCTAGAACAGAGCAAAGACAAGGAGAAAAATGATGAAGAAGAAGAAGAAGAAGAGGAAGAGGAAGACTCAAAAAAAGTTCCTACTAAGTATGTTCATAAGCATCATTCAGAAAATAAGATAATTGGACACAAGACAAAAGGTGTTCAGACAAGAAAGAAGATTGCAGAAGCTTAAGAACAAGACAATTACTATTTTCTATCAATGACTAATCTGAATACTTATGAGGAAGAAAGTAAAGATGAAAGTCAGGTAAAAGAAATGGAAGAAAAACTAAATTAAATCCAGAAGAACAAGACTTGGGGGTTGGTACTTAGACTAGTGGACAAGAATGTAATAGGAACTAAGTGGGCATTCAGAAATAAGTTGAATGAGCAAGGACAAGTTACAAGGAATAAAGAAAGACTGGTATGTAAAGGATATTATTAGGTGGAAGCCATAGACTTTCAAGAAACATTTTCTTCGATAGAAAGGATGGAAGCTATTCGTATGTTTCTTGTATTTTTTGCTTACAAGAACTTGAAATTTCATCAGATGGATGTCAAATTAGCATTTTTTAATGGAGATCAAGAAGAAGAAGTTTACATTGAGCAACATGATTGATTCATATTGATAGAAGAACCAAATATGGTGTGCAGATTGAAGAAAGTGTTGTATGGACTCAAACAAGCACCTAGAGCATGGTATGCAAGATTGGATAGGAATCTATTTCAACAAAAATTCAAGAAAGGTACAACAGACAGTAATATTTATTTCAAGATCAATGGAGATAATTTGTTAATTATTATAGTTTATGTTGATGATATCATATTTGGAGGAAATGATAGTTTATGAAAAGACTTTGCTAAAGAGATGTAGAAAGACTTTGAGATGTCAATAATTGGTGAGTTGTCTTTCTTTCTTGGGTTGCAAGTTATTCAATCCAATAATGGAATTTTTCTCTCTCAAAGCAAGTATGTGAAGGAAATGTTAAATAAATTTAGTTTTGATGATTGTAAACCGGTTACAACTCCTTTAACTATTTGATGCAAATTGAGCAAAGATGACGAGTCTCAAGAAGTTGAACAAAAAATGTACAGGTCAATGATTGGTGGGTTGTTGTATTTGAGTGTGTCCAAACCAAATATCATGAAGGTTGTGTGTTTAGTGGCTAGATTTCAAGCAAATCTGAAGGTGACACATGAGCAAGCTGTGAAAAGAATTTTTGAATATTTAAAAGAAATTGTGGATTTTGGACTTTGGTATTATAGACACCTAAAATTGTCCTGTCTAATTAAATAAATATTTTTATTTATTTAATTATTTAAGCCTAATTCTTCTATTAATTAAATAAATATTTAATTAATTCATTCATTCATTTATCCTCTTCTAGCCTTTTTCCTCATTTAAATAAATACATTTATTTATTTAAATTGTCCTTTTTCTAAATTAAATTAATATCTTATTTATTTAATTGATCCCACTTCCTCTATTAATTAAATAAATCTTTATTTATTTAATGAATTCATTATCCTTTTCTACCTATGACATATGTAATTCATCTCTTAACTCCTACACTACCTACCCTATAGTACCCCTTCTCGATCAAACTTGTTAGACTTATATTTTTACTGTAGTTGACTTTTCAGTTGATACATTACTGCTGTACTTTATTCAGGCTTATTCAATGTTATTTCATGCTTTAATTGGATATGTGATGTATACTTTATTACAGTATTTCAGTACTTGTGATTAATGTTATTTTATGGATTATTGTCATGGACTGACACTTTTACCTTACATATACAATGTGTTATTTATATGTTGTGTGTTTGCAAGTGTATGGGATGTGAGGGGATGATTTTCCTTCACTCACTCCGATGAGACAAGGAACGTCATGATTCTCCTCCAGCGGTCTGCGTTTCATTTATTCTGTGTATCTCTATATGCATGTGTGGTTCATTGATGTGGGGCATTGCAGGTACAAGTACCGAGTAGGTATGGGGTATTGTCTCCACCTGGCTTCACAAGTTTGAGCATGCCTTATTTGTTCGATGGGAATGGAGGAGATAATTGATGACCCTAATTTTTCCCCTCAGTTACACTCATGTGAGTGTCGTCAGTTGGTCGTCCTTTCCATTTATTCGGCCTTCGAGTCTTGGTCATTTGACTTTTTCTGAGTCTTCGTGTGGCTTTTCTCAATTTGCATGTCCTAGTGGGTTAGATTATTTATTTGAGTTTATGGCGTCATTTCATAGTTGGTGTATTTAATTTATTTATTAATATTCCTTTGTGTTATGGACTTAGTTAATTGAATGAAGTTATTAAATTTAAATTGATAATTGCATTATATTGGAAAAGTGACAATATTTAAATCAAGTAGAAAAAAATAAATAAAGTTAAGTGCATGCTATTGTCTTTTAGATTTTAAAAAAATAGAGTTTAAATTATTACGTTTGTCACTTTATAGGAAAAGCTGATTAAATTCTATTAAGAAAAGAAATTGACTTTTAAAAATGAGATTTCCATTTACCTTTTTAAGAGAAATTTTTTTTTAAAAAGTAATTTTTAAATTGAAAATTGTGATTGGATGAGAAAACATTTTCAACCTAAATGTTTAGGTTGAAATATTTTTCTCCATATATGCCTAAGAGCTCACGGGAATGGAGGAGGAAGGGAAATTTTTGGAGGCTAGATTGGAAATTAGAACTAGAGCTTGGAGATTTGATTCAGGTTGCTTGTAGAATATGCATCCAGGATTGCTTTCATGGGTTGGGTGTCTCCCTCTTTATTTGGTTTTGAAAATTTTTAATTTAGTTTTGGAAATACCTCTCTGTGTGTTGATTTCTCGAAAGATCTTTGTTTGGGGAGTTTTGAAATTGGTTTAAATTTGGGAAATGAATTAGATTTTGGTTATTTAAACTCTTTCCTGAATTATTTTGTCAATTTGAAGGAGATTGATTTTTTATTTAGGAATTTGATTCTTCCTGTGTTTATTTTCAAGTTTTAAAATTTGTGTTTAAATTCCTTATTTCTTGGTTTGGGAAAGGAATTGGTTTGGCTATTGTGTGAATTTTGCAATTTATGATGAGAGGAAAGTTATGCTGATAAAATTTTGAGAATTTCTTCTCCCTGAGTGTTTTTGTGTTCTCTCTCTCTCTCTCTGTGTGTGTGTGTGTGTGTGTGTGTGTGTGTGTGTGTGTGTGTGTGTAATTTTTAAAAGTTATAATATTTTATTCTTTTGAAATATTTGGGAATTAGAGTATAATTGTGGAATTTAATTTTTGCATTTTAATATATATATTTTAATGTGATATATTTATATGGTATATATTCAATGAATATATTCATATACATATATTATATATATTTTTAATTTAGAATTTATTTTATTTTAATGAAAACATATATTTGGGTTTCTTTATAAATTAATCATAAATATATGCTAGGGGGTTATTTTATTTCTTTAAGTATGGTTAATTTTAGCCTTACTCGACAAATGACAACTCTGAATCTCTTTTACCAACCTAGTTGTATTTTCTATATTTCTTGAATATTGATATTTGCAAGTATTTAATGCTTTTGACTATTTTAAAAAGATTGCCTATATTAGGATCTTTAGTGTAAATGGTATTTTTGGTAAAAGCTTATTTACGTTGCAATTCTGGTTTTGAGTTGTCGTCATGTCATAATGGTTGTTATACCCTATTGATCAGGTGTTGTTTGTGTAACCCTGTAGATGTGAACCATTGTGTGTTTTATTTCAAATGGTCAATCATGGGTTATTGATTTTTGTATCCTTCACCTGTATTTTGTCAGGACTAGATATGGCTGTTAGTTTCACCATAGGGTTCTCGTAGAGAGATCGTACCTGTTAGTGTCCTATGAGAGAGTGGCTTTCGAGCGGGGGCCACACCCGAAGTGGTTGGCAGGATAACCCCTCAAAATTTAGTTAATAAGTGATGATCTAATAATTGATTAGGGGGTGGGTAGTTGTAATGCTAATTAAGATATTATACCCCGTACATGGTTGAGTGCTCGTATAGGCTCAAGATGTAGTGGGAAGGCCTAGAATGGAAAACCTACCACCTTGTATTCACGAAAGGCTGGTAGGGTCTGCATGATACTTAGATGGAACTAGGGGTTCAGGAAAGGTTACCAGGATAACCTAGGATGGGGGCCGGGACCTATGGAGACCTGCCTAGGGTAACCATTTTAAGCCATGCAATGACACTATCTCTTTAGGGTCACTAGTGTATTGTGAGTCGAGCCACATGAGTATAGTGGAGTCATGTTGTACTGTCGTTCTTGTCTTGTTTATGCCTACTTGAGGGTATTTTTCTATCTCCTAGCATGGTGGGGTGCTTCCATTTTGGGATCACATGGTCGGGTGGTAGTGTCACTTCCCATAAGATATTCTTGTTTGTACCTTAATGCAAGGATTGGCTTCACTGGTGTACCTTTGGTTCGTGATTCATGTATCAACTCATGTTTGTGATTATTGTACATTTGAGACCCATGTGGTCATTGTATCAGTAAAATATGTAACCTTGGCATTGTAATTTATGTATTTCATTTGTACTATTGAAAACCATGTAATTATTGAATATTATAATCTTAATTCAATTGAATGTATGTTAGTTCGGTTATCTTTATTCTTATGTGCAAATTCTTCCATGGAAGTAAATATATTGTAACACTTTAAAACTTTCAATGTGGAATTCAATTTTATGAATATGATTTAATTAGATGTATTTGAGTTCCCTAATTAGATGGATAATTGGATTAACCTTATGATGTTGTTTTAGTTACGAATTAATCTTCGTTGGTAACCCTTTAGGAATTCTTGTGTTAGACTTCTGCTTGTGCTATTAAATGTGCAATGTAATAATTAATGCACTTAATCTTTTTAAAAAAATATTTCACCCTTTAGTTGCGTAGTAGTGTTGTTGTTCCTTTAGGGTTCCTAGCGGGGCATTACATACCCTCTTATTATTTTCTTATTTCCTCTACCTACCCTTTAATCCTAGCCGACCATTTAGCTCTTACACCTCTTAATCTTATCCCTCCATTTCTTACAAGTGTCTTCTATATAAGAGGATGCTTCCTTCATTATCAACCCTCAACTATGCATTCAAAACTTTCATATGAAATCAAACCTACTTGCAACCACATTTTCATTCTTTGTTGAGCTCTTGTGCACACATAAAATCTGAGAGCAAATATATCAAGCAAGATCAATGGAGATAGGAAGAATGAAGATTCAAACCCTATTGGACATGTGATGGTATAATCTTTGTGATTTTGTTTGTTGGCATTGTCTTAGGTAATCTTCATATGTTATGGTGGATCTTTGTTGTTGTTAGGCTAGGGTTTTGTGGTTGAATTCATTTAGTCTTTCAATATTTGTTGTTTCCATTGTTCCATTTTCACCATAAACATTTTGGCATGCCCGATGCGACACTTGTCCCTTTTGCATTTAACATCTTTTGTTGCAAATTTTGTATTTTTGAAGTTGCAGATCTGACATTTTCTGACAACATTTTGACTTTTCGCGTCTGCACCTTTTGGAATCAAGTTTTTGTTTTTCTACTGCATCTGTGTATCTGACAATATTTGCATTTTTCTATATTGCTAGACTTTGTTATAGGCACATTTGTGGGTGATTTAATCATGTTTGTGAGATAGAATCGTGTCTGTGGGGTCTAGAATCGCATCTATGTTGCAGAATAGCGTATGCGGGGTCTAGAATCGCGTTTGTGTTGCAGAACTGCATTTGTGTTACAAAACTGTGTCTATGTTGCAGAACCGCATCTATGTAGAGAATATTCACGTATGTGTGGTTTTGGCAGTTTTTTATTTTTGTTTCGTCATTTAGGGTTTCATTGTGTCTTTCTTGATTTCAGATCTGGTTTATTCGAGCTAATATCTTGTGATTAAGCTAACCAATCAGTGCAACTTGTCTTTGAAATGAATTGCATTTTCGAAGGCCCCTATTTCACAAAGTATTTTGGATCTAAAATTTACCTAACTTGTTTGCTTGCAGGAAGGGGTAATCATTTGAAACAACCCAAACTACTCACAAATCTTTGTTGCAGGATCTTGGCAAGGGTTTTCTTTTGATTTTCATTGTGTGTATTGTTTTCATAGATTAATAAAGACTTCAATTGGTGCACTAAAATTGAACCAGTGTCTTTTGTGTCTTGGGCAATAGGCTCTTTGTGCTTAATCTTTAGAGGGCCTGCCTCCCCGTGTGGTCATTAGGACTACTAGTGAGGAGGGAATGACCCAAGTGGTAACAAGGAAAACCCACCTCTTCCAAACCACTATAAATAATTGTATCCATGGTGAAAGCCATGGGTAACATGTGTTTATTAGTCCATACCGACACTATGTCTCCCCATAAACTCATTTGATCAAATTTATTTGATCAATAGTAGGGCATAACCCCTATCGGTTGGGAGCCTTCTATATTTATAGAGTTGAAAGTCTCACATATATGGCCACACGAGTAGATGCCCTTACTAGCACCTTTTTGTTTTAGAAAGACAAAATCCTTCTAGTTGTTGGAGCAGGAGGTCGGACCTCTAGAGCAGCCCACACACATATAGTTCTTAGTAGAGATACAAAGTTCACCACGGGGAGTTTTCGTGGGAACTGGTGCTTGGCTACCTCAGAGAAGTGAGTGTCGAGGGTGGAGCCAGTGGGGTCAAGCACCTAAGTATCCACTTTGAATAGCGTAGCCTTGGGGAAAACCCCATGTGGGATCAACAACTATTGTCCTAGACAACCATAAGAATTGTGATTGTCTTCTTTTAAACATTCAAACATTCAAGATCAAACATCAAAACATTGTGTTTTTTTTGTCTTCAAGTGTATGCAAAAGATTTCTAAATCAAACAACACACTTTCTTTTGAGTCATTTTGAGTCCAAACACTTGCAAACATGGAGTCCTCATCAATATTGTGTCCTCTTGTCACAAAAATGATCATAAATTCAGATTTGGTCACAACAAACAACTTCACAAATTGGAAAAATTGCACTCAGATTCTAGAAATGTGTTTGTGTCTTGTAATTGTGTCTATGTAGGACAAAAACGCGTTTGTGTTATCATAGAAAGTTGTATTCACAAAATTCTTAGAAACATGTCCGTGTAGTGTCTAATCACATTTGTGTTGGGGAACCGCATCTATGAAGTATACAGGCACGTCTGTGTTCAGTATTGGAAAAATTTACAGTCTAGCAAACAAGAGCAATTAGTTTCAGAATTCTTGAGCTTCCCAGGTTAATCTTTGGGTTTTCATCTAGCATTCAGCCTATTTTTTGGGTCTCACAAAGTTCATCATTGCTTTACACCTTGCATTACATTCACATTTATCTAAACTTGAGTCAAAAGGCTACTTGTTTGTCCTTGTCTTTCTTTGTCAACACAATACATACAACAACATTTTTCTTAGTGGTCCCTCATGATCAAGGTCTATCACCTTTGGGTCTCATTTGGTCTTACTTATAGTCAAGGTCAACTTACCTCATAAAGAGATCTATCATCTCTTTGGAAGCCACACCTACTCTACTACATACTTTATCTTACACTTTGGACATTGCAAGTACACCTCAGATTCATTTACATTCCATTGAACTCTTGGTCTTCCATACTCTTTACATTTTCATCTAGTCTCACACATCTTGGTCAAGACCTAGTTCATGGTTGAAACCCGTTCCTAAAAATCTAGGAGGGAAGCTAAAGAGGATCAAGGGTCTATAAACATGAGTGGCTATGATTATGACAACAATATCTTTTTCAATTCTGATCATACCACATGACTGAACATGGACATCTATAGAAACATTCAGAATGTTGAGAACATGGATAATATAAACAACAATGATGCACAAAATGACAATGTTGACAACATTTTAGTACATTCAGTAGAAGTGGAAGACTCTATCATGGATCCCCATTTTAATAGATTGGTTGAAGAGATCATGAGAAGAGATAGGCAATATTTCTTACAAGTGATGGCACAAAGTGGAGCTAAGATACTTCATGATTTTGACATGTCCCAAATAGTGAAGAATCGAACTACTCAAGAAAGTCAACTCAACATGGATCAAAGAAGACCTAATAGTGGAGGTACTAGAGGATCATGTTTGGTTCCTGAGTCACCATCATCCTTGTTTCAAAAACCTGAGATCCCCAGTACACATGGTCAAGCTTATGATACTCATGAAATAACATCTCATGAACAACTCCATGTATCCAGACCCTTATGGAAATCTTATGCAAATAAATACACTCAATCACATACAAATGCTAAAGACCAACCTCAAAAGAAATTGGATATCCAGAGGCATGCTCAAAATTTGGACACAAGAAAACCCCGTGTCAAATTTGGGGGCAATACACAAGAGAAAACTCATGACATGCCTTATGACACTATATCAAGTGGCTGCTATATGCATTATCCTTATAGATCTCCTCCATATGAACATTTTTATGATCAATACCATCCATATATGCAATATCCTCCTCCTCCACTTGGTGGCTCAGGCATGGGATATGGTGCAAGAAATCGGTCTCCACCCAAAAACAATTTGGAACAACAAATAAAGGGCTTACAAAAGAAGATAAAAGACATCAATACACTAAAGCTAGCTTACACAATGAGAGATATATGTCCCTATCCATTTGATAAAATCATTCCAATGCCTTCATTTCCTACACATTTTGTAACACCAAAGTTTGATAAGTACAGAGACAAAGGAGACCCTAAGGTACATATAAGACAATTTTTCATAGCTTGCATTGAGGTAACAATAGAACAAACATACTTGATGAGATTGTTCCCACAAAGCTTAGGTGAACAAGCTATGGAATGTTTCTCCCAACTTCCACATGGAATTAAGTCATGGGGTGATCTAGCAGAACCTTTCATACAACATTTCTCATTTAACATAGAGATAGATATATCAGTTACCATTTTGTGCAATACCAAACACAAAGATGGGGAGTCATTTTCATCATTCTTAAAAAGATGGAGGAATTTAGCCAGTAGATGCTCTTGTGAAATTCCACAAAAACAAATGGTAGAGATGTTTACATAGAATGTCAATAGAGAAATTGGTTATGACTAGAGGAAAGCTTGTTTGTCCACTTTCAAGGATGTCATTGAGAAAGGCTTAGCAACAGAAAAGGTCTTAATTGAGAAAGGAATCATCAAGATATTCAAAGAAAATCATGAAGAAGATTTTAAAGGAAAGGACAAGCCACAATTTTGGAACAAGAACCAGAACACAGTAAATGATGGTGTTGTTGATGCTAACACAGTGAGACCAAAAATCATTCTTTTAGGATCAAGTTCTTCTACAAACAACCAAGTAAATACTCAAGCAACTTCAAAACCACGAAGGAAATACACCCCATTGGGAGAACCACTTGAGTCAGCTTTTAGGAAGCTAGTGGCAAGCAAGATAATAAAAATTCCAGACAATCCTCCATATGAGCCAAAAGTCAAATAAAATTGGTGGAACAACGATGAGTATTGTGAATATCACAAGAGAAAGGGACATAAAACAGGAAATTGCCATCGCTTGAAGAACATTATATAGGATCTTATTGATAGAGGTGATATTGAGGGACATACATCCAATAAAGAACATGAGATGTTTAAGAAACCATTCCCTAAACATGACAAGGGAAAAGCCAAAGCCACAAATTAGAAATCTAACTATACCAAAGTGTCATATGATTATTATTCAACCATTAATCATATTTCGATGGACAACTATGTTTCTACAATTATCATAAAGGACAAAATGCCTAAAAGTTCTACTTAAAGACCCAAAATTGTCCTAAAGGGCATTGTACCTTCTTCTTAATCTACCTCCGAATGTAATATCATAGCTCGTCGAGGTAAGGTCACCTGGTAGGGTGCTCTAGCTAAAACCACCATTTCCTCATCAACCAAACCTGAGTACAACCTAGTAGAAAAGTTAGGGAAGACACCTACTCTTATCTCAATCCTAGAACTTTTGTGTATCTCTCCTTTGCATAAAGCCATACTTGACAAAGTCATAAGAGAAACCTCTGAATCCACTAATTTGAACGTGGACTAGTTTCAAGTCATGGTGGGATACCTTTCCATTCCATATTCCCTTACATTCACTGAAGCTAAAGATGCATCCATAAGTCAACTGCATAACGCACCTTTACACATTGAAGCCTTCCTACACAAAAACTGAATAAAATGAGTCCTGATAGATGGAGGAGCTAGTCTCAATATATGTACTTTGAACACAATAATACAATTGGGATATTCATATAAAGTTATGAATGCTACAAACAAAATTACCATCAAGGCATATGATGATGAAGAGAGTTCATTGAAGGGCACAATCACCTTACCTCTCAGAGTTGGGTCAGTTACAAAGGATGTGGTTTGTCAAGTCCTAGACCTCAATCTCACATACAACATATTGCTAGGTTGTTTGTGGATTAATGAGATGAGAGAAGTCCCATCTACGTACCATCAATGCATTAAGTTTCCTCATAATGGAGTTGAAGTAACAGTTAATGGTGATCCTAACCCATTCATATATTGCAATAATCTATGACCTAGATCAGAAATAACAATCCCAGTCAATCAAGAAGTTGTTCCTTCATCAGCATATGTTGATCCTAAATCATTGAAAGCGACTACATCAAAACAAATGGATATCAAAGAAAAGTTCAAGATAGATATGGGATGTGGTGATTATATATTTCATGTTGATCAACTCCCACTATCTTATAAGACATTAAGGCGACAAGATAAACCTAAAAACAAGCTACAATGTCAAGGAATTGGGTGTGAACCACCTAGTGTTGTGGCTACTAAGTCTGAATGCAAATCTCTTCTAGTGGTGCAAGAAGCTCCTGATATCAATAGTCCTAAGAGTGGTTCCAACAAAGAATCTATTGAGTGTATCCCCAACCCTCTTGAGAACTCACATAGCTTTACCATATCATCCACTCATTCCATTTCCACTCCACTCCTAGACTGAGATCAACAAGAATTGCACAATCCCTTTATCATTAGGGATAAAAAAACAAGCTTTGAAAAGAAAAATCTAAAAGTCAAAAATAAAGAAAAAGCCTTTAGTCCAAATCAAAATCAAAATCTATTGGACTCTGCAAAAATCGAAGTCAAGGATAAAAATCCTATGAAAAAAAAGAACAAGAGATGATCTCCCATAATATCAAATTAACTAGGGGCAAAAGTTATACAATTTTAAGTCAAAAACCATACTTGTTGATCCTAAGTCTTCATCATGCTATCCTACTTTCACTTATCTTCACAATCATAAGCCTTCATCACTCATCCACTTGTTCTGCACATCCTTTTCCTTCTGGCGATCCATCATGGACCTTTAATGAAGCTTCCTCGAGGGACTTTGTTGTCAAGGATGCCCAAACTTCTTTAGGTGACATGCATACGGGCATGTGTAGTCCACACACTAGTAATTCTATCTTAGTTCCCTTATCAAGGAAAACGGTCACACGAGCTACACATCATCCAGTCAAGGAACAATGCAGTTACAATCATAAGGTTAAGCCTCATCTATTTGAGGTAGGTGACTTAGTTTTCAAGGAAAATCCCAAAAATTAGCAAGACACAGAGAAGAAGGGAAAGTTTGAACCAAATTGGCTTGGTCCTTACATCATCATAACAGTTTATGGATCTTGTGCATATCAGCTTTCAACACCAGATGGAGAGCCTTTAGAGGATCCAATCAATAGCATGCACCTTTGCAGGTTTTACACACAACTCTTCAACATATCTTAATTCAAAAATATAAAAAAAAATCATAAAATATCAAAAATACAAAAAAAATCATAAAATTCAAAAATACAAAAAAAATCATAAAATATAAAAAATACAAAAAAAAATCATTAAATATCAAAAATACAAAAAAATCATAAAAATAAAAAATCGTTACTTGGTGAAACCTGGCAAACAGGCGCCTTTTGTGACACAAAAAAAGGAAAAAAATAAGTAAAGAGAAATAAATTCGTCCAATGGTGAAAACTACTTCGGTGGCACCCTAGGCAAGTACCATGGTGAAAACCGGGTCACCAACACCATGCATAGAGACATTGATCCTCCCTCCTTTAAATTTTACTCTCATCCTTTCACTTTGCACACACTCACAACCTATCCATCCATAATAAACTTATCCATTCCCATCATGGCTTGTTAGTGATCTACCTAAGATTGGTTAGCCATTCACGATAATCCCTCCTTTTCACCCCTTTTCTATCCATAATAAATCAGCTCCTATATGTGGCTAAGCCAAATCCTATGTCTAGTGATGGGTGTGGAACTAAGAGCATCACACTTTCTGAGGAGTACAGTTTCTTCTAGTTTTCTTCAGTCTATCCACGCACAATCCACAAATAAGCAATTCTTGCATCATAGATCCACAATAAAGTTACATCTTCTTCACAATAAAGTATCAGTTTCATGGATTCAGTCAGTTTCAGATGAGACACAAGCATCAATGGGCTTCAACAAATCAAATCTTTCAATAGACTCAGACAATATTATGGTTCAATGTTATCTATCCTTTTGTGAACGATAACATTGTGACCACAATCAAATAGACTTATACAAGTGACAAGAGACAATAAACTTGAGGACTGCAGTGGATGTTGGTGTTGAGTCTTGGTTTTCTTTTGATTTTATCTTTTGGTGACATGTCTTTTAGCTTTTTGGGGATGTCTCTGACTAGAGATTTTATCTCCGGGATGTCTTTGACTAGAAAGGTGAGAATGGGGTATCGTCACCTATTATTTTGTTGTCTTTTGATTGTCTCTTAGTAATGCTATGACTTGTCCAAGGATATGAGGACATTGTGTGTCTAGTGTGAACTAAGGCATTCCTTGTTTGCAACTATCTAATCTCCATGTAAACGAGTACAATGACTTTTTTGGTCAAACCTATATCTGGATTGTCATAACCTATTTGCCATAATAAATCTCAATGATGATAAAGAACAATAATCTCTTTCACTTCCATATCTTCTATCTTTTATTCCCCTTTCTTGATTGACCTCCATCGTCCTTCTTAAGTCTGTGTAGCCTACTATCACATGACTGAGTATAATGACATACCAAAAATATCTGCATTTCATGTAGTTTGCACCTACATTGTCACATATTATCATTTCATACATACATATAGATATCACAATTACATCACATCCTGGACACAACACATGTTAGCACATTTTACATTCTCATCATGTAAATAGTTATTTGCATTATCATATTCATCTATATTTCATAGATTCACATATGCATAACATATTAAAAACATAAAAGAGTGAAGAAATATTGCATTCCATCATGTACATATTTGCATCCATATCATAAGCATCACAAAGAAACATGCATCACCTATAAGCAGCATCACATAGGTACACATGCATATAGTTGCTATAAGGATGAATCATCTCATATATTTAAAAAAAATCATAAGTGTCATGATACAATAATGTCAAAATACATATGGCTACACAATCACCTGAAGGTGTCTACATCATCATACAAAAATGGTACAAAAACTGAGACATAGGGAGCCCTCTAAGGCTATGATGAACTCCCTCCCTTGGAGCTAGTTGGTCTCAATGGAGTCTAAACCCTAGAAGTACCCACCCCAGGATCATCTCTCCTACCCCCTCTATCTTGTGGTGGTGGAGGACCCATGACCCCACCACTAGACGCATGTCTCCTGTCTCTCCCTCCAGTGGTCATCGTCATTCACGATGGTCTACAAAAGCTCCTAGCTTGTTGATCTGGTGGCACAACTCCATAATATAGATCTCTCCAGTAGGATATCTGCTCCCCTTCCCCTAGAACATAGGCATATCTAGCCCTTGTGTCCTCTATTTCTTTTCTGCCTTCCCTCAGTGTTGTCTCAGCCTCCATTTAGCGCCGAATAGCCTAATCTCTCTCCCACTTAAAGTCCCTCAGCTGTCTCCTAAGCCTACCACATCCCTCTCTCATCTTCCTATCCTTGGCAGATCTCTCTCAAAGATAGTATCTCATCCTCCTCCTCTCCTCCCTCCTCCCCCTATCCATGTGGTTGCTCCTATGGTTGTCCCTGTCCCTATCCCTATCCCTATCTAGGAACCTGTGTTGTTGGCACCTGTAAAGGCAATCCACCTCTACCCTTGACTACATGTGCCTATCTCTCCTCTCCACCATCTCTTCTCTGAGCTACCCTCCTCTCTGCTACTACCTCTCTCCACCATCATTGGCCTCTGCCTCCACCATCCCCACTATCATCTCCACCATCACCCTCTATCGACTCCCTTAGATCCATCAGCCATGGAAATGGATGCTCTGCCCAATATGCACTATACTCTACATCCATCCCTGCATCCTCCACATTTGCCCCAATATCCCAAGGCATGGGAACCATCTCCTACATCTATGACACTATCTGATCATAAGACAGTAATGGACCTAAATGAGCCTCATCTCTCACTATTTGTGCATTCATCCCTGAGCCACGTGGCATCTATTGTATCCTTCCAAACTGCCTACATACTCTATCAATCAATAGCCACTCATTAACATACAGTGTCCATCCAATCAGATACCTACTCCTGAACATATATGGAAGCTCCACTGCATCATCCTCCCACTCCTCACAATCTTGATATGGCCTCCATATCACACTGTCTATCTTATCTATCACTCGACACCAATACTCTAGCCTCTCAATCCATGGGTAGAAGTAATCATATCATACAGATGTATATAATTGCACCCATATTCCCTGCCTCTAAAGTGTATCTGTTGTATAACCAGAAGATTCTCATATGCCCATACCTACAGTAATGTCACTTCACACCCCAATCCAGCTGATCCATGATACACAAACTAATGCAACTCATAATACAAGTGTGCCAGCAGACATGACCCCCATGCAAACCTGGTGTGCTCCATCACTAATGTCTCCAAAGTCCTCCCCCATCCCAAAACCAACCCTCATGTTGCCCTATCTAGACAGAGGAACCCACTTATAACTCCTGCCAGCACCACCTGTAGAGCCAATCTTGTAGCTCTCATAGTATCCCAAGCCATGTGTCCTACCCTCATCTCATGTCTTGTATCTTAAAATACTCATCTTAGTGCATCCCTATCTCCCTCTCGATCATAAGGAACTAGCTCCCCATTGATCAATATCCTCAATATCTTATATACATCCTCCAAGGTGACTATCATCTCACCCATCAACAAATGAAAAGTGCATGTCTCTAAGTGCCATCTCTCAACTAATGCAGTCAACAATCCCATGTTCGCTCGAAACTCGGGCATATACATAATGTATCGCAAGCCCATGGCCTCCACTACTGCTCTATCCTCAAATGTTATCTCTACTTGTAATCTCTGAGTCGAAGAGAATCTCTCCCGTGACTCTAGGATAGATAGGACCTACAGTCAAGAAAATCAACTGTGTCAATCCTAGTAGTACTCCCTATTCATCACAAAGTGCTACTCTTTTATCCTGGTGCTTATATATATCATATGGCACTCTACCCTTGTGGTACTCCTTGTTCATCACAAAGTGTTGCTTTTATCTTATCTTGTAGGGTACCTACTTGAGTGTATCCTCTTGAGTAGCTTATCCAATTGACAGCGTATGCTCTATCACATAATTGTCAATTTCAACATAATCCAATTGACAATGTATGTTCTATCACAAAATTATCAATTTCTTTGGTACTCCATGTTCATCACAAAGTGCCTCGCTCTATCCTATCCTAGGGCCTCTACTTGAGTGTATACTCTTGAGTAGTTTCTTGATTGGCAATGTATGTTCTATCATAGAATTATCAATCCTAGCCCTATCTATTATCCTAGTCTTCCCTAGAGGACCTGTTTGAGTGTATCCTCTCAACACCTTGTCCAATTAATAGTGTATGTTTATCACAGAATTGTCAATTTGACCTTGAAGACATAAATGTGCATTCATGACACAAACATGCTTGAATACTTCACAGATGTTTCTGCATTTCATAGACGTGTTTAAAACACACAGACGTGCCTCTGTTCTACATAGATGTGCCTACCCTAGATAGATGTGTCTGCATTTTACAAACGCACTCACATTTGACATAGACGCTTTTAGAACCATAGATGCGGTTACATTCGATGCACACGTGTCTATCCTACCCAGACATGCTTGGCACCAACGCAAACATGCCTTCCCATCTTTTGACCTGCTTGACAATTTCTATGACCTACCTAATATGCATTTACTACCCTACCTAACATTAATTTATGATAACAATTAATGCAACAAGGTACAAGGAGGTTTTGTGGTACTCACTGGCTCTCCTGCATCTATTGGCCTCTAATATCAGTGAATGTGATCAAATCTGTGCACCAATATCATCATTGTTGACTGCTCTCTTCTCTCTCTACACTCTGATCTCTTAGGTGTGTGGATGACAATGAGGATGTTTTCCCTCGTAGTCTAACTTATAGACTACCCTAGCCCTAGTTTCCCGCGTCAGTCTTCTTTATCCCGTGACTCTGTCACTCTATCTTATCTTGTTGGTCCTTTCTATCATTTCTTTCCTATCGAGAGATTGTCTGTTATCTTTTCAGACATTTTTCATCCAATCTCTTGAGGGGGCATATCATTCCCATCTTGGGGTAACTTTGTATCGGTTTATCTTATCTTCTTTGAAACAACGCAACTAGCCGGATTGTCTCAAAGAGGGGCAAAATGTAGACACCTAAAATTGTCCAGTCTAATTAAATAAATATTTTAATTTATTTAATTATTTAAGCCTAATTCTTCTATTAATTAAATAAATCTTTATTTATTTAATTAATTCATTTATCCTCTTCTAGCCTTTTTCCTCATTTAAATAAATACATTTATTTATTTAAATTGTCCTTTTTCTAAATTAAATAAATATTTTATTTATTTAATTGATCCCAATTCCTCTATTAATTAAATAAATCTTTATTTATTTAATTAATTCATTATACTTTTCTACCTATGACACATGTCATTCATCTCTTAATTCCTACACTACCTACCCTCTTGTTATTTTCTTATTTCCTCTACCTACCCTTTAATCCTAGCCGACCATTTATCTCTTACACCTCTTAATCTTATCTCTCCATTTCTTATAAGTGTCTTCTATATAAGAGGATGCATCCTTCATTATCAACCCTCAACTACGCATTCAAAACTTTCATATGCAATCAAGCCTTCTTGCAACCACATTTTTGTTCTTTGTTGAACTCTTGTGCACACATAAAATCAGAGAGCAAATTTATCAAGCAAGATCTATGGAGATAGGAAGAATGGAGATTCAAACCCTATTGGACATGTGATGTTATAATCTTTGTGATTTTGTTTGTTGGCATTGTCTTAGGTAATATTCATATGTTATGGTGGATCTTTGTTGTTGTTAGGCTAGGGTTTTGTGGTTGAATTCATTAAGTCTTTCAATATTTGTTGTTTTCATTGTTCCATTTTCACCATAAACAGGTACAAAAAATGTGGAGATTTTATGTTGAAAGCTTATAAACATGCAAATTGGGCTAGAAGTGTTAATTCTTGGCATTGACAAAGCTGGTTAATCGAGTGAACTAGTATATTAGTTGAGATTTGTCATTGATGACTAACACTGACCGGTGGAGTGGTACCAATGGAGTGGTGTTTCTCAATAAAAAAGGTGATGACTTGTAAACAACATGGAAGAAGCATCCAAGATAGATGATCAAGGTTCAATTAGCTCAAGCAAAGATAGACTAAGCTAACCGGTCTGTCATTCAAGAAGATTTGTGTTAAGGTCAAATCTTCAGGTTGGTCATTTTGATGATGATAAAGTCATGGAAGGTGACTTAGGTAAGAAGGCTTGAGATTCTATGCAAACCAGAACCTCATTGGCAAACATGAGAAGAGTCTTGATGGAAGTACTACAAACCTATATCAAAGGATGAATCAGTAATGAAGAGCACAGTGGTATACTGGTAGACCGGTGAAGCAAAAGGAAGATAGGTGGTCACCGTAAATCTCAGAGCGGTGATCAGTTACACAATTGCGATGGTAAAAGGTGAGTTGGTGATTTTATGTCCATGTCAAACTACAGGTTGGTGAAGTCAACCTCAGTCATCATGCAGTTAAGCCATGATTACTTGCAGATTTTTTGGTTCGCATTTAAAAGACTAAACTTGATCCAAAAGTCGCTATTTTTGGGGATGCAATGGTAGATTTGGATGAGTAGTTGGTGGAATTGCTGTAAGGTGTGCAAATAAAGAGTGGGAGGATTTGAATTTGAAATCTACCAAAATCTATGATTGCATTGATTAAGGAAACACCTGAAGGTGATGGAAAAGTGTATATAGTGTTTTGAGTTCATACAGAACATTTTTTATTGAAAAATTTGCAAAGAGAAGATCCTATGAGAGGTGATCCAAAGTGCAGAGTGAAGAGTGAGGAAGTGCTAAATAATTTAGTAGAGTAGAGTGTGTGTGAAGTAGACTGGCAGAGTGCAGAGTCAAGGTTATGTGCAGAGGACTGACAGAGTGCGGAGCTGAGGGTATAAGTAGAGAACCGGTGTAGTGCAGAGAAAACACAACCGGTGTAGATAGAGTATTATTTTCATTGTGATCTGATCAAGCTATCAGTAGCTATTCTAGTAGATCAATTTCTTATTGCTTTCTAACCATTGCAACTCAAAATCTCTTAATTGGGTGGACTTTAACAGGTCCCTTTGTAAAATTCCTTAACCGAGTGACATCTTAATTGATGATCCTAAGTCCTTTAACAAGGCTGCCTTTAACAGGGTAAAGGCACTAACAGGCCTTAAATAAAATCCCTTAATTAGGTGTCACCTAACAGTGTCTTTGTAATTGTTAGTACCAATTGGTGCTGAGAGGGGAGGGGTGAATCAACACTTAAACAAATTTTCACAATTTAACTTTTACCTTAAAATTGCATTCATCTAAAATCCAACAATATACTTAATCACTGAAGTAAAATATGCAAGCATGAAAAGTTGACAATGACACCAAGAATTTATCTCGTGGAAACCCAAATGGGAGAAAACCACACTATGAGTAGGAACTCACAAAATTTGTACTCTTCTAAAGTATTCCCTATGAGGATCCATCCCTATTAGGAGATTACAAAGACATTGTTAGGTGCCAGCCGGTTAAGGGATTTTGATCAAGGGTGGTTAGTGCCTTTACCCTGTTAAAGGTAGCCTAGTTAAAGGACTTTGAACATCAATTAAGATGTCACGCGGTTAAGGGATTGTAGAATAGGAACCTATTAAATTCCACCTGGTTAAGAGATTTATGTTGCAGTGGTTAGAAAGCAATAGATGGATGATCTACTGAATTAGTTACTGATAGCTTGATCAGATCTCAATAAGCATCACACTTAATACACACTAGTTGTGTCTTCTCTGCACAACACCGGTTTTCTTCTTACACCTTTGGCTCTTCACTTAGCCGGCCACCTATCCCTTGGCGCTGCACTCTGTCGGTCCTTTGATCTTCAGCTCTGCACTTTGCTGGTTCTCTAACCTTCAGCTCTACACTTAGCTAGTCCTCTAACCTTCGGCTCTGCACTTAGCCAGTTCTCTGTCCTTTAGCTCTGCCCTCAGCAGGTTCTCCGTCCTTCGGCTCTACACTTAGCATGTTCTACCTCAAACACACTTAACTATGCTAATACCTCTTAGCACTTCCTCTCACTCTGCTCTTCACCTTGGATTGCCTTCAACAAGATTTCCTTGTTTCAAATTTCATGATCAAAGTCTTTCTGAAAGAGCTCAAGAACTCTTTATACATTTTCTGTCGACACCTTCAGGCATTCCTTCAATCAAACCAATCATGAATTTCAAAAGATTTCAAATTCAAAATCTCCCTCTCTTTCTCTGCATGCCTTATAGCAATTTCACCAAGTGTTCAACCAATTCTGACATTACATCTCCCAAAGATGGAAACTTCTGAGTCATGTTCAGCCAAATAAATGCAAACTAGAAAATCTGCATGTAATCATGCTTGATTGCATGATAATTGAAAGTTGACCTTACCAACATATGATTTGACGTAGACACAAGCTCGCCAACTCATTCTTTGCCACTGCAACAAAATAACCAATCATCTCCAGGATTTATGGTGATCACCTATCTTCCTTTTGTCATACCAATGTATCGGTATGCAACTGCACTTCTTATATTACCGATTCGTCCTTTGATTGCCGGTTTGCAAACAACTTCAAATCTTCTTGTCTGAGTCACTTTTTGTGACTTCACCATCATCAAAGTGATCGATCATCATCATCAAAGTGATCGATCTTCCTGAATGATAGACCAGTTGGCTTAGTCTATTTTTCCTTGAGCTGATTGAGCCTATGATCATTCAATACCAATGTTGTTTTCCATGTAATGTAAGGCATCACATTGGCTTACTGAAAAGAAAAAACAACACTACTCTACCTAAACCACTTCACTGGTTAGTGTCTTCACCGGTAAGTGTTGGACATCAATGACAAACCTTAGCACAAATACCAGTTCTCTGGATGAACCGGTTTTGTCAATGCCAACAATCCAACAATCTCCCCCTTTGGCATTGATGGAAAACACTTCAAGATTTGGCTAATTAGTTTCATGTTCCTTCATCTCTATATCACTCCACTCATTACTTCTTCCCTGAGTAATGAATATCTCCCCTATCACTAATCATACTTGGATACAACAATTTCAGCTCAATCACTATCTGCCAATGCTCAAACACTCTAAACATATCTCCCCCTTCGACAACAATGCCAAAGAGTCCTGTATGAACACTTACAAGACTACTCCCCCTAATCAGAGTAGTCCACACTCATCAATCTAGTCATTTTTTAATATATATAAATTGAAAATATACCAGATTGATGTGGAACCCTCTTTTCTTACTTTACTGAATGGGGGGGCATAACCCCCAACTTACCTTTGAGATATTCAAAAGCCTCCTTCTGTAGTGGCTTGGTGAATATATTAGCCACCTACTCTTTTTTTGGTATGTACTCCAACATCACTTCCTTTTCTTGGACTTGTTCCCTTAGATAGTTATATTTGATGGTTATATGCTTCATTTTGGAGTGCATCACCGGGTTCTTAGATATGTCAATGGAACCGATGTTGTCACAATGAATCACTACCGGTCCAACCACTTTTTCTTGAATTCCTTCTAGCAGTTGCTTGATCCAAATTATTTGTGTGTAGTTAATTTCAACATCTACATACTCAGCCTTAGCTGTGGATTGAGATATGCAGTTTTGTTTCTTACTTGTCCAAGATACAATCCTTTCTCTGAGAAAGAATGCTCCTCCACTAGAGCTCTTCCTGTCATCAATGTTTCCAACCCAATCTAAATCAGTGAAGACACTTAAACTAAAGCCTCCCTTGTGTGGATACCAGAGACCATACTCATCAGTCCCCTTTAGGTATATGAATATTCTTTGTACTACCATCATGTGAGTTTCTTTCAGATTTGCAGAAAATATGGCAACCAAGCCAACAACTTGTGCTATGTTCGGTCTGCTATGTACTGCATACTGTAATTTACTGATCATGGACCGGTAAAGTATCTCATTCACTTCTTCAGCCTCATCATATTTACATAGCTTGCAACATGTAACCATTGGAGTTCCAACAGGTTTGCAATCTTCCATTCCAAAAAAATTAGAATTTCCCTTATGTACTTAGTTTGACTGATGAAGATGCCATTCTTTAATTGAGAGACTTGAAGTCCAATAAAAAAGTTAATCTCACCAATCATGGACATCTCAAATTCTTGTTGTATTTGTCCTATAGATATTCTGCTCATCTCATCATCTCCCCCAAAGATGATATCATCTACAAAGATCTCAGTAATTAGGTGTTTTCCTTTAGCTCCACTATTCAGATACATGTTATTGTTATCACTAGTTCTTTTGAACACTATGCTTAGTAGATATGAGTGTAACCTCTCATACCAAGCTCTCGATGTTTGTTTCAGCCCATACAGAGCCTTCTACAACCTACATACCATATTCCTCCCATCTTTAGATGCAAACCCTTCTGGTTGCTCTATGTATACTTCTTCCTCTAACACCCCATTTAAGAATGTCTATTTGACATCCATTTGGTATACTTTAAACCTTTTATAAGCAGCATAGGCCAGCAAAATTCTAACCCCTTCTAGCCTGGCTACTGGTGCGAAGGTTTCTCCATAGTTAAAACCTTCTTCTTGAGCATAGCCCTTACAAACCAATCTTGCCTTGTTTCTTATCACCTTACTAGTTTCATCCATCTTATTTCTGAACACCCACTTGGTGCCTATTACATTTTTATTTTCTGGTCTAGGTACTAGAGTCCATGTATCATTTTTTTCTATTTGCTTCAGTTATTCTTCCATGGCTTTGACCTAGCCATCATCTTTTAGAGCCTCATTTTCTATTTTGGACTCAAAAATGGAGAGCATACACTCATTCTCTCTTTCTCTTCTACTGGTTAGAACTCCTGCATCCTTGTCACCGATGATATTTTATGCACAGTGATTATTTCTGACATATTTAGCCAATAGTGATTCACTCCTCGGAGCTTCTTCTATTGGTTGTGCAGATTCTACTTCATAGGCTTCTTCATTAGCTAATTCAACATGATCTACTTCAGTAGGTTCCACTGGTACATTGTACTCAAACCCTTTATAGTCCTCCGGTTCACTCTTACTATCCTGTTCATTTTTCTTTGAGTACTCATCTACTTTGACATTTGCACTTTCCACAATCTTACCAGTCCTTTTGTTTAAACATTGGTATGCCTTTCTCTTTGTTGAGTAAACTAGCAAGGTTCCTTCATCACTCTTGGGATCAAATTTTCTAGTGTACTCATCCCTCTTGATGTAGCACCTACTTCCAAATACTTTGAAATAATAAACAGTAGGTGAGTATCCACTCAATAATTTATAGGGAGTTTTGTTTATCCCTTTCTTTACTTGTATCTAGTTCAAAGTGTGTACAACAGTTCTTATTGCTTCTCTCCAAAAGATATGTGGGATGTCCTTTTGAATCATCAAAGTCCTTGCACAATCAATAAGATTTTTGTTTCTTCTTTCAACAACTCCATTCTGCTGAGGTGTTCTAGGTGCAAACATTTGTCTCATAATTGCTTGTTCCTCACAGTAATTCATGAACTCTTGAGAGGTAAACTCTCCTCCACTATCTGATATCAGGCACTTCATATTCTTATCAGTTCCTCTTTCTACTCAAGCCTTAAACACCTTAAACACCTTAAACATGTGAAAGGCTTCAGATTTTTCCTTGAAGAATACAGCCAACATCATTCTTGAGGAGTCATCCACAAATAACATAAAATACCGGTCTCCATAGAAACTCTTGGCTCTCATGGGACCACATAGGTTTGTGTGAACTAAGTCCAACACATTTTCAGATGAGAAATTTTTACTTCTGAAACTAGACTCAGTTAGCTTTCCTAGTTGACACTCTTTGCACATAGCATTTTTCAAGTTTACTACATTAGGCGTACCTCTGACAGATTTTTAATTACTAACTTTAGCTATGCTATCAAAGTTAATATGACACAATATTTTATGCAACAAATAGTTGTCTTCAACCATAGCCACTAGAAAATTGCCTATGGTGGTATATAAATGAAATAAATTGCCTCTTGACTATTTATCGGTGGCAATCAGACTTCCCGATTTGTCATTTATTTTACATATACCTTCATTGAACTCTAACCAGTAACCCTTATTGTTAAGTTGTGTGACACTTAACAAAATATATTTTAATCCTTCTACCCAATAGACATCATCATAATTTTTCTTATCATTTAGGGCTATAGACCCCTTACCTTTTACTGCACAAGGGGCATCATTTCCTAATCTCACAGTTCCTCCATTGCAATCCTCCATGCTGAGGATTTTGTTTCTAATATTGATCATGTGTTGAGTGCATCCACTGTCTATCACCCATTTTCCACACCATTTTGTGCTAGAAATCAATACCATATCTCCTTCCTCTGTGTTGTCCTCCTTGACTACCACAAATGCAATGCCATCTTCATCAGATCTCTCTGATTCTTCATCAATGACTCCTTCTTCTACAAGATAACATTCCTTCTTTCTCTTGTCCCTGTAGCTTCTAAAATTATCCTTCCTATCTCTATCATTGTTAGGACATCTTGAAGCAATATGACCTATCTTACTATAGGAGAAGCACTTTAAGGGTAGTTTACCTTTACATTTTCCTTTACCTCTTAGAAATATTCTTGCCAATAAAGCTTCAATTTCGTCTTGCTCTTGTTCCTCAGAGAGAATATTGTCACTCTCATGGGAATGATAGGTTCTGGTAGTAGAACTACTATCAATTTCTTTCTTTCTCCTTGTTGGTGCATGCATCATGGATTCTTTGAAAGCAGCATCAATCTTTGGTATGTTGTTGTCATAATTGATCAACTCAAAAACAGTCAACTTACCAATCAGTGAGTAAAGAGTTACACTGATTGTTCCCAAGGATTTGAGTTCCTGGATAGCAAAGACCCTTATTGCATATTGTGGTAGTAGAATTCTTAGGATTTTTCTAACCACAGCCTCCTCCTTGAGCTTTCCTCCTACACTTTTGATGGATTTTACTACATTCTTTATCCTCTTGCTATACTGCTCTATGTTTTAACTTTCCCGCATCCTCATCTTATCATATTTTCCTCTCAGGTTGTCTACTTTGGCCTTTTGAACATGGGGATCAACCCCATAGACTGTCTTCAACTTATTCCATATCTGAAAAGTTGTTATCAAATCTTGTACCTCAACAAATTCATTATCTAAAAGTATGCTAACAATTAGATTCATAGCAGCAGTATTATCTTACCTTTCCTTGATCTGTTCCAAAGTAAGAGTCCTTGAAGGTTCATTGTACTCTGTGATCATATGATTCCAGTAGTTTTCACCTAGGGATCTCAGATAGAGTTTCATTCTTTCACACCATAAGATGTAATTCTCCTTAGAAAACTTAGGACCCTCCTTATGCATCATATTGGATCTCTCCCTAAGCCGATTAAGTTTCTTCTGATTATAGGGACCTGATGCTCTGATACCAATTGTTAGTCCCAACCGGTGTTGAGACAGGAGGGGTGAATCAACACTTAAACAAATTATCATAATTTAACTTTTACCTTAAAACTACATTCATCATTCATCTAAAATCCAACAATATACTTAATCACTGAAGTAAAACATGCAAGCATGAAAAGTTGACAGTGACACCAAGAATTTATCTCGTGGAAACCCAAATCGGAGAAAACCACAATGTGAGTAGGAACTCACAAAATTTGTACTCTTCTGAAGTATGCCCTGTGAGGAGCCATCCCTGTTAGGAGATTACAAAGACACTATTAGGTGCCACGTGGTTAAGGGATTTTGATCAAGGCTGGTTAGTGCCTTTACCCTATTAAAGGTAGCCTGGTTAAAGGACTTAGAACATCAGTTAAAATGTCACTTTGGAATTAAGGTATTTTATAATAGGGACCTATTAAAGTCTACCTGATTAAGGGATTTATGTTGCAATGGTTAGAAAGCAACAAATGGATGATCTATCCTCTATGAGCAGTGAGTTCTCTCGCCTTGAGCTTTGCAACTCTCCTGCCTTCTTACCATTTGAATATGTTCCACCTGAATGACCACCCCCTCTTGGAAGGTCCCTCCCTCCCTGCAACCGGACCCACAACCCGATACCATGATCGGTTCACATGATGTTGTTCCTGCTACTGGGACCCCACAGTCTGTGGGTCATACAGAAGAAACTATCAAGTTTGACACTCCTTATGCAACGCCAGTTCTGACTAACTCTGGCCTTGGTGATGAAGAGAAGAATATACCCCATCCCAGACCAGAAACTATTGTCGGACATGGGAATGTGGAGAATGGGAAGAAGGATCCCACGTCTAGCTAGAAGAATGCCCTCCTTGGGTCCACTAATATGACCTTAGAAGTGGCTTTGGCCAAATTTACCCAAACGGAGCAAGGAATGAAGATCAAGCTCCCGAACAATCTCATGGACAAAATCGTTTCTTCCCTTCACCTAGCAATTATTGGTCATTTCTTCTCTTTCCGACCATCTATCGACATGATCAGGCAATGGGAAAAATATCAATGGACAATCAAAGGTAGTGTTGACATCTCTGCAATGCCTAGGGGACTCTTCCTATTTAAATTCAATGTTGAGGAAGACCTGATCTTTGTTCTATCAAGATCTTGGGTTTATGGTAAGAATTTCCTAACTCTAGCTAAATGGAAGCCTGGCTTTGACCCCTCAGCTAAACTCAACCACATGGCCCCTATTTGGTTTAGACTACCTGGCCTTCTGTTGGAGTTCTAGGATGAACAAATCTTCTTTTGGATCAGGAACTCATTCAGCAACTATGTTGCAGCAGATTTGGTCACTCCTAATAAATCCACGTTGGTTTATGCACGCTTTTGTGTCAATGTTACGATTAATAAGGCTCTCCCAAACTTTTTTTCTCTAATGCCGAAGTGGGGAAAATGGTCGTAGGCTATTATTTATGAAAATGCTACCCTCTTTTACCAGAAGTGTAATAAATAAGGCCATACTTACACTGAGTGTAAGACCCCAATGTCTGTATAACCCAAGCTTAAAGAAAAGGCTATCTTGGTCGAACCCATTAGCCCAAGTGCACCCTCATCATTTGGTCCCTTGGGGCTGCCCAATGTGAATGAAATCCATGAGGACTACCCCCACATGGACAAGATCCTTGAAATCTTAAAATCCTTGGCGGGTTCTGCAAATACTGTTAACCCAACTATTCCCCTGGAAGATGGTGAAATCCCACCATTGATGAATCTCTGCCTTTCCCCAAAACTCTCACCACCCCCTAGCTTGCCTTCAAAGAACATTCCCCCATGCCCTCTGCTATTCCTACCCCCCCAACCCTTCAAGCTTCCATTTCGGATGAAGCTATGTCTCCAGCTACAGAGATTAAGATGCTAATCATAACCCCCTCTTTCTCCCCTGGTAAGGAGGAAAGGTATGTTCTAATAGGAAACTCCCTGACAACATCCCCACTTTTGAATCTTTCACCTCCAGGATCCCCTCAGGTGGATAATGAAGAATGGATAACCCAGAAGAAGAAACCCAAGGCCAAGAAAGCAAATGTGGGGGGTACTGAAAATAAAGTTGGTAGACCCTCGGAAAGGGTGTTGAGACACAAAGTTATGGCTAGGGACATTGCAAGGGGCAGGTAGCTGACCCTTAATGGAATCAATAGAAATAAGAAATGAAGTTCCTCTCCTGGAACATAAGGGGTCTGAACAATCCCCAGAAGCAATTTTCTTTAAAACAATGCATCTTGGAAATGAAAATTGATATTTGTCTTCTTCAGGAAGTCAAAATGTCCTACCAAACCTTTTCTTCAATTGCTGGTAAACTCTGGTCGAGGGTAGCTTTTTTGTATGTGGATGCTTTGGGGCTTCTAGGGGTATTGCTACCATCTGGGACCCCATTAACATTCAATGAAAGTTTCATGCTAGCTCCTAGAACTTCTTAGTGGTTACTTTCCAACATGGCGAGAACTATTGGCATCTGTTTAACATATATGCCCCCAACTCCAAGGTGGGAAGATAACTAGTGTGGGAGGAAATTTCTGAACTCATCTTGGCTAACCAGAAGGCCTAGTACATGCTGGTGAGAGATTTTAATTCTCCCCTCTACCCCTCTGAGAAGTGTGGAGGTCTTGTTGATTTTACTCATAGTATGGGAGATCTTTCCAGCCTCATCAATGTTTCTAGCCTTGTTGATATTGACCTCCATGGTACTCCCTTCACCTAATCGAACAATACGAAAGGTAAACACCTAATTCAAGTCATACTGGATAGATTCCTGGTCTCCACCAACTGGGGCATTAGCCATAACTCCTTCCTGAAAATGCTCCCAAGGACTGCTTCTAATCATAACCCCCTTCTTTTCCATTGGAAGGATAGACCCTACCAGGGTCCCTCCCCCCTTTTTTTATGAGATTATGTGGGCCTCTCACTCAGATTTTAGAGATCTAGTTAGGAACTGGTGGGCTACCCCAGGTCAAGGTACTGCTATGTTCGAAATCATGGAGAAAATAAAACTCATCAACAGGGAAGTCAGAGGTTGGAATAAGGCTACCTTTGGAAATATCTTCAAGAAAAAGAAGGTTTTGAGCTCCAAACTGGAACAACTTCAGAGTATTATGGCTATTGGTAACCCCCTAGCCCTATTTTGAAGGAGGAAGAGGAGTGCCACAAGAATTGGAAGGATATCATCTCTAAGGGGGAAGTTTATTGGAAGAAAAGATCTAGAATTCAGTGGCTGAAGGAAGGGGATAGAAATTCGACCTTCTTCCACCGATCGGCCTGCATACACAGGAGAAGGAACTACATCAAGAGTCTAAGAGATGATTCTGATCAGGAGATCATTAGTGACTCCTTAATCGGATAGAGTGCCACTGACTTTTTCATAGGATTATACACGGAGTTTGGAAGGAATGATATGTCTCTTCAAGATAGCCTTTTGAACAAGCTTCTGAATATCATTGAGGAGGATGATAAATGTCAGCTAACTGCTCCTATCTCCTTGAAAGAAGTATGTTTGGTGGTCTTTGTGATGGGTGCTTATAAGACCTCGGGCCTAGATGGTTTCCCCTCGGTGTTCTTTGATGATTATTGGGACATTGCTAATTATGATGTTACAAAAGTTGTGAAGGATTTCTTCAAGATAGGGAAATTACTAAAAAAAATCAATAACACTTACATTGTCCTTGTCCCTAAGACTGCAAACCCCAATTGCATGAAGGATTTCTGACCCATAAACCTATGCAATATCATATACAAGATAATTTCCAAGGTCCTTGTGAATAGAATTAAACCCCTCCTGGTGAAGTTTATCAGCCCATCCCAAAAAGGTTTTGTCCTAGGTCACCAAATTTTGGATGTTGCCATTGCCACCCATGAAATAATTCACTCCATGGATAGAATCAGGATCCCATGTATGGCTTTCAAATTGGATATTTCAAAAGCGTACGATAAAGTTAACTGATGTTTTTTACTTAAAACTCTCTTAAAGCTTGGCTTTAACCAGAAGGTAGTGGATATGATACGGGAGTGTGTTACCACGGTTTCAGTTCTTAGTCTTGATTAATGGGACTCCCAGGGGTTGTTTCAAAGCTGCAAAAGGTACCCAGCAAGGTGAACCTCTATCACCTTACCTTTTCATCATGATTGCTGAATTCTTGAGTAGAAATGTTGCTGATCTGATTACTAATGGAAAACTTCAAGGATTCAAATCTACTTCCATGCTCCCCCCCTCTAATATCCAACAATTTGTCGATGACACTTTTCTTTTTGGTAAGTCATCCATCATGGAGGCGAAATAGTGGAAGAACTTACTAACTCACTACGCTAAGGCCTCGGGCCAATGTATCAACTATGAGAAGAGTACTCTCTTCTTTTTCGACACTCCTAGTGACCTCCAACTTAGAATTCTCTCGATTCTTGGATGCAAGACTTCTTTTCTTCCTGGGACTTACCTTGGTCTCCCCCTCATGGTCAAAGAAGTCACGCCCACTTTCTAAAACACTATCCTTGAGCGAATGCAAAAGAAGCATATTGGTTGGAAAGGAAAATTCCTTAGTAGCACGGGAAAGCTACAACTCCTTATGGCTTCCCTATAGGGAATTTTGGTGTACTTCTTGTCCATGTTTAAAATATCTGGAGCCATGGGGGAAAAACTTGAGAAAATCCAAAGAACCTTCTTGTGGACAGGTTTGGAGGAGAAAAAACACCTTGATTTGGTCAATTGGGACAAGGTGTGCTTACCCAAGTCAACAGGTCGTCTGGGTATAAGAAAGATAAATGCCCTCAATAAGGCATTAATGGCAAAAATTGGATGGACCTTAGCTAAAGGTGAGGCAGACTGGTGTAACATTATCAGAGCTAAGTACCTGGATCGGGAGCAATTCTATTACAATTTGAGTACGGGAGACCTCCCCCAAGGATGTAAGCTATGGAATAACATCCTAAAAAGCAGTCTGATAATAAGAGAAGGATTGAAATGGTGAATTGGAAATAGTAGGAAGGTTAGATTCTAGGAAGACTTTTGGGTGGAAGACAGGCCCTTGGTTAATACTCACTTCCACCAAATTATGCACCACCTAAAGGAACTCCTGGGGGATTATATTGTTGATTATATGGAACCAGGAAGGAGAGGATTGAAGAACATTGTCCAATTCTTCAACAACAGGCCCAACCTGACATTGTCTAGTTCTTCAACAATAGGCCCAACCTGCTACCCATAGCTCAGGACCTTCAAAATATTATGTTGGAGATTAGAATCCCCCTAGCCCCTCATGAAGATAGATTCATTTGGAAAGAGACCCAATCAGGCACCTTCCTAGTCAAATCTGCTTACAGACAACTCCTAAGACCCCCTGCTAATGTTGAGTGCTGGAAAAAGATTTGGAACTCTTAGCTAATCTCCAAAATCAACTTCTTCTAGTGGTCTCTAATACATGGTAAAACCCAAACCTTGGACAACCTAAAAAAGAGGGGCTTCCAACTCCCCAATAGATGCATCCTATGTAAAACTGATGAGGAAACTATTGACCACCTATTTGTCCTTTGCCCCTTCATTGAACATCTATGGACTAACACCCTCCAAAAATGTGGTCTCCATTGGGTCTTCTAGAATGATATTAAGAAGTTTGTGTTCAGATGGAATCCCCCCTCCGACCACCCCCTCATCATCCAATTGTGGAGGAAAATCCACTGCACATCTACTGGGTGTTATGGAAAGAGAGAAACAACAGAATCTTCAGAGATACTGAAACCCCCCTTGAGAGTGTCTTACACAATTGCTTTAAGATGATTTCAGAAAATATATCGGTGAAAAAGTGGAAACCCCCCCCCCTGCCAATCCTCCTAATTGGATGGAGAAAAAAATTTTGAAAGTTGGAAGCTCCCCCCTGAGTTTGAAATCTTCAACAACAGTGCCAAAAACAAAAGGAGATTGACCAAAATGGTCAACCCCAAAACTCCACTGGTTTAAACTGAACTTTGATGGATCCACCCAAAATGCTTGCTAGGCAGGGGGTGGAATCATCTGCGACCACTTGGGTAACACTGTGGCAGCCTATGCAGGCAATCTAAAGAACAATACTACCACTCAAGCAGAGCGAATGGCCCTCCTATGGGGTCTGAAATTTGCCAATTCCATAGGAATTAAATAGCTGGAAATTGAAGGAGACTCACAGATTATTGTGGAAATGGTGAGGAGAAGATCTACAACTGGATGGAGAGTTGAGTCCATTTTGAGGGATGTCAGGATCCTTCTGGCCAATCTAGATGGCTTCACCATCCGACATATCTTTAGAGAAGGGAATGTGGTTGTTGACTCCATGGTGGCAATGGGAAGGCTGCAAAATGACTTACGATGTTGGAGGGACCCCAGTCTGCTGTCGGTAGCCACCAAGGTGATCTTGGAGAGGGGAAAAACCTAAGTCCAATGAGGATTTTTTTTTCCATTTTCAGATGGAGAGAGCCAATTTTCAAATTCAAAATTGGGGCGGGAATCCTGCCCATTATGAACCTAGGTTGCCACGTAGCCATGAAAAGCCTTGTCACCACCCTCACAAGGGTTGTGTTTATGATGACAATCTGATATCGGGAATGATTATTCCCTAATTATTACCCAAACGGAGCCAATTGGCGGCGATAAAGGCGATAGAAGGGAAAGGTCAAATCACACTAGCTAGTTTAAATGTCTACACGTCTCTAGTAGATTTCCTAATTTTGATATCTACTCGGACATAAAAGATAATAATCACATCGATTATTGTGTGATCTTATCTCAAGTTTGGCATGGATTTTATTACAACTTTGCTTAAGCCCTGCCTCGGCTCAGCAATTCTGCTAGAAGGTCTCACATTTACTCTGTTAAACTGGAAGAAATGAAAATGGGGGGGAGGATAGGCTCAAACTAGAACCCGATAAAGTTGATGATTTTAGAGCTAAGCTGGCGGTGTGGTTTGTCTGTTCAGAGGGCGGCATTGATAAATTCATGGAAAGTATGAAGGGGAACGATTAAAGACTTTCCAATCAATTTGTGAATTTCTGGGAAGACAAAAGAGTTACCATAGGTGGTATCTTGTTCAAAATTAATGAAGAGGTTAGTGCTTAGGCGATGAGTCTTTCTATGGAGGGGAGAAAAGGGAAAAAGCAGAGCTGTATTGCGGACACCACCAGCCTGAACCAGCTCTTCCGTGAGGGCAAAACCCTAGTTAAGAGGGCGGGCGGATTCAACTGATGGTGCTCCCTTCTCCGTGGGATGAGATTTGTTATGTCATGATGAAGTACTTCACATTGGAGGGAAGGTATGGTATATTCTATTACTACCATCTCAATTTCCTTAACCATTTGAGAAATAATGACTATATTTCCATTCTGTTTTTTTTGTTGCATTCTCTGGATGCTAATGTCAAGGACATTGCTGAGGCCAAGAAAAAGGGTAAAGATTTCCCCATCCTCCACCAGGGCCTCATTATTTGCCTTTACAACTTCCACCTTACCCTCTGCCCACCCCATTATATCTTCATCCAGAATGTCACTAATACCAGTCCTTCAGCCTACCCCACTACCATAAATGATGCTAGCCCCCCTCAGCTCCCAGAAATTGGCTCTTGCAGCAAGAAAAACAAAAAACAATCCCCTGAAGAGGTCAGAACCCCCAAGAAAGTCAAAATCCAGGAGATTGATTCTGACATGGATATCACTGACGAGACCAACACCACCCACTGCTCAAGCAGACTTGCCTCTAAACCCCCAAAAAAACCTCTGAGAGACCCCTCCTCCTTGTATGACACTGGGAATTCTAACCCAACAGATAATGTGGTTCTTCTCCACCATAACCCAACCCCACACTCTATCAGTTCCACCCAAGCTTCTGAAATCCCTACATCCTCAAAGAGTTTGGAGCCTACAAATTCCCCCTCCCTGAATTTCAGGTTGGAAAAATTGATGGTTGTGGAGGAGGTGAGTAGCATAAAAGAGGAGGATGACAACAACCTGGCAGAACTAGGGAAAAAAGTGGAGGCCCTTTCTAATAATGTGCAGGATATCAACAGTTGACTAGAGGCGGTGGAATCCAAAATGCATGATGTTTTGAAATTCATGTTCAATGTGATGCGCTGCTCGGCTACCACTTTGTGCCTCATGCAGGAAAATGCTTCCAAGGGTAAAGGCAAGGACGATGAAGAATACAAGGCCCTGTTCAAATTCCTCACCAAGGAATGGGCGAGAAAGCTCCTCCCCAAGAGGAACCAAGGGAAAAAGAAATGATTTCTCCCTATGTTGTGGAAAGATGGTTTTTTTTCTACTCTTAGTAGCCTACGAGCGGATAACGTTAGCCTATGTTTTTATTTGAATTTCTATGTTTATTGCCCTACGTGGCATATGTCTAAAAGTTTGTTTAATAATGCTGAGTTACACAATTGCGATGGCAAAAGGTGAGTTGGTGAGTTTGTGTAAACGTCAAACTAAAGGTTGGTGAAGTCAACCTCAGTCATCATGTAGTTAAGACATGATTACTTGCAGATTTTTTGGTTCATATTTAAAAGACTGAACTTGATCCAAAAGTCGCTATTTTGGGGGGATGCAGTGGCAGATTTGGATAAGTAGTTGGTGGAATTGTTGCAAGGCGTGCAGAGAAAGAACGAGAGGATTTCAATTTGAAATCTACCAAAATCTATGATTGCATTGATTAAGGAAACACCTGAAGGTGACGAAAGAGTGTGTATAAAGTATTTTGAGTTCATACAAAATATTTTTGATCAAAAAAATTGCAAAGAGCAGATCTTGTGAGAGGCAATCCAAAGTGCAGAGTGAAGAGTGAGGAAGTGCTAAATGATTTAGCAGAGCAGAGTGTGTGTGAAGTAGACCAGTAGAGTGCAGAGCCAAGAGTATGAGCAGGGGACCGACAGAGTGCAAAGCCAAGGGTATAAGCAGAGAACTGATGTAGTGCAGAGTAGACACAACTAGTGTAGACAAAGTATGATTTTCATTGTGATATGATCAATCTATCAATAGCTATTCTAGCAGATCAACTTCCTATTGCTTTCTAACCATTGTAACTCAAAATCGCTTAATCAGGTGGACTTTAACAGGTCCCTTTGTAAAATCCCTTAACCAGGTGACATCTTAATTGATGATCCTAAGTCCTTTCACAAGGATACCTTTAATAGGGTAAAGGAACTAGCAGATCTTAAATAAAATCCCTTAACTGGGTGACACCTAACAGTGTCTTTGTAATCTCCTAACAAGGATGACTCCTCATCGGGCATACTCCAAAAGAGTGCAAATTTTGTGAGTTTCTACTCACACCATGGTTTTCTCCCATTTGGGTTTCCACGAGATAAATCTTGGTGTTACTGTGTATCTTTTCATGAATGCATGTTCTTCTACAATAACTGTTTGTATTGATGAATATAAAGTTAGTGAAAACTTGAGTTAAAAGGTTTTAATTTTGTAAAACTGGTAAAGTGTTAATTCACCCCTCCCCTCTCAACACCGGTTGGGACTAACATTAATGACTGAAAGAGTACTAGTGGTGGTGCATTCTTTTCAGGGGATAAATTGGTCTCCTAGTTTAGTAAGAAATAAGATTCAATTTCCTTATCTACTGCTGAAGCGGAGTATATTGCAATGACATCTTGTTGTACTCAGGTAATGTGGATGAGAAAAACTCTTAAGGATATTAAGGTAGAATATGATGAAGCAATTCCTATTATGTGTGACAATACAAGTGCAATAAACATTTCAAAGAATCTAGTTTTGCATTCAAGAGCAAAACATATTTCAATCGCATATCACTATTTAAGGGAAAAATTTGTTGAGAAGGAAGTTTGATTGGAGTACATTTCTACAAAAGAGTGGGTTACATATATTTTCACTAATGCATTAGCAAAGGATACATTTAAGTTTCTTTGGGAGAAGCTTGGGGTTATTTCCCCTCCTTCTAGCTAGGTCCATTAAGGAGATACATCTTTCCATGGGGAGATTTCAATCCTATATCTTTTCCAGGATTGATGTTGTGGCTGCTCTCAGGGGGAGCAGTGGTGTGTGTATTATTGTGGTGGCCTTTGTACTTGATGACAAAGGGGGAGAGATTGAGCAGTTTTGAGATCCTTCTGATAGGGGGGGGGATTGACAAATGGAGAGATTCAATTTTGAAGAGATATTGACTAGTATTGTTTTGCAAATTTATAGTTTTGGTTGTAGGTTGAGTTCAGTTGAATGTCTATGGTGCAAAGATATCTTGTTGTGCTGGTGATGTAGTTGTTTATTGGTTGTTCTGGAAGTATTCAATCTAAAAAGTGTTGCTAATGTTATTTTTTATTGTTATCTTCTTTAGATATAGTTTTAGTGTCATGGATATGATAGTTTTCTGGTCCGAAAATATCATTGTGTTCTCTAGGTATTATGGCATTGTTCATAGTTGGTTGTGATATTCTATGTTAGATCTATCTTTGGGTCCAAATATGATTTGTGGAAGATTGTTTGATGTATTATGGGGTCTCATTGCAGCATGTGGAGATCCGGATTAGAGTTATTTGCATTTGAGGATATGTTTGACCATTAATTTTTTATATGGATGTGTACCATGTTGGTATGTTGTTTGTTATATTTTGGTGATTGAAGATCAGTGAATTGGTCTTTGGAAGATGTTTTTTGGTCTCCTCTTTCTCTTGGAGTGGATTAGCATGTGTGTTTTTGGTCCAATAGGTTTATTTTTTGGTTCAAGCTGATTTGATTCAATCTTTGATGATCTATCTTATATATAAGGAATGTGTACTTGATTGAGTTGAGTAGGGAAATGAGCAAAACCATGAGATGAGGTGTGGAGTGTAGATGTCTGATATGAAGATATTTAGTGCGGCTCGATGAAGAGCATAGAAGAAGAGTTGTGTTCAAATGATATGCAAGTTGTGTTGAGACTGTGACAGAGATATGAGACAAAGTGTTGGCAGTTGAAGTCTGAATTGTGTGTGGTTGTTTAATTGTTTATGTGGTACATTAATTTTTGTTTTGGACTCTAATTCACCCCCCCCCCCCTCTCAGTCTTTCCTTGGGGTTCAGCATGAATTAAAGAAAAAATAATTAATTTATAGATTTTGATACATTCTCTAGAGAAGTCCTACAAATCCAATATCATGATGAGTCAATTCCCAATATCTTGACTATCAAATTCATCTTCAAAATCTATTGAACATTACAATTTAAAGGTGATCCCAAGGTAACAAATCATATTGCATTAAAAAAGGCAAGGACATATATGATATAAATTTTTTGAATACTTATGTCAAAGGTGGAATAGAAGGATGCAATATGCTTTTGCATTCTCAAGAGAGCGATATCCCATAAATATAAGGTAGTGTGAAATTGATATTACAAGAATAAAAGGTAGTGTAGAAGTTGCGGTTGAATAAAATATGATGAATGAAGGTTTGGTTGAAATCATGATCTAGATATGTGTGACACATTAGTGGGATGCAAAATTAAGTGATAATTAAAAAATCATTAAACAAAATACAATAGTTTATAGATTATGATACATTATCTAAATAATTCCTACAAATCCAGTATTATTAACATTAGTAGACGCTATATAGTGGGAGATATACACCTCAACCATCCATGTACATAAAAATACGACTATAAATCTCCTCAAAGTATATAAATAATGACTGTTAAATATAAAATTAATTTTAAAAGCCCCTGTCACCCATAAATCTCATTAAAATATGCATATCATAACCATTAAATACATAATATTAATTAAAAAATAGCCTGTTATCACCACCATCCATACACAATGACAGTTTAGCCATAAATGCAGATTGTTGGTTTAATTAGCCAAATTATACTTTCATGGGGTTTGGTAGTATTTTTGTTGTTCTCTACCCATTTTTGTTGTGTGCCAAATTATTAAAAGGATATGGTAGGATAAATCCTTAGGTTCGAATTAAATTTTTAAATTTGTTTAAAATAATATTATGATTTTGTGTATTATTATATTATATTTTATATTCAAAATGTTTAAATATAACTATATTATAATCTCTAATTAATATAATATAAATTTATTTTCAATTTTTTTAATGAAATATATGTCTAATAGTCTCCTAAATTTTTCCATAGAATTACTGATTTGTTTTTAAATTATGTTGTTACTATTATATCAATAAATTATTAGTATTTTCCTTCTCAACAAAAATGCCTCCTTTGCGCACACACACACACACATCCAGTTTTTTAAAAATGATATTTAATTTGCTATTTTCTATTTTTTTTAGGAGGCATAAGTTGTCCATATTGTAAGATATATAGTTTCTTCTCAATCATAAAAACATACACAACTAATCCAAAGCAACTATATATATTATATATAATTTTCCTTTTTATATCCATATAATTATTAATTTTATTTTTTATATAACAAATTATAAATAAATTTATATTACTTACATATAAATAAGATTTATAATATAAATAAAATTAATTAAAATTAATTTATAATATCATATATTTGAAAAAAAAAAGACAAAATTTATAATTGTATAAAAATATTTAAAAGCAAAAAATACAAATAACAAATATTAAATGACAAATAACTAAATAAAACTTCTTTTTAAAGAAATTATATTAGAATAATATATATATATATATATATATATATATATATATATATATATATATATATTTAAAATACGCATTATTTATATAGATGTTTTAAAGATAGCTTAGAATATATAGATTTTTTAAATATACCTTTTTTATATAGATTTTTCAAATTAATTTATAATTTCATATATATGAAAAAAAAAAAAGACAAAATTAATAATTTTATTAAAAAATTATACAACCTAAGTTGGCCTAGTGAAATAGAGGTCATGATTTCAAATCCCACAAAGGGGCTAGGGTATGTACACCTTATCGGCTTCAGCCCACTACCAGTCTTGCAAACATTCCTTTACACACACATTCAATTTAAAAAAATAAATTTAAATTTGTTATTTTTCATTATTATTTTCTAATTTTTCTCTTTTAATATATGTATTTTTAGGAGGCATATTATTAATTTTATTTTTTATATAACAAATTATAAATAAATTTAAATTAGTTATATAGAAATAAGATTTAAAATATATTTATATAATTAATTCAAATTAATTTATAATTTATATATATGGAAAAATATAAAATTAATAATTGTATAAAAACTTTAAAAACAAAAAAAAATTAAAAAATAATAACAAATATTAAATGACAAATAACTAAATAAAACTATATATATATATATATATATATATAGAGAGAGAGAGAGAGAGAGAGAGAGGCATTTATATATATATAGGCATTCTTTATATATATATATTTTTAAATAGATTATAATATAATTTTTTTTAAATATACCTTCTTTATATAGATTTTTCAAATTAATTTATAATTTCATATATATTTAAAAAAAGAAAAAATTAATAATTGTATAAAAAACTTTAAAAACAAAAAAAATTAAAAAATAATAACAAATATTAAATGACAAAGAACTAAATAAAACTTCTTTTTAAACAAATAATATTAGAATAAAATATAAACATTTTTAAAATAGACTTTCTTTATATAGATTTCTTAAAGATAGATAACTAAATAAAACTTTATGTGCTTTCTAAGTCTTGCAAACATTCCTTTAAACATTCCCTTCTAGACTTACATTCCTAAATCTTCAACATGCAATTCACCAACCTTGTCAAAGGTTAATGCCCATTACACACACATTCAATTTAAAAATATAAATTTTAATTTGTTATTTTTCATTATTATTTTCTATTTTTTCTCTTTTAATATATGTATTTTTAGGAGGCATATTATTAATTTTATTTTTTATATAACAAATTATAAATAAATTTAAACTACTTATATATAAATAAGATTTAAAATATATTTATATAATTATTATTATTTTGGAAATGCGAAAGATGAGGAGCTCTGCATATCGACACCCACACCTCAGTGACCATCATCCACACCAGGGCATGAACTGCAACATGGTTGGCAACCCTCCATCCTGCAGGGAAGTATCTTCACAAAACCACCTGTGGCAATTGGTAAAGGGCAAAAGAGCTACTAGGGCAGAGAAGAGGGATGCTAGGGTTTCTCTGGAACAGTCAAGTATGTGGGTGACCCCCATCACCTCTCGAATCCATGGTTGCGCTACCAATGCAAATAGCATACCACTGGGTTTTCGAGCAAATACTTCAAGCCCTGGACATCCCCTTAGAAAGCCACAACATTCTTCCCGCCCACATACCTATAGAACAAAGGGTTACAGAAGACCCGCTATGGATGGAGGAAGGGCAATGCCCTATCATGGCCCCAAATTAGCCAATTCAATGTCAGTTTCAAAGCTAGAGAACTCGCTCCATCATGAAAGAAAAAATGTGACAAGGAGGGAGGGTTCCCTAGTAGCGATAAACCCCGACCCGGATTTCATCAAAATTTTGAACCCCAGGGAAGCCATGGATTTAAGTAAATATTGTAGACGGCATGGGCTCTTTGAAAAATCGGGAGGGAATAATCAACCACTCGCTGGAATAGTGGAATGGTGGAAAAAAACATTCCACGGCCAGGTAAGTATCACTACCCTAGCAAATAATTTTCAATACATTGAATGCTACAAAAAAATCTTTGAAAGCCAAGCTATTGCATGAAGTATGTTTTTTACAAATGTACAAATTTCAATTTCATTGATTGGCAACCTAAATTCGATGCTAATAGATATGAGTTCAAAATGGTATCAAAATGGGTAGAAATTCACAATATTCTTGTTGAATTAATGCATGCTAAAATTCTTATAGAAATTGGGGATAAATTGGGCAAATTCATAGCCATAGAGAAAAATTGGCCAGATAAATCTGACATAAAACTGCTAATAGAAGTAAACAAGGGCATGGAAGACCTAAAAAACATAATTCTAGAAATAATAGATGGTATTTATACCCTAAAACCAGTATGGTATATTGTCTCGGTAGCAGAAGATTTAGCTTTCTGCAAAAGGTCGAACCTTAATCTGCAAAAGCCTCAGGAAATAGCAAGAGACAACCATAGAGCTCCAAAAGACATAATAAATATTCAATTTAATAATGACAAGGGCGACTTCATTATAAACACTGGTCAGCAAGAGAATGATAATGTCCCAACCCTACCTCCTTCCCCAGTCTTGAGTTACAGTCCAGATAGAGTCGATAACAACAAAGAAAATCATGTTTGTGATAATGAGGACCGAATCCAAGCAGAACTGAACAATGTTATAGAAAACTTAATGGGGAAACTAGCTGAAGAATTTGTTGAGGAGGTACTCATTGATACTTCGACAAATAGGGCAAGTAATGTCAACATCTCCAATACAGAACAGGTATAGACCCCCCTCAAAACCCCCTCACTAAACACCAACTCGATTGAGGTGGCTCAAGAGGATAACATCACAGTCTCTCCCACTTTGCAGGAATCCCTTATTGTGGAAGGATTGAATGCGAATGAGGAAAGAGAATTCATTATCAATGAGCTGATCAATATGCAGAAAAAGGAAAATAACATAGTATTAGACAAGATCTCAATCAACCCACAAAATAGAGGTATCCTCCAGATGGGAGGTGAGAAATTAACTAATGACTGTGGCAAATTCATGAGCAAAAAAAGAGGTCAGAAGTCTTTTTTAGACAAAAGAAATATGGATGGGGATGCGAAGGGGCGGGCCAAAATCACAACACTATTGGGGCAAGGAAACTCTCCCCTTCCCCTCATAGAGGTATAAACATACTTACATGGAATGTTAGGGGCTTGGGGGCTTCTAACAAACAAAGACTGATTAAGTGAAGCATACTGAAATCTACTATGGACCTAGTTATGATACAAGAAACAAAACTAGGCAAGATTGATATGAACAATTTTAGCAGAAAATTCACCCAATGGCAGATGGAAGCGGTGGAGTCTATAGGGGCATTGGATGGACTAGGTATAATGTGGAGAAAAAATGCATTTACATTCACATGTCAAACCAAGATGCAAAATTGGATGGCATGCAAAGTAAGAGCCCTTAATCTAAATCTTGAGTTTATTATCATTAATGTATATGGCCCAATTCCAACAGATAAAAATAGATTAGTTTGGCAGGAAATTGAACACTACTTAAACATTCAGGATGAAAAATAGATGCAAAGGATTTGGGCTGTTATATCAATTCCTTTGTTTTTTTGCTCAATAAGGGTCTCCACTTGGTATCACCCAATGGACCAATGTCCTTAACATTTTCAAGGTTTCTAGAGCCTACACTAGATCCTTCCCAAGGATCTCTTCACTCAAGACAACTCACAATTGACAAGGAGCCTTCTACCCCTTAGGTTCCAACCCTTCAACCAAAGACACCTAACAACCCCAAGCAATAGGATCTTTACACAAAAGTGGAAACTAACCTATGTGAGGGTTTACACATGTTTTATATGGAATTTTCATTGATCTTGACCCCTTGAATGGGTGTTTACTAGCCCTTTGTATCTTTTCCTCTTTTGGACCCAGGAAATAGGGCTACAAGCAATTAGCCCTCCATTTAGATTTTTCTTGTTTTGTCTCACAACCTACCTGGAAAAACCCCCAAATAAATTTTATATTTGAGTACCCTTTTGGGCATACTACAAGATTCCAAACTTTCGCATTTGGGTTTTGAGTACGGATGGTCAAACCCTACTAACCCTATTTAGCCTCTTCTAGCTGGTATTGGGGTTTAAGCTCTCAAAAGCTTCACCAATCACAAAGGAATGAAAGGATGATACTTTCCAAGGGTCTTAAATTTCCAAAGGTTCCTTCTCATGCCAGGTTTGACCATCCTACAATCTATTGTTCAAGGTTTCCACCCTCTTTTCCTACTACACAGGCTTGCCACATGAGCGATGTCAAGCCAAGGGCGTCATCTTAGGAAAGACAAATGACACCTTCCTATATTCACAACCACGAGGAACATCTAATATACATGTCAAATCAACATACTCCTAGGTTTTAGGTTAATCCCATAGAGAGATGTTAATTTGTGTCACTGTTTGCATCCAAACCCTGGTTTTGAGTGTTTTGTCAAGCCAGTGGGATAGAAATTTCACTTTCTTCCAAACCCAAAGGCTTCAAAACCTTAGATCAACTCAAAATGGATGGTGAACCTCTTCTTAAACTTTCCAAATGTTTAATTTATGCCCACCATTCACAGGTAATTATGCAAGAACAGAAAACTCAAGGAAAATAGAAGAAAACACAATAACCATTTTGTTTTGAAGACAAGAAATTCATTCAATATCATCTCTAACCAGTAGCAATCATTCCTCTAGGATTATATCACACCAAGGAACTCCTCCAACTACCTCCAATGCATAGAATCAACCAACTAATCGTTGGGATAACCACATTTCAAAATGTTGCAAGAAAAGTTGCTTAAGACAACGATACAACTTTGCAACTTTTGACAACTTCCTACAATTTGGTCTTGCCTTCACACCAAAGGTCAAGAATAAACATACTACACATTTCAAACCCCTAAACATAAAAAATACATATAAAATTCCCATAGAAGGCCTTTGATCAAGTTGACACACCTTGGGGCCTTAAGGCTTATTACATTGCCTATGCCTAATCAATAGGCCTTCAAACACACACATTGCACATTCTATTCCTAACATAACCATGAATCAAAATGATGTAGACACATGCCAAAATAAAATAGACACATGTCCTAGTGCTCCTACACCATACTCCCCTGGACAACAAAACTCGTCCCTTGAGTTGCCAACCAGTTGATTGTAGTTCCATGCTTGAGGATATCACTTTCACTCATCCAAGTAGCTTCATATTTAGGAATCCCCTTCCATTTGACAAGATAGTCTTTGTACACACCTTTCCTTGTTTGTTTGAACACCTTGGAGTCAATAATGCACTCCAATTACAATGGCTTGCTAGGCAGTAGATGCTTCATCCACTCTACATCCTCTTCCTCAAGAGAGGAATCAGGTGTTGCATCTGTCAAGGATCCTTTGAAGGCTATCAAATCACATGCATTGAAGATGGGAGATATTTCCAAGTCTATTGGAAGTTCAACTTCATATACATTGCTGCCATACTTATGAAGCATCTAGAGGGGACCTATCTTCTTCATGAGAAGTTTAGAAGATTGTCCTTTAGGTAACCTTTCTTTCCTTAGGTAAGCCATTACCAAATCCCCTACTTTGAATGGAACATCTCTCCTCTTAACATCTACTCTGAGTTTATATTTATCAACTATTACAAAGACACTATCAAACCCCCTAGGAATTTTGGGCAATCCAAGTACAAAATCCATACTAAGGCTTTCTCAAGGCCTAGTAGGAATCAGTAAAGGCTGATACAAACCAGCATTGGTTGAAACACCTTTTTCCCTCTGACAAATAGGGCAATGCTCCATAAATCTTCTTTCCTATGCCTACATCTTAAGCCAAAAATAAAACCTTGATACCTTCTCTAAGGTTTTTTCCAAACCAAAATGACCCCCAAGACTACCATTGTGTTTCTCTCTAATGATATTCTCCCTCATAGAACATTGAAGAATGCATAATTGATGCCCCTTGAAGAGAAATCCATCTTGCAACATAAAATCAGAAAACTCAACATGAAAAGAGTTAGCAAACTTAGTACATACATCATATGCATCCTTGTACATGGCCTTAAGAGAATCAACACCAACACTTTGTAACTAAATATCTTGAACAGTGAGGGTTCTCCTGCTCAAAGCATATGCAAACTTATTAGTCACACCCTTCTTGTGCTTGATAGTAAAGGTGTAAGGTTGGAGTTGTTCAACCCCCTTAATGTGCCTTTGGTTCAATTTCTCTTGCCCATTTAGAAAACTCAAAGCATGGTTCTCAGTATAAACAATAAACTTTTTTGGAAGAAGGTAATGGCACCACTTTTTGAGTGCTTGCACCATGGCATAAAGCTCCAAATCATAGGTGGAATACCTTTGTTTAGCCTCATTCAACTTCTCTGGAAAGAATGCCATTGGATGTCCTTCTTGACTAAGGACTGCACCTATTTCCTTCTTGCTTGCATCACATTCAACTATAAAAAGTTGATCAAAACTAGGGAGTCTCAAGGTGGGAAGTTTTGTAACCTTCCTCTTCAAAATCTCAAAGCTTTGGGCTTCTTTCTCTATCCATTCAAACTTGTATTTGATTCCTCCTTTTATAGTGTTAAGGATGGGAGCACAAATATGACTAAAGCCCTTAATGAACTTTATATAAAAAGTAGCCAATCCATGAAAGCTCCTAACATCGCCTACTGTCCTAGGTGTAGGCCAATTTACAATAGCATCAACATTAGAAAGATCCATTTTCAAACATCCATTTGAAACTACAAAGCCTAGATACACCAACTCAATTTTTCATGAATTCACACTTTTCTAGGTTGATTACCAATTTCTCCTCATGAATCTTCCTCAAAACCTGATCCAAATGCTTCAGATTCTCCTCCTTGGACCTACTAAACACCAAAATGTCATCAAGATAAACAATAACAAATTTTCCAATAAATTCTACCAATACCTCATTCATGAGGCGCATAAAGGTACTAGGTGCATTTGTGAGGCCAAATGGCATCACCATCCACTCATATAAGCCCTCATTGGTTTTAAAGGTTGTCTTACACTCATCACTGGGTCTGATTATGATCTGATGGTAACCTAACTTCAAATCAATCTTTGAAAATTAGCATGACCCTCCAAGATAGTCCATTAGGTCCTCAATCCTAGGCATAGGAAACCACTACCTAGTTGTGATCTTGTCGATGGCTCTAGAATCAATGCACATCCTCCATGTTCCATATTTTTTTGGTGCCAACATAGTGGGTACAGAACATGGGCTCAAACTCTTCCTAATCAACCCCTTATCCAAAATATCTTGCACTTGTCTTGCTATCTCCTCATTCTGACTAGGAGTCATCTTGTAGGCAGCTTTATTAGGCAAGGTCACACCAAGAGTCAAATCAATTTGATGACTGATTTCTCTGATGGGAGGTAAGTTATCAGGCATGTCTTTGGCCACAACTCCCTTTTATCTATCCAACATGGCTTTCACTTCCCTAGGAATCTCTCCTTTCTCATCGTTTCCTTGCTTGGACTCATCTTTTGGGTGTAAAACTAAAGCATAGCCTTGGGTCTCTTTTTGTTTGAGGACTTCCAAAAACTCCTTTCCAATAAGAAACATGACATGTGGACTAACAATCTTCTCTTCCCCTTGATCAGGTAAAGGGTCCATTCTAAACTGTCTACCATTCTTGGTAAGGACATGCACATTTTTCTCACCATCATGTTGTGCTTTGACATCATACTGCCAAGGGCGACCTAACAATAGGTGACAAGCATGCATAGGAAGGATATCACACCAGATCATATCCTTATAGTCCCCCATTTCAAAATCTACCCAATTTTGTTCATCTAATACTACATGTTGCCCCTTGTTAAGCCAGGATACTCTATAAGGACTCACATGTGGTAACCTTTTCAGTTTTAACTTCTCTACCATTTATAAAGAAACAATATTCTTTGTGGATCCAGAATCAACAATCACTTTGCAAACCTCGCCATGAGACTTACAAGTAGTTTTGAAGAGTGACTTTCTTTGTGGGGGCTCTTTGCATTGGGGTACCTTCAATAACGTTCTTCTTAGCATAAGGCTTTCTCCATCCAAGGTAGGACTTGCATTTCCCATGGGTGAATTGACACTTTGTCCATCATCTTCTTGCACAAGTTGAGTCCTTCTTTCCGGTCCATGTGAGCTAGAAGCTTTCTCCAGGCATCTACTCATAGTGTGACCCACTTGGTTGCAATTGAAACATTTACCATTGAAAACACCAGGTCCTCTACCTTGGTTTCCTTGCCTACCCCTACCAAAAGTTCTTCCTCCTCCTCTAAAGCCTCCATTCTTATTATTTAACTCTCCATTAGACTCTTGTTGGTCAGAGTCACCATTTTTAAAAGGAGTATTCCTTCCTCCAAAGTCACCTCTACCTCTAAAATTTCTGCCACCTCTTCCTCTATTATTTTGTTCTCCTCTCCTTTTTATCTTATTTTCCACCCTCAATACCAATTGGAATCATTTGTGCATAGTGTCTAAAGCCATGATGTTGATCTCATCTTAGATGTTTTTCCTTAACCCATTTAGGTATCTAGCCACCTTCTTCGCCTCTTCTTCATGCTTCTTGGACCTAAGGCTTAGCTTGTGAAATTCTTTTGTATATGCATTCACATCCAACTCCCTCTGTCTAAGATTTTGCAGCTTCTTATACATCTGAACCTCATAGTCTATTGGTAGGAATTGGTCTTTGATTTTGTTCTTCATCCTCTCCCAAGAGGATATCTTCGTCTTCCCTATGTTCACCCTTTCTTCCTGCAACACTATCCACCACAACAAGGCAGACCCCTTAAGTCTATACTTTGTCAAATTCACTCTTTTCTCCTCTGGGACCTCTTTGTACTCAAAGTGGTTATTGAGTGCTTCTATCCATTCAAGCACCTCTTCTCCAATCAGACTATCACTATAGATAGGTAGACTTTCCAGATTATCCTTGTTTACTGATTTCAGCGCATCTTAGAAAATCTTTTGATCAGGTGCCATATTCTGAGGGATGGCCTCCCGCTCTTCACTCTCCTCTTTTGATTCATCATCACAAGTTTTGTCCTTTCCCTTGGACTGTCTAGTCTCTTTGAGTTTCTCTTTAAGAAACTCCTCTACCATCTTCTTGATGGCCTCTGGGTTCATTTCCTTAGGAGGCATTATAGAAGCCTTTTCTCCAAATTTTGAGTCTGACATACACTATCCTGCCCTTGGTATACTTCGGATACCAATATGATGCAAAGCATTTAGGATATTATATCAATTCCTTGGTTTTTTTGCTCAATAAGGGTCTCCACTTCATATCACCCAATGGACCAATGTCCTTGACCTTCTCAAGGTTTCTAGAGCCTACCCTAGATCCTTCCCAAGGATCTCTTCACTCAGGACAACTGACAAGGAGTCTTCTACCCCTTAGGTTCCAACCCTTCAACCAAAGACACCTAACAACCCCAAACCCCAAGCAATGGGATCTTTACACAAAAGTGTAAACTAACCTATCTGAGGGTTTACACATGTGGTATATGGAATTTTCATTTATCTTGACCCCTTAAATTGGTGTTTACTAGCCCTTTGTATATTTTCCTCTTTTGGACCTTGGAAATAGGGCTACAAGCAATTAGCCCTCCATTTGGAATTTTCTTGTTTTGTCTCACAACCTACCTAAAAAACCCCAAAAATAAATTTGATATTCAAGTACCCTTTTGGGAATACTACAATATTCCAAATTTCTACATCTGGGTTTTGAGTATGGATGGTCAAACCCTACTAACCCTATTTAGCCTCTTCTAGCCGATATTGGGGTTTAAGCTCTCAAAAGCTTCACCAGTCACAAAGGAATTAAAGGATGACACTTTTCAAGGGTCTTCACTTTCCCAAGGGTCCTTCTCATTCCAATTTTGACCATCCTACCATCTGTTGTTCTAGGTTTCCACCCTCTTTTCCTACTACACATGCTTGCCACATGAGCAATGTCAAGACAAGGGCGTCATCTTAGGAAAGACAAATGACACTTCATGTCTTCACAACCACCAAGAACATCTAATATACATTTAAAATCAACATACTCCTAGGTTTTAGGTCGATCCCATAGAGAGATGTTGATTTGTGTCACTGTTTGCATCCAAACCCTGGTTTTGAGGGTTTTGTCAAGCCAGTGGGATAGAAAATTCACTTTCTTCCAAACCCAAGGGCTTAAAAACCTTAGATCAACTCCAAATGGATGGTTAAACTCTGCTTCAACTTTCCAAATGTTTAATTCATGCCCACCATTCACAAGTAATTATGCAAGAACATAAAACTCAAGGAAAATGCAGGAAAACACAAATAACCATTTTGTTTTGAAGACAAGAAATTCATTCAATATCATCTCTAACCAATAGGAATCATTCCTTTAGAATTATATCACACCAAGTAACTCCTCCAACTACCTCCAAGTCATACAATCAACCAACTAACAGTTGGGATAACCACATTTCAAAATGTTGCAAGAAAAGTTGCTTAAGACAACAATGCAACTTTGCAACTTTTGACAACTTCCTACAATTTGGTCTTGCCTTCACACCAAAGGTCAAGAATAAACATACTACACATTGTAGACCCATAAACACCAAAAATACATATAAAATTCCCATACAAGGCCTTTGACCAAGTTGACACACCTTAGGGCCTTAAGGCTTATTACACTACCTAGGCCTAATCAATAGGCCTTCAAACACACACATTGCACATTCTATTCCTAACATAACCATGAATCAAAATGATGTAGACACATGCCAAAATGAAGTAGACACATGTACTAGTGCTCCTGCACCAAAAACACATCATCATAGGTGGTGACTTCAACACCATCTTGTACTCATCTGATAAAAGCAGTAGTATAAAAACCATTAGATAGCCACAAAGAGACTTCCCAAACTGGATAAATAACAATAACTTATTGGAAATCAGGATTGAGATGGGTTTTCACACATGGAATAACATAAGAAAAGGTTTCTCTGACATTGCAGAAACACTTGATCGATTCTTCTTCAAAGGGGACCTAACCAACCTTAAAACAGAATTAAAAACTTTAGTATTACCATGGTCAGGCTGTGATCATTACTCGGTGCTTTTAGAACTTATGGGGGAAACAAAACAAACCAAGTGTCCCTTTAAGTTCAAAATGATGTGGTTTACACATGAAGACTTCCTCCCCAACATACAAAAATGGTGGAAGGATAGTGTCTTTGTAGGATCTAAAATGTACTATCTTGTCTCGAAGCTGAAAGAGATTAAGCATAAATTAGTAGATTGGAACAGAAAGAAATTCAAAAACATCATCAAGGAAAAGTCAAGAATTGAGAAAGAGTTGGAGACAATAAATACTGTTGTGATGCAAAATGGGATGACCTCTAAAACATACGAAGCCGAAAAAATGCTTTTATGTGAGTATGAAGGCATTTTGGTCAGAGAAGAGATATACTGGAAATAGAAATCTCGAGAGACATGGTTAGAAGATGGAGATAAAAACACTAATTTTTTTCACAACAGTGTCAAAATGAAAAGGGCGGCAAATAAGATTACTCAAATCACCAATGATAGTGATCAGATCATTACGGATCAAGATCTGATCACAAAAGATGCAACCAAGTACTTTGAAAATATTCTCAACAACTGGGAACACTCAGACCTCCCTAACACTAGAATCTTATTTAATAACATACCCAAATTGATAATAGAGGATGATAATAAAATGTTAAACTCCAAAATCACCCATGAAGAAGTCAAAATGACTTTGGCACAATTTCAAGGAGACAAAGCCCCTGGACGGGATGGCTTCCCTGCTAGTTTTTTCCAGAAATGCTAGCACATCTTAGGGGATGAGGTTACTAATTCCTTGGAATCTGCCCGCAATGCAGGGAAGTTCCTAAAAGAGATCAATAACACCTTTTTGGCCTTAATTCCAAAGAAGGAGAATCCCTCAAAGTGGGAATAATTCATGCCCATTTCTCTATGCAACGTGACTTATAAACTACTAGCTAAAGTCATGGCCAATAGACTAAAAAAATTACTGCCTGTTGTAATATCAGAAGAACAAACAGGCTTTGTACCCAATAGATCAATTTTGGATGGGATTATTATCATCTAGGAAGCCATCCACTCCTGTCAGGTCCAAGGGAAACCTAATATGCTGATAAAATTAGATACCAAAAAGGCTTATGACAAAGTGGATTGATATTTCCTTTGTAGCTGCATGAAGGCCTTTGGCTTTAACAAATAATGAGTCAATTGGGTTTACTTCTTCATATCAAACCCTAGCTCTCTATCTTACTAAATGGGAAACTAGAAGGCTTCTTTGAAGTATCTAGGGGACTCAAACATGGTGATCCCTTATCCCCATTCTTATTTATAATTATGTCTCAAGCCTTAGGCAGAAGCCTAGATGCATCATGGAGGGCTGGCAGATTGGCGGGGATTCAGATAACCGGAGGGGTAGATCTATGTACTCATCCCAATTTGTTGATGACACAATGATTTTGGGGAAAGGCCGGCTGAAGGAAGCTAAGGAAATAAAGAAAATGTTACAATCTTATGGGCTAGCTTCCAGAGAGATGGTAAGCAAGGAGAAATCAGAAATATTCTTTTTTAATATGGAGGCACAGGAGGAATATAGGATAGCTTCGTGTCTAGGGTACAAAATAGGTCATCTACCATTCTCATATTTAGGGATGCCTCTGGAAAAAGGTATGAGAACCAAAAAACTCTGGGATCCCCTGATTGAAAGGGTGAGGAAGAAGTTGTCATCTTGGAAAGCCTTATGGCTGACATGGGTAGGAAGATTAACCCTCATAAAAATAGTATTAGTAGCAATACCTATTTATCTTCTATCATGTATACCTCTTCCAAAAGGGGCCTATAAGAAACTAACCCAAACAAATAGAGATTTTTATTGGAATGGTGCAGAGGATAAGAACAAAATGAAATTGATATCATGGGAAAAGATATGTTGAGAAAAGAGTGATGGAGGCATGGGAATAAGAAACTTACTATGGAAAAATAAGGCTTTAGCGGCAAAATTGGCATGGAGAATGTACACATCATCAGAAACCAAATGGGCCAGAATCCTTAGGAGAAAATACATATCGCAAAATCAGAGAGAGGCAGTATTTAGGGAAACACACCCACCCAAGGGATCTAGAATCTGGAACTTTATAAAAGAAAGTCGATCGCTCATATCGAACCACCTATCTTGGGATATTCGCGATGGTAAATCCGCCTTGTTCTGGGAAGATTCCTGGGGGGGTTACCCCCCAATAGACAGTCTGGTGAATACGACTAGTATAAAGGACCAAATGAAATCTTTATGAGGTAATCATGTAAGGGATTATACAACAATGGCATTAAAAACGACAATGGGATGGAAATGGAAAAACATGCTCCCATTCTTGGTGGACAACAAAGACCAAGAACTGTCGCAAATTCTTGAAGGCGGAATAATAACATTCAGACTTGGGCCAGATGAGCTTATATGATCGAGATCAAAGGATGGACAATACAACTACAAAGATAGTTTCAGAATCATATATGAAGAGGCAAACAATGTCAAGGACTATATCCCTAATACAATATGTTGGGACAAATTCTATCTCCCAAAAGATGGCTTCTTTGCCTGGGAGACATTTTAGGGGAAGGTCCTAACTGTTGAGCAATTTAAACTTACAGGCTATGAAGGACCCTCAATCTATTTCTTATTCAAAAAAGATGAGGAGACAAATGATAACATATTCACAACCTGCAACTACACACAGAAATGTTGGTATTGGCTGATGGCCCAACTAGGTTGGTCAGGTGCCCTTATCCCTAACCTAAAGGATTGGCTCAAAAGTTGGCCAATTATCAAAAGGAATAGCATCTTCCATAATTTATGGATATTTAGCCAAGCAATAGTAATCTAGGAGGTTTGGAAGGAGAGGAATAGGATAATTTTTCAAGAAACGGAAATGAAGGTAGATAATCTTATAGCAAAAATAGAAGCCTCCATCACAGAAATCTCCAATAGTAGGAATGCGACCATTCCCCAACATGATAAGACATTTACAGACTGGGATAACTACATCAGAAGGCAGTGGAAGGGGATTAAAATCCCTTCTTTCATTGGGAAGGGGAATAGAGACAAGACCGAAGTTAGGAAAGCATGCAAATAGGTGCTCCCGGAGGTTGGATGGTGTAAACTCAAATTTGATGGAGCATCCAGAGGAAATCCTGGGGAGGCAGGGGTGGGATGTATAATCCACTCAGATGAAGGGATATGTATTGGATCGAGATCTCAATATCTAGGTCATTGCACTAACAATAAGGCAGAACTATTGAGCCTAATAGAGGGTTTAAACCTATGCAAACAATAAAAAATATCCAAATTGGAAATAGAAGGGGACTCGATCATCATAGTTAATGCAATGAGGACCGAGACAATGCCTAATTGGGAACTCAGAAGTTTATTTGATAGAGCCCTTTCTCTAATGGAAAGCTTCTCAGATTACACACTCAATCACATATATAGGGAGGCTAATACATTGGCAGATAATCTAGCCAATTTAGGGGCAAATGGAACAAATAGAACCACATCAGCAACATATAGTCAATCAGACCAGGATACTCATAGGAAGGCAGGGGTTTAGACATAATCCTAAACAACACATTCACACACATATTGGATGGTATACATATGTATATACACAAATAGCGATATATATGTACATAAATATTTATACTTATATGTGCATACGTGCATGTATATGGTAGAAGATACATATATAGATGCGCGTATACACATATAACTATATATAGATACATACTCACACATATATAGATGTATGTGTATATAACCATATATATACTTGTCAATAGTAATCTTAAGAGAATAGCTCACTCCTTTGGCTCTGAATAGACTTTTATAGATGCATACGATCATTTGTTGTCAAGACCTTATCATTTAGGTATGGTTCGAACCCTTAGCAAGCTGGAGATGCTAGGGTGTAAGGAAAATAGAGAATAAAGGAAAAAACAATCAACAACCCTATAGTCAATATGACAAGACAGAATAGGGATGGAACTCTCTCAGATGGGACAGAGATACACATGCTCATCTATATACATAAAATGAGATTATATACTCAAATCTATACATAAATACATACATACATACATACATACATACATACATACATACATACATACATATATATATATCTACATACATGGACATAAATATAATTAAGCATATATATATTTACATAGAGATATAGATGTATATGCCCACATATATATATATACACACACACACACACATAGAAACTGATATAGACATATATATACACATATATATAGCATATATATATGATTAAACATAATATGTCAAAAATCATCATAAAGGCACTGCTCGACTGCTTGAGCAATCATGGATTGGAAAGGCTAGGGAGTAAGGCTAACCGACAATCATGAAAAAGTAATAGACACTCCCACAGTCGTTACAGTAGGGCAATATGGGGATGGAACTCTCTCAGATGTGACAAAGATACACATCAAAAATCATCATAAAGACACTGCTCGACTGCTTGAGCAATCATGTATTGGAAAGGCTAGGGAGTAAGGCTAACTAACAATCATGAAAAAGGAATCAACACTCCCACAGTCGCTACAACAGGGAAATATACTATCATGAGGTTAGCTTGGCATAACCGGGATTACAACTCGTATTACCGATAATACCAGTTAACATAACCAGTATATCTAATTAGAAGCACACACCATTTATCTCTATTAAAAAATGGACTCCAGTATTTGTCTTTGCCTTGAGAAGCGTGAAATATCCTTCCTCAGAGAGATCTCTAACAAACGTTGGTCGGTTATTTTGAGATTAGAAGATGATCTGGTCATACATGTGACCAAAAGGATTCTGGGTGATGAGATTATACACTCAAAACACAGAAAATGAGTCAATAGTAGCTTCCCAACAGGGTTTGCAACAATACTACTCACAATGGGAGAAGAGAAAGGAGTCACGGTCATACTATGGAGGCTAATATTCAAAGAAGAGTATTTGGTTAACCTAGAAATGGCTATTAAATGTGTGGATGATAAGATACATATACCTTACCCAGAAGATTACACCAAAGTCGCGGAAGCCATAGATAAGGAAGAGGTGCTCAATATAGAGTTTATGAGGCCTATTCTGAGTAGCAAGGATCAAAAACTATGCCGCTAAAGACAAATAGAGATAGAAAGGAGCATTGCGTTCCTCAAACAATGGCTTGGTGTGGTAAAAGAGCCAAAAGGTGAATGGTGGGTAAGTTATATGGTAGAGGAGGGTTGGACCCCGTTCCAGGTTGATAATCATAGTGATATAGAAGTTGAGGAAACATAGGCCTCTAACATGGAAGTCATAAATGATAAGGAGGAATAATAAGTTTTCATAACATAGTTGTGTTTGCAATTACTAATATAACTAATATACAGGGATGTAGGATAAATAGTTAGTACAAGGCACATATTGAACTGTTTACGTAAACACTTTGATATAGCATAGATAGCGAAGGGTAAGATACTCACTGGAAGACATTTTCAAAACATATAGATATACTAAATAAGTGAAGTTTAGAATCCATATGTTTCTTTGAGTCAGGCATATACTAAAATACAGTAACAGGAAGTACTCTAGTAACTCTTGCATATTGGTTTACTTCAACATTTACGTTTAAATATCTATAAGACTAGAATATCATGGTAAGATCATGAATTGTAGGCTAGATGGGTTGTGTTATTATCAGTCCTTTGTTGACCAGTGTTTATAGCCCTAATATTATTGTAGCCTGGGTAATCTTTCATATTATAGCCAACAATTTTTGATGCAATATGAAAGAAGCCTAGGCTATGATAACAACGGGGGAAAGTATGCAAAGATAATAGTAGTTATTCTTCTTCTTTTTTGTACTAACACTTAATAAAGTGGTTTGCAGAAGGATTGTCTTGAGAGTCTGTTTTGCAGGAAAAGCAGAAGGCAAAAATATGGCAAAAGTGGCAATAGTGAACAACGAAGTCTGGCATAAGCAAGGTAATTCACAGGAAATTATAGATGTTACCTATGAAGGGCTTTTTGAACACACAGAATGAAGAATTTGTAAAAGATTATATGTAACTCAATAAATTATATAAGATACTGACTGGACCTATGGTCCCAGGCAAGGCTAGAGGTTTTCTCCTCTCCGCTCTTTCCTACCAGCACCCGCACTGAGTGGAGATTGTAACACTATTTATTAATAAAATATGGCTTAGGCCTTTTACCAAGAAAAAAAAACATATATTCATATAATTAATTCAAATTAATTTATAATTTTATATATATGAAAAAAAGATAAAATTAATAATTGTGTAAAAACAAAAAAAACAAAAAAAAACAAAAAAAACAAAAAAAACAAAAAAATAATAACAAATATTAAATGACAAAGAACTAAATAAAACTTCTTTTTAAATAAATAATATTAGAATAAAATATAAACATTTTTAAAATAGACTTTCTTTATATAGATTTCTTTAAAATAGATAACTAAATAAAACTTTATCTGCTTTCTGCAGTCTTGCAAACATTCATTTAAACATTCCCTTCTAGACTTACATTCCTAAAGTCTTCAACATGCAATTCACCAACCGTGTCAAAGATTAATGCCCATTACACAAACATTTAATTTTAAAAAATAATATTTAATTTTTTATTTTTCATTATTGTTTTCTAATTTTTCTCTTTTAATATATGTATTTATATTATTAATTTTATTTTTTATATAAAAAATTATAAATAAATTTAAATTACTTATATATTAATAAGATTTAAAATACTTTAGTGATCACCCCGAGCTGATAGCAAGGGAAGCAGTTGAGTAATTTGAAACTATCCTTAACAATAAAGAAGGTTCCAAGTGGACTAAGGAGAGTGAATTCTTAAAATACATCCCAAAATTAATATCTAAAGAACACAACTTGATGCTTAATAAAAAAAACTATCTATGGAGGAAGTGGAAATAGCTTTATTTCAAATGGGACCGGATAAGGCCCCTGGCCCTGATGGGTTCCCAGCACACTTTTTTCAAAAATGCTGGAGCTTCATGGGAAAGGAAATTACAAAGGCCTTAGAAAGAATGAGAAACTCAAGAAAGAATCTAAGAGAACTAAATAACACATTCATAGCTTTAATCCCAAAAAAGGAAATAGTGGATTGTTTTGAGGATTTCCGACCAATAGCATTATGCAATACCCTTTATAATTACTCACAAAAATAATTGCAAACAGACTTCACAAACTTCTCCCCATAATCATCAGTGAGGAACAGACTGGTTTTGTGCCTGGCAGATCCATTTATGATGGCATAATCATTTCTCAAGAAGCAATCCATTCAGTACAAAAAAATAAGGTACCAAGCATGATGATTAAACTCGATATTAAAAAGGCGTATGATAAAGTAGACTGGCACTTTCTATGCAAATGTCTTGAATCTTTCAGGTTCAATAAGCATTGGATTAATCTGGTCTATGAATGCATTGCAACACCTAGAGTATCAATCCTAGTCAATGGGGCCTCAGAAGGTTTTTTTGAAATCTCAAGATGTCTCAGATAGGGGGATCCCCTCTCCCCCTTTCTTTTTATCATCATGGCAGAATCATTGGGAAGAATGATCAATAGGGAGAGAGAAACACAGCAGCTGAAAGGTATTAAAATTACTTCTGACATGGAACCAATTACCCATCAACAATTTGTTGATGACACCATGTTGTTTGGACCGAGCAATACAATAGAAGCAAACACACTCAAAAAAATCTTAAACAACTACTCCACCATCTCGAGATAGGAAATCAATAGTTTGAAATCCAACATAACCATTTTTAACACAAATAAAGAACTCCAAAGGAAAATCTTAAACATTCTTAAATACAAAAGAGGATAATTACCATGTAAATACCTAGGACTCCCCTTAGACAAGGGAATTAGATCATCCAAATTATGGGATCAGGTGGTCTCCAAAATCAAAAATAGGATCTCCTCCTGGAAAGGAAAATGGTTATCCTCTACCGGTAAGGCCACCATGATTAAGTCGGTTCTCTCAGCAATGCCAATTTACCAACTCTCATGCATGGATCTTCCCGCAACCAAGAGAAAGGAAATCACAAAACATTTGAGGACCTTTTTCTGGCAAGGCTTTGAAGACAAATTCAATCTCCCATTGATAGCATGGGATAAGATATACATGCCCAAGGAGCTGGGGGGTTTGGGTATCAAAGATCTAAAAATCCAAAGCAAGGCATTGGGAGCAAAGCTTGTTTCGAGAATGTATATTAACCCTAAATTCAAATGGGCATGAATCCTTTATAACAAATACCTGCATAACCAAGATCCTATAAGCATCTTTAGGACAATCCACCCACATAAAGGTTCTAGAATTTGGAACTTTATGCTTGATTATAGAGATATCATAACGAACAAGCTAACATGGAACATTAGAAATGGGGCGGATGCCCTTTTTTGGAGAGACTCCTGGGGGGCTCAAACTTCCATCAACACTCTTCATAACTTCAGTAGAATTATACCCACCCTTGAAGAGAAATGGGGAGTAAATGTAAAAGACTATGTGGAGGAATTCTGCATTAGAGGCCTCAAACAATGGAGATGGAAATCAATGGACAATCTAAACCTTTCGGACTTGGAAAGATCCCTCTTAACTCAGATCCTAGCCTCAAGAAGTCCTGCTTTAAACTCTGAAGTAGATAACTAATATGGGTTGGATCCAAGAAGGGGAAATATGAAACTAAGGAGGGATATGAACAACTGCTAATCAAGGATAATAACCCAAGTTCCAACCTACCCCTAACTCTCTATTGGGATAAAAGGTGCCTACCAAAAGCGGGCCTGTTTGCATGGCTGGCTCTTCAGAATCGACTCCTCACCAATGAAACCTTCAGGAAACTTGGATATGAAGGATCCAGGAGATGCCCATTATGTGAAATGGAGGAAGAAAATTCTAATCATCTTCTGTTTACCTGCGACTATGCACACAATTGCTAGGGATGGTTAAAAAAATAGCTGATCTAGTATACCCCTATTCCTAACACTATCTCTGACCTATTCCACGCATGGCCCATTCAAAACATAGGCTGTATGTTTGAAATTTAAGGATCATTGCCCCCTCCATTATGATCTGGGAAATCCGGAAGGAAAGAAACTGGAGGATTTTCAAAGATAGTAAAATGCACTGGGCCCAACTAACCAATAAAATCGAAGCAACCATAGTTGAAATAATTAACAACCAGACCTCTAATTATCAGAGAGATGTCAATATGTCCTATTGGGATGAAAAAATGAGACTAAGGTGGAAGGGTCTAAAGATTCCTCCCTTCATAGGTAAAGGTCCACCATACAACAACATAACATGCAATGAATGCAAGTGGCTTCCCCCTAATGTTGGATGGTTCAAGCTTAACTTTGATGGCGCTTCTAGGGGCAACCCGGGGAGTGTCGGACTTGGGTGTAGCCTTCATAATTCAAATGGGGACGAAGTGGCCTATATGGCCCTTCCCTTAGGTAAATGCACAAACAATGTAGCAGAAATGAAAGCACTAGTTGTAGGGATTAACCTATGCATTATACTAAATATAAAGAGGATCGACATTGAAGGAGACTCAGCCATAATCATCAATGCCCTTAGAAAAGGGGCAATGCCTAATTGGAAGCTAAATGCCTCCCTTACAAAGATACTGACAGACATCAAAAAATTTGACAGGGTCATCTTTAATCACATCTACAGGGAGGGCAACAAAAGAGTCGATTCCCTAGCTAACATTGGGGTTGATGGTAAGACAATTATCCACGTGGCACCTATCATTTATCCTTAAACAATATTTCACATCGACACAAAAGTTATAAAAATAGCAGTATTCATACCATATAGAAGCATTCACACAAATTATCCATACCCTGTATCCTATCATATACATAGAAACAACTCGAGATCATAACTAAAGGAGAAGATGAGAATTAGTCATCCAACTCAACCTCCACTCTCTCTGATGGAAATCATTCAGAGGCTCCCATGTTAATTCATTAACACTCACTCGATAATTGTTTAGACTGAGGCATATATACAATATCTAAATACACACACACAAATATACAAACAGGTATATATATATATATATATATATATATATATAGATAGATATATATATATATATATATATATATATATATAGATATATATATATATATATATATATATATATATATATATATATAATCCTTATATATATATATATATAATACATTTATATATGTTACATATATATACAGAAATATTATATATATAATTTTATATGTGAATACATATTATGTATATATAAATAACAAAATATTATATAAGTTATATATTATATAGAGATCACATATTTACAAACATATTTTTGCTTAAATAAAATGGATATTTACATAACTATAGATATATGGATATACACATATATATATGTAAAGACACACACACACACACACACACACATATATACACACACACACACACATGTATATATATACACACATGTATATATATATACATATATATATATATATATGTATGTATATACATATATATATATATATACATATATATATATATACATATATATATATACATATATATATATATATATACAATACAACTAGTTATATATAATTTCAATATACATATATACATTTATATATATATACATATACATATACCTGAATATATATCTACACATCTAAACGGGAAATATATTTACATATTTGTTCAAACATATAAATTTACAATTTAGACTTATAAATACACAAATATATTAATATATTTATGATTATATATAAGTTATCATTTATATACACTCTGCCCAAAGGATTACACATTTCACCCACAAGAGTAAATGTTAATCATTAGCTCTTAGGACGAGGACACTCATATCTAAATATATACAATTATAAAATAATCAAATCCTTAAATAAAGGCGCCTGATCATCATTATAAATATGATCTCCAAGAAATCTTGGCCATTATGGCGGGTTAGTGCTTCGATGAAATGAGCACTAGCTGGATCTCTGAATCGGCAACCCGTAAGATCATTCACCAAAATTAAATCTGGCAACTCAAAACAATTTTCCCACAGGCGGCTCATCATTTGAAGATATGGCATTTATATTAAACCAATTAGAAACACCCAAGATGGACATATGGTATGCATGAATTTAGAAAGGATGTGAAAGCTCAAACTTTAACATAATTACCCTACACAGCTATTAAACCAAGCCTTCATGTTAAAATTCAGAAGCTCTCTAACCAAGCTCATTGAGACCTCCTGGACTGTAGCAGAACCTATGATTGATACCCGATCAAACTAAGTAGTTCAAAGAGGCAGATGGCCTTTGATGGAGCTATTACTAGGGATCGTCTCAAACGCATCATCTGCCTTCCTCATACCTTAGTTATAGATGCTGTAGAGACTATCCTCGGCTCGGACTATCTTACAAATACAGACCAAACCAGAGCCAACTCTGATGTGGCTGCCATGTTCCTAGCTGTTACGGTGTCCTCTACCAAAAGAAGAGATGACACAGGAGCTCTCTGTAAGGAGGTTTTCATTGCCTCAATCTTAGGCGATTTGGAGAGGGTTCTAGTCAACATTGACAATGACTGGACAATCCCAAGGCCAAGAGACTATGATGTCTTCATTCGAAATAATAGGCCAGTACCTAGACACCCCATTATCACTATGGACGAAGCGACCTTCACCAGGGAAAGGAGTGATGCAATTAATAGGAATGTCAACTTTTTGCTGCATTTATTTCATGTGAGAAACCCACCAAAGCCTACCTGGTTCGAGGACTTCCTCAAGGAAGAGGGCTTGGTATTGGACGACGAGGAAACTGCGACCCCTTCTTAAGGTTCAGATTGAGGTGGCTTCGGTTCCTGGTGAGATAATGTGACAATTTTGACCATTCCTTGTCACCATATATTCGACATATACTGGTTATTTAGCTTATTACAATATCAAGTAAAACAATGTTAACCTTGGATCAAACACAGACTCTAGAGGAGATAATAATCTTGCCAAATCCTAAAAGACAAACATAATCGGCTCAAATGATATTAAAATAGCATGCTTTAACTGTTAATCTTAAGGCTTACTTAGATAAACATCATAAGATCAGCATGAAATTGTTGTTTTCAATTACTATGGAATGTTTTTGTTTATATAGGCCCACAGAGGTGGAAATGTGGCTAATATATTCATACTCTGTTTGGACATTCATTAATATGAATATATACTCTATATATGATTATAAGCATTTGGCTGCAATCATACAAAGGTATTTATTCACATGGGTGGATACCTTATCAGGGCGGGAAATAAAGGCTTCAATTTTTGCATGTATTGGCCTATTTGAACTAAGAAAACCAGTTGTAACGCTCAAGTGCCTTGCCATATACTCATTTGATATTTGCTAATGAGCTTTCTATACATGAAAGGCCATCTGACAATTCACAGACTGCGGGTTATATATGGCAAACATGCAAAATATTCTGGGAAAGGATAAAGGTTAAATTCAGCCTCGAAAACTCATATACCCCCATTACCCTCTCTGAATATAATCTACATGGATGAGAGGGTATACTAGACTCAGGCATGACAAAATCTCATTTACCCCCTCTTGTTATTGTATCTTGGATATCATCCATCATCAGGGATAGCATCTGGGTACATAAACAAGAGGTGGTAAACAGGCGATTCATAACTTTGGATGGTCAAATTTCAAAAAAAGGGGGGACATTATCTACAAACTTGTCTTATGAATGATATATCGACTACTTTATAATTTAGAAAAATGAGGTTAAGTATTTAGAATCAGCACAGAGGGATGTCTAACCACGTTGTTTATAATGTTCTGTTTACATTTCTCTGTATAAGTTCTGTAATGACAGGTCTTATAGGAAAATTGGCTGAGAGAGTTTCCTAGCATGATAGATAAAATTTTATCTGAAATAGCATACTAAATGTTACTAACAATTTGGGCAAGTTATTGAATACTAACCATGCAGGAGGAGCAGTGCCATCTCTAAACAAATAACAGGAACTATAAGCAATCAAAGCTCAAACTCAAAGCCAAGGCTCAAGGAGTTCGGTGATAACTAAAAATTGTAATCAAGGGCTTGTAAGGGAGAGAAAACATCCTCCCACCTGCTCACCCTTGCCTAGGGTGCTAATGTATTATTTAGAATCTGTGACTATTTGTATATAGATGTAGAGATTATCTGGACTATGGTCTCGGGCAAGGCCGGAGCTTTTCTCGCCTCCACTCTTTCCTACCGGCGCCCGCACGAGTGGATTAATATAAAATTTAAAAAATGATTAATAAAATTCTTGGCTTCAGCCTCTTACCGATCAAAAAAAAAAAAAGATTTAAAATACAAATATAATTAATTCAAATTAATTTATAATTTTATATATATAGAAAAAAGATAAAATTAATAATTATATCAAATACTTTAAAAATTAAAAATAATAATAATAATAACTAGTATTAAATGACAAATAACTAAATAAAACTTCTTTATTTCTTTAGAATAAAATATATATATTTTTAAAATAGGCATTCTTTATATATATATTTTTAAAAATAGATTATAATATAATTTTTTTAAATATACATTCTTTATATAGATGTTTCAAATTAATTTATAATTTCATATATATTAAAAAAAAAGACAAAATTAATAATTGTATTAAAAACTTTAAAAACAAAAATAAAATAAAAAATAATAACAAATATTAAATGACAAAGAATTAAATAAAAAAAAAATTTAAAGAAAGAATATTAGAATAAAATATATATATTTTTAAAATAGGCTTTTCTTTATATAGATTTCTTAAAGATAGACTAGAATATATGTTTTTTTTAAATATACCTACTTTATATAGATTTTTCAAATTAATTCAATATATATTTTTAAAATAGGGTTTTCTTTATATAGATTTCTTAAAGATAGAGTAGAATATATTTTTTTTTTAAATATACCTACTTTATATAGATTTTTGAAATTAATTCATAATTTCATATATATGAAAGGAAAAAAGAAAAAATTAATTTGTATTAAAAACTTTAAAAATAAAAACAAATAAATAAATATTAAATGACAAATAACTAAATAAAGCCTATTTTTAAAAAAACAATATATATAGATTTCTTAGAATACATACTTTTAAAAAATATAACTTCTTTATATCGATTTTTTAATTTAAGTATAGGTATAACTGCTAGTAATGAGTCAGATTTGATAAGGATGCACTTTTTGGGACAACCCGATTAAAACTTTTGGCTATATTTATTGGATGGGCGCTCTTATTCTCCAATAGTATACAAGAGTTTTTCATTTCATTGGAGTGTAAACAATTCGGAGGAATTTGCTTTTCAGTCGTTTCAAGAATTTCGAGGTCCTTGGTGTACTTGAGAAGAATTTTTAGTGAATTTGCAGTCTGTGAAGTTTTAGTGTGTGGAGGTTTTAGTGTGTGTCAGTTGGAAAGATCCAGAAAAGGAGGATGCCTGCAGTAGGGTTTGTGGCTCCTGGAGGAGTGGAGTTCGAGGCGCGGATAACGCCTTATGTGATCATAACATGTATCATGGCAGCAAGTGGAGGCCTCATGTTTGGCTACGATATTGGAATTTCTGGTAAGCTTTGGTCCTTTGTGAAATCTTTAAAGTTTTCAGTGAAAATTTTAGTTTAGTGTTTTTTTTTTCCATGATGAAGAAAATCTGTTTTTTTATGAGGTTTTTTTGAGTTTGAACTCTGATTTCTGGTGATCTGATGGAAATATTGGCGGAGACTGACCGTTGTTGTTTAATTTGTAGGCGGAGTGACTTCTATGAACGATTTTCTGGAGAAATTTTTCCCTGTTGTGTATCGGAAAAAGAATGAGATCCAAGAGAACAATCCTTACTGTAAATATGACAATCAGGGGCTTCAGCTGTTCACTTCGTCTCTGTATCTGGCCGGTCTGATAGCGACATTCTTTGCGTCGTATACGACCAGAGTATGGGGTCGGAAGCCGACCATGCTTATTGCAGGTATATTTTTCCTGATTGGAGTAGTGCTGAACGCGGCAGCTCATGACCTCGCCATGCTTATCATTGGCAGAATTATGCTGGGATGCGGAGTTGGATTTGCTAACCAGGTAGATACTTTTGTTCACGATGGAAAAAAAATTGCCTTTTCAAAGTATTTGGCAGTTTTACATAATTGTCTTTGACTTTTAAATCTAAAAGTATTAAACACTTGATGTTGACTTACATTCTTTAAACTTGATATATTGCTGATTTAAGACTGACCCTAATTTCTGATTTTGCATCTTTTTATTGTTCTTGAAATTCCTAATTTTATTGTTATGTTTATTTTAACTCTCTACAGATTTAAGTTTGTTCCTTACAGATTTGACTCCATATGTTGGAGAAAACTTTCAGTTGTATTTACTTTATATTCCTTTATATTTCTGAAACCCTTAGTATTTTTAAGGATATTTTATATTCTGGTTTGTTTTCGTTCTGTTCTGCGCGCGGCAGATCTTTCTAAATCTAAATTAGCAAATTATCTACTTTTTTCGTCCTGTTTTCGACCATATGTCTCCATATTTCTTTTCGAAAGAAATCTTTTTCACATTTATTCTTCAAATATTGCCCTTTTTTAATATAATTATAGAATTTATTTCGGAGTCCTTTTTGAATATTATAGAATTTATTTCAGAGCCTAATTTACTCTGTTATTTGCCTGTAAACTAAAATAAATTGACGGGTGGATAATTGCAGAGCCTGATATTACCCCGTTAATATATATTGTTTGCCTGAAAATATGCACAGAATTGAGATGAATTGACGGGCTGTAAATTTCATGATGCAGGCGGTTCCTCTTTTCCTCTCAGAGATAGCACCGACGAGAATCAGAGGGGGTCTTAATATTCTCTTCCAGTTGAATGTTACCATAGGCATTCTTTTTGCTAACTTGGTGAACTACGGAACAGAGAAAATCACGCCTTGGGGATGGAGGCTTTCACTGGGTCTGGCAGCAATTCCTGCTCTTCTTCTTACTGTAGGTTCCATATTTATAGTAGAAACTCCCAACAGCTTGATCGAAAGGGGGCTCCTGGAAGAGGGTAAGGTTGTACTCAGAAAAATTAGAGGAACCGACAATGTGGACCCAGAATTCAACGAATTAGTAGAGGCCAGTAAAATAGCCGCATCAGTTAAACATCCATTCAGAAATCTTCTGAAGCGCAGAAACAGGCCTCAACTGATCATAACAATGTGCCTGCAATTCTTTCAGCAGTTTACCGGTATCAATGCCATTATGTTTTATGCTCCTGTGCTGTTTCAAACTTTGGGGTTCAAAAACGATGCCTCACTATACTCTTCAGTTATTACTGGTGCTGTAAATGTTGTGTCCACATTAGTTTCAATCTATTCAGTTGATAAAGTTGGGCGAAGAGTGCTTCTGCTCGAAGCCGGAGTGCAAATGTTTGTTTCACAGGTAAATCTTTGTAGCCATTCTGCTGTGAATTGTAATCACATGTAACCAATTTTTTCCACATTTTTTATATCAAAAATTGTAACGATTTTGTTTTGGAATTGCAGGTGATCATTGGAATTCTGTTAGCAACAGGGATGAAAGAGGACGAAGAGATTTCCAAGGGCATGGCAATTGTGATAGTGCTTATGGTATGCACATTCGTCTCAGCCTTTGCATGGTCATGGGGGCCTCTTGGATGGCTCATTCCCAGCGAAACATTTCCACTAGAAACAAGATCTGCTGGACAAAGTGTCACCGTGTGCGTCAACCTTCTCTTCACATTCGTCATTGCACAGGCATTCCTGTCAATGCTTTGCCATTTCAAATACGGGATTTTCTTGTTTTTCGGTGGCTGGGTTTTAATCATGTCCACATTCGTCCTGTTTCTCCTTCCGGAGACAAAGAATGTGCCAATTGAAGAAATGATAGAGAAAGTGTGGAGACAACACTGGCTGTGGAAGAACTATGTGACAGATTCTGATCTGATTGATGATGAGGACGGTGATACCTATGCCAATCAAGAAAATGGAAAAGCTAATGGCAAGGCCTATCACAATTCCCAGTTATAATTTTATTTTACCGCACAATTAATTTTCAAGTTCAACCTTCTTGCTGAACCGATCTATTTTTCAATTCTGCTTTGAATGGCTGCCTTTGCATGTCCTGACAAGGTATAGAGTTTGAAATTAAGCGAGCCAAATCTTTAAGGAAATTCTGCTCCCCTTTCCCTTCAAAGATAGTGAACCTCTCAGAAGGGAAACAAGTTCAGTAGCGGGATCTTTATTATATATCTAAAAAAACGGTTCAATATCAGTATTTCCAGTATGTTGAATTTTTTTTTCTGTATTTTGTTTCTATGCTTACCTAATATATAAAAGTGGACTGTGGAAGATTTCGCCACAGTGTTTTGATTCCTTACATACAGATACGAAGTTTAATGGTTTAATTTTTTTAATCTATTTATGTAGAAAAATATAAACACCATTGGGTTTCTGAACTGTAATGTTGAGAAATGTTGTAGAAGAATTGTCCGTGAATCTGACATTAGCACGAACGCATGGATTTATTTATTTGAAGTATTAAGCGAATTTAATATAATCAGGTACTTGCTGCTAGTGAGCGAGTAACATAATTATGTTATTTCTACTTTTATTAATGTAACTGAAATTTTACATGTGCGGGCGTACAACTACATATTGAAAGTAAAAGGAATATTTTGAAGGTGGGCGTTTAAATAAGTTTATTTAATCTAATTTATAATGTTAAACATTCACCGGGTATGCAGTTTAACTATATTGAAAGCTAAAATGACCACATATTTATAATTTGATAATGATGGTCTAGAATAAATCATAAGTCAAATTTAATGTCACATTATGTTATTTGTATTTTTTCTTAAAGAATAATTTATACTTCAAAATGTAAAGAAAATTGACACAACTTTTGATTTGTCCTTTCAACCTTGGTTCAAACCATTGGTATTTGATCTTTTATATTCTTCATTTTTGTGCTATTTCAAACGCACTCACAACACCAATAGAAGGTTTTTTCCCTCTATTTCAACATTTGAACAATCACATAAACATCACTTGAGAGAAGAGAATAACGAAGATAAATGCATGTACTTATGGATCTTATAAATGTTTAAGTACTTAATGCAATTGTTTAAATGCAACGTAGATTTAAAAAAATGTGACTTAATGACTCAACTTGGCACTAGCTATAGTGCACCATCACAATCCTTCAAGGGTAAAATCAACACCATAACTTGTTGGATAAGTGGACTTGGAATGATAGGGAACACTATCTCATTAAAACTTGGAATGACTTTATCAATTCTCTACAATACAAGTGCTATATAAATCTTATATAGATTGTGGAAACATATATAATGAGTTCCATAAATAATACAAACCATCTCTACATCCTCAAATACATCAATAGAATTAGAGAATCTTATTCATGCTATGATGGACTTATGTTGGATATATTTTTTCTCAAGAATTTTGTAATGCATTAAACAATTTGACAAAGGTACAAAGGTAAAGCAATAATGGCTCTCTCTTCACATAATAATAGACACACAAAAAAATAAATCCATGATGGCACTCTTTTGTTGTGTGTTGTCATAGATTCCTAGGCTACTCCATGTCATTTTACTCCAAAGATAATAACAACATAAATGAGATTATATGGGTGGATCTTGGAAAAATGTTTCCCCCGTGCTTCCTTCATACATTTAGACAGATTTGTAGCATATTTTATAGCACAATTGCAAAAAAATAATGCTCAACAAGTATGGGCATTCAATTTAATCATACTAGTCATAGGTTGAAGGATCTAAAGGGTGGCATAAGAGGACTAAAAAAGAGGGAGAAAAGAAGGGAGCAGAGTAAAGGAAGAAAATTGCTTGATGTAATAGAACCTTAGGGTTTTTAGTTTTCAAATTTGGCTATAGCATTTTGATATTCTAATTATTTCGATTCAACATTTGTAACCTTCATAGATTGAATGATTACAAGTAGAATCAACCTTAGTTGACTGTCTCCTTGTGTATGGTATACATTTTTTGATACACATTGATTAATTGGCTAGTAAGATGATTGTAAATTTTGTGCAAATCTTTTGCAAGGTATTTTTTCAAAACAATAAAACAAATATATGGGTATGCTCATGGATCATTAAGTAAAATTAAAGTAGTAGATTTATCCTTTGATCCTCCTAACAGAACACCAATATGATTTTTTTCCCTCTAGTTCTACATTTGAACAATCTCAAAAACATCAAAAGAAGAGAATAATGAAGATACATGCATACTTATAGTTCTTATAAAATTTTAACAACTACTTCATTCTATTGTTGAAATACAATTCTAGGAGCCTGAAAAAATGTGACTACATGACTCAACTTAGACTAAATTAATAGTGCAACATCATAATCCTTTTAGGGTACCAACCTTGGCATTTTAGTATTCAATCTAGTAAAATTAGCACCATAGCATTGGATGATTGGACTTGGAATGATAGGGAGTGTGATCTTATTAAAATTTGGAATTGACTTTAACAATACTCCACAGAACAAGTGCTATCTAAATCTTATATAGACTATGAATTTATATAATGAGCTCCATAAATACTTAGCATTTTTATATGAGGAAATGCTATACCATCTCTAAATCCTCAAATACATCAATGGAATTAAAGTCTCTTATTCGTGCTATGATGAACTTAGATAATTTTTCTCAAGAATTTTGTAATACATCAAAAATTGAGGTAAAGGTAAAGGTGAAGCAATAATAGATAATAGGCCATCTCTCTATAATGATAGACCCACAAAAGAAGTTCCTTCTTATAATCCATACAAAATGCATTGACATTGTAATGTTGGTAAATAGGGTTCACTAGTTTATGCATGCAAACTATGAATCAAACCTATTCCACAATAATCACATTTAGAAGGAGAATGAACTTACTAGGCTCAACCTCAAACTTATTAGGAAAGGGTTGAGAGCATAGTGAATTTAGTACTCCTTGATTGAGTTGAGGGTGATTATTGAAATGGTGTGAATTGAATGCATGAAAGAGGGTTGATGATGTAGAATTGACAAAGATTAGCATGCACAAATAATTTCAAAGTAGATATGCAAATATGAAGCACAAATCTAGAAATGGAAATCAAAGAGGAACATGTGGCTAAAATCTAGGCTTGAAAGTCTGAGACAAATATGTTAGGCATCCTTATCCCAAAATTGTCAGATGAAGACAAATAAAACAATTTCAAAATAGAGATGCTACTTTGAGTATCTTCCTAAAATTTCGTCAAAAAAGCGTCAAACACTAATGCTAGGCAACCTTGTCCTAGTGTTTTTACTTCTTCATAATCAAATCTTGTGCAACACAATCTCCTCTTTTTAGATCTATACTTTTGTCTTCAAATCTTGTTGGATAAATTATAGGGGGCTGCCTAGGTCAAACCCCAGGTTTTAAATTAACCCTATGATGATTGAAATGGAAATGAAAATGTGCATTGATAGGGTAGAGCCTAGATCTGAAATTGAAATTCCTAATTGAAATTTTATACCTTCATGAATCTTCTTTCCCTTGAGGTCATCATGAAAAGGTTGATGTTGTCATGTAGGAATTCATGGATGTCTTCATAAAGACTTGATCATGGATTCCATCTCAAATGTTTGAAATCTGAATATTTGACCTCTTTATCACTACTCTAATGATACTTGATTTATTGCTCTCTTGAATTTGAAAAATGTAATTGGAAACTTGTGGAGAGATGTTTCAAATGAGGTGTTAAGACTTTGTTTTATACCCACCCTTATGAAATGCATTAAAAATTACAAAGAAGGTTGATACAAAGAATAGGTTCCTGCTCAAAATTTCCCAATCGTTAGAGGATTTCAAATTGGTCCCCTTTAGTCTAGACAAGGGTGATAGGAATCTCTATCTAGGAGGACAAGAGCATTAGGTGCCCTTGTCTAGATTGTCTAGGCTAAACAAAGGTCCAAATATTAGAGCATGAGATGAAGATTAAAAATTTGAAACCAATGTGAGTAGAATCAAGCATAATAAGGACATAGAACGTAAAACCACCAAAGTTAGGCCCAAGTGAGTATGAAATTGTATAAGGATACAATTTACAATGCTAAAAATGAAAAAGTAACAACACTTTTAGCAATTATCACTAAACTTGAAGTAGATAAGGATAAAGGCATGTGACCACAAATTTCATAATGGGGTAACTATTTACATTAACATTCTCATAAGGCTTTGATTTACATAATTAACAAAATATAGTTTTATATATATTAACTAGATCCTATTAATAGTGAATAAACCAAACAAGAGGTTTGGTGCCTTAGTAAAGATCGAGGTAATTCAAGACTAGCCTATCATACACAATCTCATAGAATTGTGCATCTTCCTCATTCGAGCACTAACTCCTACCATAGATTTGTCTTTATGTAATACACCAATCCATATGCATAAGACACTAATTGATGAAATAATTTATTTTTTTGAAACAAAACCAATGACCAAGATGTCATAACCAAATGTTACATCGCATGGTAATGTGCACACAAGGAATCTAAAAGCAAGCCAACCTCACCATTATATAATAACATCAAAAGGCTTACCAATTATGGGATGTATTCACCATGATGGACCTACAATAGAATGGAGTGACACCCCATATGACAGTTGAATACTGACCCACAATCACATTTTCTCACAAATAACACACAAATGGGTTGAGGGAAACATAAACATTGAATCCCCACCAATAAACACTTACAAAATCACACAACACCAAAAAGAAACCTGCACAATGGTGTAACAACTAGGAGATACCACATCTCAATTAGCCAACATGACCACTAAGTTTCCAACACCAAATGCATGAACTGAATCCCAAGAGTAATAAAACACAAAAAGTATTCTCCAACACAAGAGTTGGACCCATAGAAGACAAGGAAACTCTAGGAGGCATAAATATCCCACCAAATTGGAGTGACAATAAGTCATTTCAAGCACAACATGCTTCCCAATGAAAAAGGAATCATAACCCTCAATGTATGACACTTGAGACAAGGAAAAAAAATATGGGAAGAATCACTAGGCCAAGAGGAACAACTTTAATTTACAAAGTTCCCACAAAATGATAAGAAGAATTTGATATGTGATGAAATAAGTGACAACAATGCATTAGAGGACTACAATGCACCTAAAGATATTAGCACACCAGAAGGATATTGGTACAATTTCACTAGTGTATTGCATTTTCATTAGTGTTCAAGAACAGTATTGGAGCCTTGACTATTGTTAAAGTTTTAATAATTCATTGAAGTCCTTTCTTGCACTTGTTTTTGTTGTCAATTGACACTCATCTGGGATCATGGTGTTGTCATTGATGGAAACACACATCATTTTGGGTTGGATACTTATCTGGTATTCACCAGTATTCAAGGATTAACATCCGACATTTAAGGAAATCGACATATTGAAGAGCAAGGAAAATCGACAAACTAGGTACCGATATTTGGAGGCTGACATAGGAGATTAATGGACGGAAAAGGTTAAAGCGGTAATCGTCATAAAGATTAATGTTTAGATTTTATTTTGGGCCGACATGTATTTATCTTTTATAATATGATTGTAAGCCGACATAAGGCATTCATGTATGTAAGGGTATATAAGTTATCCTATTAGGTCATTTTGGGATATAGGTAATGCGAGATTGTATGAGCGAGATCTTGATCGACAATATGCGAATTTTATGATCTATAGGCGGTCTTGGTTGTTTATCAAGAATATTGGGAAGCGAATTGATGTCAGTAAAGGAAGGTGGCAGTGTTAACCGGTACAGTCCATGCTATAACCGGAACTCATCCTGCATATTAGATGCACATTCAAAGTTCAGTTTTTTACTGTAATTCAATATTTTACCTATAGTCAGTGAGGCTCCTTTGTGATGAGCAGTGCACTCTAGGCAATGTGCCTTCGTGCATGTGCAGTCCCCTTTTATGTAATATTTATTCAACGAGCCAGTGGATAGATATTGTGGGTCACAAATCCCACCATGGTTTTTCCTCTTTGAGGTTTTCCATGTATAAATCTTTGTGTTATGGTGTTGATATTTGTGGTTGCATTATTATTACGTGTTACTTGCTTTTATGCATATTGGTTACTAAGTTGTTGTGCTAATAAGGTTAAAATTAATCATACTGGGAGAACACTAATTCACCCACCCCCCTCTTCGTATTCTTGGATTCCAACAATTGGTATCAGAGACTGGTGCCTCAGTATAAGTCTAACAACTTGAGGAAGATTCTGAATCCATGGAGATGAGTTTGAGGAAAGAGCTTGAAGTAGCACTTGAAGACTTTGATCTGAAAGATTGAAGAATATGAAGCTGCAAGATGAGTAGAATTCTACAAACAGATGAGCTAAGATCTGTAAAAGAATTCATCCTTACTCTGCAAGAGAAGTTGTCATTTGCTCAAGCCAAAAGGAAAGAACTCTGTGATCAATTACAAAATCAAGATGATAAAGAAAAAAATGTTCTTAAGGAACTATGCTAGAATTTGAGTCGGGAAAATGGTGTCATGAAGAATGAAATGCAAGCCCTAACCATGAGGATGTCCAAGGAAATTGAAGACCGGAAGAAAAATGAAGAAAATCTTACCAAATCTCTAAAAGATAGATATGAAGAATGTATTAGGTTGTCACATGAGAATGATATATTGAGAACTGAATTAGTGCAATCTTAGAACAATGAGCAAGAGTTGGAAAGAATGATGACAATCCTAAGAAATGATCTAGATGTTGCAAATGAGTACAAAGACAAGTTCAAAGTCAGTACTGCAAAGCTTGATGAATTATTAAAGAATCAAAGGGACAATGGAGACACTAGAGGTCTTAGATTTGAGCATGGAGAAAGCTCTGGTACTACAAATCAGGATGATACATCTGGTCAGAAGAACAATTAGGAGAATCCACTAGTCAACTGGAATCAGAAGTCACCAGTAAGACAACCCAATGCACATAAATTTAATGGTAGATGCTTTGTTTGCAATAAGTTTGGTCATATAGAAAGTCAATGCAGAAATAGAGTCAATCAAAACAACCATTCATTTACTGGCCAGTGTTTCAATTGTAAAAAGTATGGTCATAGGACAACAAATTGTAGAATGAATGTAAAATGTCATGCATGTGGAAAGTTTGGACATATGGATAATCAATGTAGGTCAAGAAATGATCAAGGTTACAACAAGGCAATTCAAAAGAACAATGTCACTTGTTATGCATGCTACAAAGTAGGACACATTGCTAAATTTTATAGAAGAAAGAACCTATCGGGAGGAAATGACAAATCCAATGAGAAGGGAAAGAAAAAAGTTGATGATATCCGGAAGGAGCATGAGAAGAAGTGGATTAGAAATTCTAAGGATAAACTGGTAGAATCTAATACCTGAGATGTTCATCCGGTAGATCAAGGTATTCTTACACCGGCAATACGAAAGGCATCCGGTAACTAAGGCATTAGCCTTAGGGGGAGGAAAATTGATGATAAACCTTGCATGACCCCCTGTTATGGTCTGAAAACTTGTTTTAGATATTGGAGAAGTCAGTCTGAAGGTTTACCGATGCAGATATGATGGATCTTGAATCCAGTAAGTTTTAGGATAACCAGTGAACAACTGAGGGGGGGGTGAAGCAGTTGTTAACAGATTATAAATTTTAATCCATAATATAACCTTAATCAAATCAAGTACCGGTAAAGAACAGACAAATGTCGGTAGGAACATATACCAGTAAACAATATAACTTAACAATTAACCAGATAATCAATGTAAAGCAACCATAGCACATAACACCATGATTTGTATGTGGAAAACCTAGAAAGGGAAAAACCATGGTGGGAAACCTACCCACAGTCAGATGATACTTCTACAGAAAGCATGTGTTACAATGAGGGGCCTGCACTTGCAGGAAGACACACTTCTTAGAGCATACTACTCATTACAAAAAGAGTGTCATTGACTACATAGAGGCTACAACCTTCTCAAGATAAATGGACAACAATCCAATAGAGTGAACTGCTAGAAATAACATCTACCATGCCTGATTACAGTCCCGATTAAGCTCAATACCAGAGGACTAAATCCTCTTCTGAATTCAATTCGATCACCAATGATCGATCAACTCCTCTACCTGAGTGATATTACAATATTCGCACATTGCATTCCTTGACCATGACCTTTCCAATAACCATGATACTTTACAAAGAGTTTCTATCTCTTATTTATACAAACCCTAAGGCCTAAACCAATTAGGTTGGCCACCTAAAGATATTACAATAAGATCATTACATAATTCCTTATTACAATGATATGCCATGTCGGCTTAAGATAAAAAATATAATAACAAATCCATAAAACATCTCGAAACATCTAGGTAATGTGTAGAGTACACGCTAGCATGATGCCAGTCAATAACCTAGATAGGTACCAGACCTATTCTAGGTCAACCACGCCAAAGCAACATCTTCAAGCAATTGAATCATGATCAACGAACATCTTCATCATCCTGAAATCCATCTAGAAGTTGCACCAACACCACTTATGCATCCTGTCACAATTCCTCAGTGAAAGCTATGTTAGTAAAGCCTTAAACCAGTGTCGGTAAGGGTTTACTAGAGTGTATGATAACATCCGATTACCAAGCCAATACCAACTGACCAAAGCATGCTCATGGATCATATAACACATGAAATCCAATATACTTCACTAATCCAAACATGCTGGAAGTATCAACAAACAATCTCTTCTATCGGTAACACTAGATCTTCTACTAGTAACCAAAACCTATCTGTCGATAACCATCCATAATAGATAGTGTTGACATCAATGACAAAACATCAATGCAACACATAATCAACTCTTCCATAATGCCAACAATCTCCCCCTTTGGCATTTATGGCAACACTAGATGTGAAAAACATCTAAGTACCAAGAAGTGCCAAAACAAGTCTCCCCCAGAGAATGATATCTTTGTAAGGCTTTGAACAAATCTCTCTCCCTAATGTGTACAGCTCCTTTTTTTTATATTCACATTAATATCTATCCCCCTTTGACATCAATGCCAAAAGACTGACAAAAATATCAAAGCAATGATATAAACCTATGAATCTCAAAGCTGACCACTCCCCCTGAGTAGTAGCACCATTCATTAGTACTAGAATGAACAATGTTTTAGATAATGCATGTTGGACTGATGAAAAACTTCATCAATCAAGTCTCTGCTGGAGGGGCAGAAACCCCTAACCTATCTCTCAAATATTCAAATGATTCCTTAGACAGGGGTTTAGTGAATATGTCTGCAATCTATTCTTTAGTGTTCACATAAACCAATTTTACTTCCTTTGCTTCTACCTTGTCCTTCAGAAAGTTATACTTTATTGAAATATGCTTAGTCTTAGAGTGAAATACCGGATTCTTAGACATCTCAATAGCAGCAGATTTATCACAGTAGATAACTACCGGATCACTACAATTTACCCTTATATCCTTCAATATTTGCTTCATCCACAAAACTTGAGTGCAATTAGTTGTTGCTGCAACATACTCAACTTCTGCAGCAGATAAAGAAATGCATGACTATTTTTTGCTTATCCATGAAACCAGTTTCTTTCCAAGAAAGAAAGCTCCACCAAAAGTGCTCTTCCTATCATCAATATCACCTACCCAATATGAGTCAGTATATGCACATAAAGTGAAATCATCATTTCTGGAATATCATAAACCATATTCTGTTGTTCCTTGCAAATACTGAAGTATTCTCTTTACTGCACATTTATGATTTTCTTTAGGATTACTTTGATATCTTGAAACAATACTTACTGCATTCATAATATTAGTTCTAGTCTAAGTTAGATATAATAGACCACCAATCATAGACTTATACCTTATCGGATTTACCTGTGTAGAAGTATCCTTGATAGATAATTCCTCATTTGTAATTGTAGCAATATGAGTACTTACCGGTTTGGAATTCTGCATACCAAACTTCTTCAACAATTCCTTCAGATACTTAATTTGACAAATAAAAATCCCTTTGTTAGTTTGAGTAATATGCAAACCTAATAAAATTTAATCTCACCAATCATGGACATTTCAAATTCATTTTTCATGTTGTTAGCAAATTCCATGCACAGTTTATCTTCTCCTCCAAAAATGATATCATCAACAAAAAATTCAATAATCAGGATATCATTATCAGTGATCTTATAGTATAGATTACTATCATCGCTGCCTTTAGTAAAACCAAGCTTCAAAAGATATTTATCCAATCTTGCATACCAAGCTCTAGGAGCCTATTTTAAGTCATATAAAGCTTTCCTCAATCTGCAAACCATATCTTTATTTTCTGTCAATGAAAATCCATCAGGTTACTCAATGTATACTTCTTCCTCAAGCTCACCATTCAAAAATGCACATTTGACATCCATTTGATAAACCTTATAGTTCTTATAAGCTGCATAGGCAAGAAATAGTCTAACAACTTCAATTCTAGCTATAGGTGCAAATGTCTCACCATAATCAATTCCTTCCATTTGAGAATATCCTTTACAAACCAATCTAGCCTTGTTTCTTATAACTTGACAATCCTCATTCAGTTTATTTCTAAAAACCCATTTAGTTCCAATAACATTCTTATTTTTAGGTCGGGGAACTAAAGACCTAGTTTCATTATTTTCTATCCGATCTAATTCATCTTCCATAGCCTTTAACTAATGTTTATCCTTACAATATTCAATAATCGTTGTCGGTTCAACTTGAGAAATAAGATATACCACTTCATTTGCCATTTTTCTTCTTGTCATAACTCCCTTGTTCCTATCTCCAATATTTTGATCTTCAAAATGATTTAATCTTACATACCTTGGTGTCTTTTGAACTTCAGGTTCACCTCTCTAATCATCAGTCACAGATGAATGTTCTGATTGTGTCGATATAATTGTTTCAGCTTCCTGTACCGATTGAGGCATTGCCAGTTCTGTTATGACCATTTCCACTATTGATTCCCTGTCATATGATATAGAATGATTTCTATACTGTTCATCCACTTTCACATTAGTACTCTCCATAATTTTATGCAATCTTTTGTTATAGCATCTATATGCTTTTCTTTTAATTGAATAACCAAAAAATATTCCTTCATCACATCTAGGATCAAACTTTCCATTGAATCATCTCTTTTGATATAGCATTTACTTCCAAAAATTATGAAATACTTAACAATAGGTGTATTTCCAAACCATAGTTCATAAGGGGTCTTACCAGTTTCACCTTTGATGTGCACTCTGTTCAATGTGTAGACTGTTGTACTCACTGCTTCTCTCCAGTAGATATGAGGCAATTTTTCTTCCATCATCATATATCTAGCTGCATCCAAAATGGTTATGTTCTTCCTTTCAACTACTCCATTTTGCTGAGGAGTCCTAGGTGCAAATAGATATCTTCTGATTCCATTTGTCTCACAATAACTATTAAACATGAGAAGTGAACTCACCACCATGATCTAATCTTAGATATTTAATTTTCAATCCAGTTTCTGTTTCAACCTTCTCTTTAAAGATCTTGAATTTCTCAAAATCTTCAGACTTCTCCCTTAGAAAAGTCACCCACATCATTCTAGAATAGTCATCAATAATCAGCATGATATACCTATCACCTTGAAAGCTTCTAGTCCTTGCTAGACCATGTAATTCAATGTGAATCAAATCAAGTAAATCATTAGATTTATCATGTATGCTCTTAAAAGAACTTCTAATTTGCTTACCCAATTGGCATTCCTTACATACTAGATTATGAGGCTTCATAATCTTAGGTATATCTCTAACTGCCTTAGTTGAACTGATCTTAACAATGCAATCAAAATTAACATGACACAACCTCTTATGCCATATCCAACTCTCATCAATATGAGAAATCAAACATGTCTTATTACTAGTGTTCAACTGAAATATATTACTTCCTTTCTGAATATCGGTTGCAATTTCCAAACCAGTCTTGTTAATGATTTTGCATTTTCTATCTTTAAACTGAAGTTGAAAACCCTTATCAACTAGTTGTCCTACACTAAAAATATTATTCTTCAAACCTTCTACATAATAGATTTTATCAGTATTATGCTTTTCATCCAAAGAAATAATACCTCTACCTTTGATCATACATGCCTTGTCATCTCCAAATCTGACTTGACCACCATTGTATTCTTGCAGGGACAAAAATTTTCTTTTATTTCCAGTCATATGGTGTGAGCATCCACTATCAATTACCCATTCATCTTTATCTTCAACTTTTGTTGCTAGGGCCTTTTCTTCATTTTTGATAGCCAGTTCTGGTTCATCTTCCTTCAAAGCATATAACACCCATTATTTTCCATTTCTGGATCCACTAGCAGAGTCTTCTATTGGTTCATCTCCAGAATCATTTGTTACTCCATCATCTGCTATGTAGCATTGTTTGTTTTTCTTGAATCTATATATGTTTTGGTTAGGCTTAAAAGTTTTCTTAACGCTTTCCTCAAACCTTGCTTTCCTTTTAGGACATCTAGATGCAAAATGACCAATCTTATCACATGCAAAACATTTAAAAGGTTCTTTTCCTTCATACTTACTTCCATTTGGTCCTTTAGGTACTCTTTTAGAAAATAAGGCTTCAAGTTGCTCAAGCTCTTCGTCTTCTTTCCTCATGTCTTCCAGTTCTTTTGCATATAGGGCATCACTCTTACCAGTGGACATTGATGATTCATGAAAAGTAGGTTCAAACTTTACAACTCTAGAAGATCCAAATTCTTCAAGCTCAAAAGAAGATACTTTCCCAATCAGAATATCTTTGTTAACTGAAGTGTTTTCCATTGTTATTAACTCATTAATTGCAGTTGCCTTCATTTTGTAAGATGGTGGAAGGGCTCTCAAGACTTTGGAAACTATTTCATCTTCACTTAGAAGTCCTCCACAACATTGAATTCCCATAACAATCTCATTTACTCTTTCCATAAACACAACAATTCTTTCATTTTCTTCCATTTTTAAGTTTTCATATCTTACCCGATAACCATCAAGTTTAGCAATTTTGACAGTAGGGTCACCTTCATTCAAAGTTTGTAATTTGTCTCACATAACCTTAGCCGATGATTTGTCAGTCAATCCCATGATCTGCTGATCAGTAAGTGCACATAGGAGGGCTTCTCTAGCTCTGCAATCATTTTCAATATTCTTATCCAAGTCTGCAGGAGCAGGATTGCCAGATGTCGGATCATAAGGTGTGTATCCTTTCTCAATGATATCCCAAATATCCTTGCCAATAAATCTAAGATGAGTCTCCATTCAAATTTTCCATATCCCATAATTTGTTCCATCAAGCTTAGGGATTTCTCTTCTGAAAATAGTTGTCGATGGATTAGTTGTGTTAGTTCACATAAGATCTACCTCAAGCAATTAAGCTTCTGTAAAAGAGGACCAAAGCTTTGATACCAATTGTTAGGATATCTGGTGAACAACTGAGAGGGGGGTGGGGGGGGTGAATCAATTGTTAACAAATTATAACTTTTAATCCACAATATAAGCTTAAACAAATCAAGTACTGGCAAAGCACAGACAGATGTCGGTAGGAATAGATACCAGTAAACAATATAAATTAACAATTAACCAGATAATCAATGTAAAGAAACCATACAACATAACACCATTATTTGTACGTGGAAAAACCAAAAAGGGAAAAACCATGGTGGGAAACCTACCTATAGTCAGATGATACTTCTGCAGAAAGTATGTGTTACAATGAGGGGCCTACACTTGCAGGAAGGCACACTGCCTAGAGCATACTGCTCATTACAAAAAGAGTCTCACTGAATACAAAGAGGCTACAACCTTCTCAAGATAAATGGACAACAATCCAATAGAGTGAACTGCTAGAAATAGCATCTACCATGCCTGATTATAGTCCCGGTTAAGCTCAATATTGGAGGACTAAATCCTCTTCTGAATCCAATTTGATCACCAATGATCGATCAACTCCTCTACTTGAGTGATATTACAATATTTGCACATTGCATTCCTTGACCATGACCTTTCCAATAACCATGATACTTTACAAAGAGTTTCTATCTCTTATTTATACAAACTTTAAGACCTAAACCAATTAGGTCGGCCACCTAAAGATATTACAATAAGATCATTACACAATTCCTTATTACAATGATATGCCATGTTGGCTTAAGATCAAAACAATAATAACAAATCCATAAAACATCTCGAAACATCCAAGTAACGTGTAGAGTACACACTAGCATGATACCGGTCCATAACCTAGGTAGGTACCAGACCTATTCTGGGTCCACCATGCCAAAGCAACATCTTCAAGCAATTGAATCACAATCAATGAACATCTTCAGCATCCTAAAATCCATCTAGAAGCTGCACCAACACCACTTATGCATCCTGTCACAATTCCTTAATGAAAGCTCTATTGGTAAAGCCTTAAACCAATGTCGGTAAGGGTTTACCAGAGTGTATGATAACATCCGACTAGCAAGCCAATAACAACTGACCAAAACATGCTCATGGAGCATATAACACATGAAATCCAATATACTTCACTGATCCAAACATGTCAGAAGTATCAACAGACAATCTCTTCTGTCGGTAACACTAGATCTTCTACCAGTAACCAAAACCTGTATGTTGGTAACCATCCATAACAACTAGTATTGACATCAATGACAAAACAAAACTTCAATGCAACACATAATCAATTCTTCCATAATGCCAACAGTAAGAGTATAAAAGTTATCCCTTCTTTGTCTGTAGAAGAATTGGTAGATCAAATCACTAAGGATGAAATTTTGAATAATATACAACACTATTATGTACATATGGATGATAAAGAGAAAAAGGAAATTGAGGAAGCAATTTTGTTGTACTTATATATATATATATATATATATATATGAAGGCCTTAATAGAGATAAAAAATCAAATACCAACAGAGTTGTATAATAAATTAGATGCTAGAAGACTATCTACACTTGAGGAAGATAGGCATATAAAGATTTAGGAACTATTAAATATTTGTGGTGAAATCACTGAAGAGGAAACGAAGTGCCTTGAATTTGCAAATAAAACAACTTTCCAGAATAGGCACAGACAAGTTAGTCTAATGGTGGGAAGAGTAAACGAAATAGTCAAAGAGACCTACGAGGTATGGGTAAAATTATTTATTGATAATCCATATTTATTTACGTCACCAGAAGTTCCTCCTAAGTCTGACATTCCATACATCCCGGTTGATGCTAAGGGCAAAGGAATATTAGGTATAGACCCATCGGTATTGGATAAGAAAATAACTGAGGATATTCCTCTGAAAATCACAAATGTACAGGATGTAGAGGAAAATAAATCGGCAGATAATATTGAGGATAATTCTCATTCGGTTATTGATGTAGATACAGTTGAGATTCATGATTTAGGATCAACAAAAGAAATAATTGTAGCAAGTGGCAAAGCCATCGGTGCCAAGGAGAAGGAACAGGAAGGAAAATAACAAAAGGAAGAGGAGAAGGAGAAAGAACCAGATCAGATTGAAGATAGGGTACAGACACAATTACTAGTTGTTGGTCCCTCATTGTTGGCACTTGACACATCCGATCAAGTGGACTTCAATCATTTTGGGAAGAAGAATATAGAGCAATTGAGCAGTTCAGAGTTGATGTTGGTTGCAACACAAAAGCTAACGAAGGAAGGAATAGAGGAAAAACAAGTAATAGAGCAAGAAATTCCAATCTTAGAACAACTTGTACCAGAATGCCAGATCAATCAGGTAGCTAGCCCTTCTGGCAAGCTAAAGGGTTTGACAGAGCACATTGCCAAGGAGTTCAAAACTCTACAACAAGTGTCAAACCAACAGTTGGTAGTAAGGTATAATGTAGCAAGGAAAGTTACTTGTGATAACATGATCACATTTGATAAATTCAAGTTGATAGAAGGATTGAAAAGGATTGATGAAGCCCTTCATCAATGCAGCAACATATACCGGTCTTGCACTAACACTACAAAAATAACAAAAGACCTAGAAGTCAAAATAAAGGCGGATAAGGACAAGATTGAGAAAGTTGTAAATAATTTTGATGGTACTCGATCATTGACCAGCTCTATTAATGGTCAAATTTTTCTTTTCGAATCAAAAATTTCAGCTTTGGAGAAGGATAAGGCTAGGTTAATCCGACGGGCCAGAGAATTGAGAAGTTTGGCCAGTCCCCGACTTGACACTTTATTGCTTCATAAAAGGGAATGTATGGAACAGATGAGTAAGCCCACACCAGACACATTAATAGAAGAAGAATTGCATGCCCACATTCTTAATGGGTTTGTATCAATTTTGGGAATATTGAAAACTGGTTGGGACACTTGAGATTTTTCAAGAGTGCTTACCCTGATATATTCAAGTACATCTAGATCTGGTAAACACAATTTTAATTTCATTCATTTCTTATTATTTGCCCTAACTTTGGCATTGTTGTCAAAGGGGGGGAGGAGTAGCATGTGAAAAATATATTTTGGGGAGGATTGCACATAAGAAGTAATGTATAGCTCAGGGGGAGCAACCTTCTAAGATCAGTTTTTGGGAAGATTTTGGACAGGAATTGAGAGAGAAACTCAATGATTCATTTTTCACATGAGTGTTGCCATCAATGCCAAAGGGGGAGATTGTTGGCAATTGACACTCATTGAGGATCATGGCATTGTCATTGATGGCAACACTCATCATTTTGGGTTGGATACTTATCCGGTATTCAAGGATTGACATCAGACATATAAGGAAACTGACATATTGAAGAGCAAGGAAAACCGACAAACTAGGTATCGGTATTTGGAGGCCGACATAGGAGATTGATCCGGAAAAGGTTAAAGCGCAAACAGTCATAAAGATTAATGTTTATATTTTTTGGGGGGCTGACATGTATTTATCTTTTGTAATATGATTGTAAGCTGACATAAGGCATTCATGTATGTAAGGGTATATAAGTTAGTCTATTACGTCATTTTGGGATATAGGTAATGTGAGATTGTATGAGCGAGATCTTGATGTACAGTATGCGAATGTTATGATCTATAGTCGGTCTTGGTTGTTTTTCAAGAATATTGGGAAGTGAATTGATATCGGTAAAGGAAGGTGATAGTGTTAACCGGTACAGTTTGTGCTTAAACCGGAACTCATCCCGCATATTAGATGTGCATTTAGAGTTCAGTTTTTTACTTTAATTCAATATTTTACCTGTAGTCGGTGAGGCTCCTTTGTGATGAGCAATGCGCTCTAGGTAGTGTGCCTTCTTGTATGTGTAGTCCCCCTTTTATGTAATATTTATTCAACTGGCCAGTGGATAGATATTGTGGGTCACAAATCCCACTGTGGTTTTTCCTCTTTGAGGATTTCCATGTATAAATATTTGTGTTATGGTGTTGATCTATTTGGTTGAATTATTATTACCTGTTACTTTCTTTTATGCATACCGGTTACTAAATTGTTGTGCTAATAAGGTTAAAATTAATCATACCAGAAGAACATTGATTCATCCCCCCTCTCAGTGTTCTTGGATTCCAATAGTTTTCGATGCTAGTATTGGTGTCTTGAATAGTAAGACAATAAAATCCCCCAGCTAGCTCACCATGCCAATAAAAACACTTGGGACACCCAAGATTAGATTCACAACATAAAATAAACCCGAAAAGTATGAAAATGACAAGCAGATCAAAGCAAACTCTAATACCTAATCTCCAAAACCTTCAGCCCATGAACAAGATAAATTTGAATGGATTAGGAGTCAACAAGGTACTCTAAGACATGAATAACAAGTTTAATAATGTAAGGGAAGGATTCGTACCCATATCATTCATGGCAAAGCCACAAGGAGAACCAAAAAAACCCATAACATGATAGGTTGTTACACCCAACACATAAGAGGCACACAAAATAAAGTAAAGCTTACAAAATACCAACATACGTGATTTCTAAGCATCATATTCATTTTAAACCCAAATTGAATTATGCCCTATTTTATTTTAAACAGATCATAAAAAGGATAAATGGTATGATAGACAAAATGTGTGCTTGACACCAATGTCAATACATAGTAAATACAATCTAACACCAATAGGTACTTTTGTGGTGTGTTTACAGGAATTTCCATGAGATTATTATATCTTTAAGGACTCAAATGCCCTACATTGTACATTATGATCATTAAAAGTTAAATCTTTTCCTATTCTTGATTTTGGGAGCTCTCTAATAGATCCTCTAATCCCCAATGGTGGTTCCATGCTACCCAATCATGTGGTACCCTTAGGTCCACCTTATCATGCTAGAAGATCATTACAAGGGCCATAAGAATACTCACACCAAACAAAGGAGTAAGTCTTACACACATGCCAAAAAAAGAACATATAAATGGTTATACCATGCATAGAAGTTACTCAACCAATAACACAAGTTGGATATGTTGACATTCGGTGTTTTGGTGATGCTCTGGTGAAGATTGGTGATTCCTGATGCTTATAGATTCTTAGGAGTTGTCATTGATGGAAACTTAGTCTACTGATCTGATTCGGTATGGAGTTTTGGTTAACCAGATATCTTGAATATAGTATTTCTGGATTAAGATTGTCAATGCAACTTAGTATACAGTTTTATGATTTCCAGTGAAGCAGGTTTTGATTTTGATGATCGGTGAATAATTAGTTGGGTATATGAAGCAGATTATCATGTCAATCCACCCTCTGGTATTGATTCCTACGTCTGTTTAAAGGTCTGGTATCTAGTAGAACAGTAAAACAAAGTATTCTTCATGTTTGATGGTGTATCGTGTGTCCAGATTCTTTAAGTTAATTCCGGTGATTGGATGTGTGTTTGGGATGATACGTGAGATATATAGGAAGCATGCGATCTTGTATTTTGGGTCTAGAATATGGTACAGTGAAAGATCTAGGCTGACTTAAGCTACATGTTTCATTTCTGATAATTGGTGAAGCCAACTTGTGGGAGATTTATTTTGAGTGTCCAGATATATAAGACAGTTTGGGTTAATGGATTAGGTGTCAGAAATAATATGTGTGGTGATTTTGGAGCGATTGAGTGCATTTTCACGTACACACTCTAAATTATGTTGATCCGGTAAAGCAGAACATAGTAGAATAGAGCAATTTATCAAAATAGTGTTGTTGATCTTTTTGTGCCTAACTAGAACTGATGTTTGGCATAGTTAGATGCTATTTTCCAGTTCACTACTTGTTGTAATCAGTTTGTAATCAATTGTAAGGTAATGATCCTTCCTCCGGGGTTGTAGCCCTATTTTTGTAACTTGAGCAGTGAACTCTAGGGAGTGTGTCTAAATGCAAGTGCATTCCTGTTATGTAATATTCTTTTTCTACTGGCCATAGTGGAATAATATTGTGGGTTCAAATCCCACCATGTTTTTTCCTATTTGGTTTCCCCGTAAAAATCTTGGTATTATGGTTGCATGTTTACTTGTTTTAAGTTTCCGCACTTTGCTTTCTTTGTTGTTCATCTAGTGGTTAGAGAATCAGATTAACAAGTTCAAAATTTGTAGAACATTGATTCACTCCCCCCTCTCTCAGTGTTCATTGATTCCAATAGGATAAGGATACACACACACTAGATATAATATCCAACAATCATAAAGATGAGGGAGCTAGTCAGAGGCAAGGAGTGTCATAAGAAAGTACCACCAAGAGATGGCTTGAAAAATTGAGTACATAGGTGTGTTTCAAGGTGAAGGGATTACTCAAGTGACATATATTAACCAACTAGGTGTGGCATGCCCTTCAATCCAAGCCTATGCAAGCACCAAGCTATGTCATTGATATAATCTTAGTAGCTTAATCAATCATAAAAATTTCCTAATTTCAACTTGACTTACAAATATGTAACCATTGTATCCATGAAGTCATGTCCAAACTTTTTGTGTATAGTTAGTCTTCCCTAATCCTATACCTCAATCCTAGGCTCTTCATGCTCCAATTTGACCAATAGGGTATGACACAAAAATGATGTAGAAATATGGCAAAATTATGGACATGAATCTAATGTAATCACAATGAAAAATCCTTAAGGAAATATAAACTTCCACATTCTAATTTATTCAAATTCAAACCAAAGCTTCAAATTTTCCTATTTATTTTTATCACAAAACCATAAAATTTCTTTAGAACTTCATTAATGAAAGCTTGATTTTGTACAAACATGCATAAAATAATAAAAATTATTTCAAGGAAATCATAATGCAAAATATTACTAAGGGCATGCAAAATCCCACATTCTAATTCATCGAAATTCATTTTTAATTTATAATTTAAAAAAATATATTTTAATCCCAAGTATGAGCAAATTACCTTGAAACTCCATTTATGAAATCTTAATTTTTTTTAATTTTATATTGCTAATTTTTTTAAAGAATAAAACATACCATTTTGATTTTAGAATGAACAACAATAATTCTATGATATGAAATTCACACTATAAGGATTTTGAAAAAAAAATCCACAGCAAGAGCACAAATTGGGCATTTTCAAAAAAAATTAAGATAAAATTAAATCTATCTTTTATGCTCATAAATAAATATGAAAAAGAAACTATGTGCTACCTAAACTATTGTTCCACTTTAACAACACTTTCAATAGCCTCACATGTAGAAAAATATTAAGCACCATACCAAGTTTGGGTTCTTCCAAGAAGTTGGGTCCACATATTGGGGAGGTATTAGGAAAGAAAAAAATATCGACAATAATGGGTACTAATTATGGTTTGGGGTCTCAACCTAAATGTAGTGATATAAATTGCACCCCCTTACAATTTCATACTCCTTTTTGGGCCCTTGCCTTAGTGTCTCCTCCTAGCTCTTTTCCAAGCATAATTCTAAGCCTTGTACTTCAAAAATGATGTCGTATGTTGATATGGAGATCTAATTCTCTATTAAGAACCTATGTACATTAAAATTTCCTTTTCCCCACCCCTTTCTAGGTAGACTAGGGTGTTAGGCACCATAGTCCCCCCAGAATGGGCCCAATTTTGAATATGTTGATGTTGTGAGATTTTGCCAAGATCAAGGGCACAATGAAAAGTATAAAAGAGAGACAAAAGAATGACAAGAAAAAACTATATTCTCATCAATATGCAAATGATCAACTGGATTCACCAATACAATGAATATAGGCCTGCTTATATAGGCAAGGCCATATGGATGTACAAGCACACAAGCATGACATGTGGCTCAATGAGAAACAAGGGTAGGTAAGAAATGCTAGGGGTAGGTAGGAGAAATAATATAATATTCCACAAGAGGTGGATGACCCATCGAATGTGGAGTGTAATAGCAAAATAAGACCACAAAAGGTGGAATTTCTCCTACAAGCTATATCCCTATGTGGACACTTCCCTAAGTATCTCAAATCCAAACTATGAAGAGATGCATTATCCTAAGTTAACTTAAATAAAGTGTAATAATATCCATAATGAATATTTATTTACACCAACACCCCCCCTTGAGTGCAACTTAGGGGAATGAAGACTCAAGTCAACAATGCAAGATGGGTCCCGACTACTAGGCCATGATAGGTACCCATGTACAATATGCAAATGCAAGCAAAACTATGCAATGCAATCTCTCACAAACGGAGAAAGGGAGAAAACCCAGCGAGAAAAAAATCCCCCAAAAAGAGAGATGAATGTACAAAAGACTCTCAAAGAAGAAGGACAAAACCTCAAGGAGGAAAAAGTCCCCACCATAAGAGAGGAAGGAGAAGTCAGCTAACCCCCCCTAATGAGACATCCCACACCCCCAAGAGATCTCGCAACTACTGGAACTTACTCTCGGTGAAAGGTTTGGTGAATATGTCTGCAACCTGCTCCACTGTAGGACAATACTGCAAGTCAATGACCTGCTCCTGAATCAGCTCTCGATTATAGTGCATATGGATCTCGATGTGTTTGGTCCATTGGTGCTAGAACGGATTCTTCAAGATTGCAATAGCACTCTGATTGTCACAATGTAGAACTGTCGGTCATGGAGTGGTGAACCCAAACTCTGTGAGAATCTACTGAAGCCAAATGGTCTCAATCACTGCATTCAGCCTCAGTCGAAGAGAGAGAAATAGCATGTTGCTTCTTGCTCTGCCAACAAATGGGGCCCAAACCAAGGTGAAAACTGTAACCTGAAGTCGAAATCTGTGTAACCAACCAAGCGAAGTCTTGTGCTTGCTGCATACTGAATCCCATAGTGATGTGTACCCTAGATGTAATGAAGGATGCATTTGGCAGCTTTCCAATGAAGCTCATGTGGTTCCCGCATGAAGCGAGAAACCATGCCAACTGCAAATGAAATATCAGGGTGTGTATGAGTCAAGTAGATGAGACTACTCACAAGCTAATGATACAATGTGGCATCAACTGGTGGCAAAGAACACTGAGCCTCAAGCTTGACTCCTGAAAGAAAGGGAGTCGGTGTAGGCTTACAATCAACCATATGAAAGTGTGCAAGTAGATCAAGAGCATACTTGGGCTGTGATCCTGGAAGGTGACTGTGAAATCTTTATCTCAAGAAAGTAGTGCAAAAGACACAAGTCAATCATAGAAAATCTGTCATCCAAAGCAGATTTGACCCTGCTAATGATGGATGTGGTGCTCCTTGTAATGATCAAATCATCAACATAGATCACAAGTATCAAGTGATAGTCATCATGTCACAAATTGAAGACATTCGGATCAGAATGACACCTGGTGAACCCTATTGAGAGAAGAAAGGAATCCATCTTGGTGTACCAAGCCCTAGGGGCCTTCTTAAGGCCATAAAGAGATTTCCTTAGTTTACAAACCAAGGAAGTATCTTGGATGAAACCCTGTGACTGCTCCATATAAATCTCCTCATCAAGGTCACCATGAAGAAAAACACTCTTCACATCCATCTGATGTACAACCCAACCATGATCTATAGCAATAGAAAGTGTCAAGAGAATGGAGTTCATCTTGGCTACGGGCGCAAAGATCTCAGTATAGTCAACACTTGGAACCTGAGAGAAACCTTTCGCAACAAGCCGAGCCTTATACTTATCCACACTACCATCTGCTGCAAACTTAGTTCGATAGATCTGCTTACATCAAACCATCTTTCTCCCCTTAGGGAGATGGACTAAATCCCATGTGTTGTTCCTCATCAAGGAACTATACTCTTCCTCCATAGCTTGGTCCCACTCAGGAACCCCTTATACTTCCCAAAATGTATGTGGATCGGAAGCAACAACAATGAATGCATGTGGAAGATCCTGATGTTGTTATAGAGTCCTCTATGTATCTGAAGGATCCCCAACAAGAGAAATCACTTACTGAAGTGTCTATCAAGCCCAACAAGGTCTAGGTGGAGGTGGAGAATGAGGTTCCTCAACTGCAAGTGGACCCTGTGGAGGTGTAACCCCACGAATCGGAGTTGAAGGAGTCTCATCATCTAAATCACTAGCATCACTATCCATAATGGAGGAAGGTGGAGGAAGTATAGAGGCTAAGCTAGGAGAGATTTCCTCAAAGTGAACACTCCTCTCAATAAACACCTCATGTGTCTTAGGATCCATCAATCTATATGCCTTAACGCCCTCAGGATATCCAACAAAAATGCAAGGCCTATTCTGAGGTTCCAATGCCTTGCATTTCTATGGAGGTATGCGAACCCATGCTGGACACCCAAAGACTCTGAAATGTCTCACAATCATTTTCCTACCAGCCTAAGCTTCAAAAGGAGTAATACCTTGCAAAGCCTTGTGAGGAACCCAATTCTGGATGTGTGTCGCACAACTGATAGCCTCTACCCAAAAGGTGGGATCAAGAGAATGTGCATGTATCATACAACTATCCATTTCTTTGAGAGTTCTAATCTTGTGTTCTGCAACTCTGTTCTGCTATAGAGTGTATGCAACAGAATGCTGAAGATCAATCCCCTCAAATGTATAAAAATCTCCAAGTCTCTTGTTCACATATTCCCTTCCATTATATATATGAAGAATATTGACCACTTTCCCAGATTGCTTCTCCACACGAGTCTTGAAGTCCTGAAATTTGTCAAATACTTCACTCTTATGAATGAGAAAGTAGACCCAAGTGAAGCGGGAGTAGTCATCAATGAAGGTGAGGACATAGCGAGCCTTACTAAATGAAGGTAATGGAAATGGACCTACTACATCACTGTGAACAAGTTGAAGAGCTTCCAAAGCTCTCCAAGCTTTCCCTTTATCAAACTTCTCAGGATGCTTTCCCATGGAACAACCTGAACATACACCCTCTGAAAAATTGATTTGAGGTAGACCCATGACCATGTCTTTAGTGTTGAGCTACTGAAGATAGCGGTAGTTGAGGTGACCAAATTGCTCATGCCATAGCTTACTTTCTGAATTTGAATGAGTAAGCAAGGCCCTAGAAGGAGAACTTGCACAAAGTGGGAGAATAAATAAAGCCTTGAGTTGTCATTGACTTGTCCCACTGCTACCAAGGCATCATCATCAAGTTCCTATACCACAACTGAATCAAGTGTAAACTCAACCTTTTTCCCATTCTCATAGTGAGTGATTTGGTAGATGGAGAGGAGGTTGGTAGACAAGTTAGGAACATAGAGAACATTCTTAAATGTTCCATCATCCATGTCAACTGAACCTTTCCCTTCAACCTCTACTTGTGTATCATCACCTATATAAATGTGAGGTACCTTAGATGGCTCCAATGAAGAAAACTACTCCTTTGTAGAACCCATGTGCTAAGAGGCACCCGAGTCAAGTATACACTGCTATGAAGAACCTATTGTAGCCACAAATGCTTTCCCTTTTCCCTTAGACTGTGAGGAAGAGGAAGGAGATGAATCCTTCGTTGTGTAGGCGGATGGCAAGTTGATGTTGTTTTTCTTAAAAAGATTTGTCAACTCATCAACTCGCTTGGTGTGGCATCGATGCTTATCATGACCATACTTCTTGAAATATGCACAAGTTGGTTTATCCTTCTTAGGTGGAGTCCCCTTCTTGGAAGAGGATGAAAAATTGCCTTGTGATGGAGAGGATGATTGTCCATTTTCCTATTGTTGTTTTGACTTATATTGCTTCTTCTTCTTTTTGGAATCTTTGCCTTGACTCCCTTGATTAGCCACCAAAGCCTTGGACTTTGAAGACTTGAGAAGCCCCATGTTCAACAACTTAGATTGTTCCAATATCAACATTTCTGTGAAAGCATCAAATGAAGGCATAATTTAGGAACTCCCCACTATCAAACGACGAGTTTGGAAGATAGACACAAATGTTGCATATTCTGGTGCAAGCTTGTCCAACAAGTTGAATATCAAGTGAGCATCCTTTTGTCAATTCCACAATTCTTAAGATTTTCTCTTAGCTCATTTGCTTTGGTGACATAATCTTGGATTGTATCAAAGCTCTTGGGATTCAGGTTGGTGAGCTCATTGTCAATCTTGTAACCTCTGATTTCATCAACTTGACCATACAATTTCTGAAACATATCCCAAGCCTCTTTGATTGTAGTACACTTCTCAATGTGAAAAATGAGGTCATCTGATACATACGCAAAGTTCCAAGAGCCATGCAATTCTTAGTGATCTATTCTAACTGAGCATGAGGATCAGCGTTAGGATCCGATGTTGCTGCTATAGTTCCATCTATGTAATGCATGAGACCTTTTTCCATTAATTTGCTCCATACTTTAATTTTCCATGATGCATAATTATGTGGAGTTAAAGGTGGAAATTTATGAGGACTCATTACAATGAAAATGAAAGAGCACAAGGAAAGAGAGGAAAAAACACACAATGCATTCCCCCAAATTCACTCAATCAAATAACACCCCCCCCCAAAATGATGATTTGGTACTTTATACTTAGTGCGCGTACAATGGGCCACTTGCAAAAAATGGCAAAGTGGACTTTTGATTTCAACTTTACAACTTCCTTAATAAGGCCAAAAGAGACTCAAACTAATAATGCAAGAGATCTAAACTAAGATCCAAGCAATTTACAAGTACCAAATACGCCAAATAAGAATAATATCTGAAAGTACAATTTCTACTCAAAATATCTAAAATCTGATCATAGATTATGAAAGTAGACAAAAAAATATGCACTTTAAAAAAAAATGACACCTGAAAAGGAGGTCGTATGAGCTCAAACAAAGCCTTTGAAGTTGCAAAATTGAGGATTGGACAGGTACAACTGAGAGAATCCAAAAATTCTGAAAAACCTATGGACCAAAATTAGAAAATAACCACACCACTGCGAAGAGCATGAAAAATTAGCCCAAATAAAAAAAAAATTGCACCCAAAAAGGAGCAAAATTGAGCAAGTTATGGGCCTCCAAAGTTGACCCAAAAATCCAAACTTCTCAACGGAGAGGGATCTAATTTTTTTTCAAAAATTGATGACTGGGCACTGACTGTGCACTACTAACTAGGTGCTAATTATGCACTGACTATGTATTGCTGACTGGGCACTGACTATGCACTGCTGATTGGGCAGAAGGTACGGATCCGCAAAAAAAATATTCTTCTTTTTTTAAAAAAAATATATTTTTCAAAATTGGAAAAAAAAATTTCAGATTTTTTTTTTTTTGAGATCCAAAAATTCCATACCGTACAGCCCGAATTGGTCAAAAAAATTCCTCCAACACCCAAAATTCGATACCATGTTGAGACATGGACCAAATGGGACTCGAACCTAGGACCTTCCATACGCTGTTGGAGTGCTCTACCACTGAGCTAATGGCCCCTCTTGGACCAACCCATCGTTCATCTGGATGTGGCTTATTTCCAACACCAACACCCCCCCTTAAGCCACACCTCTCCTATGCTTGGGGCTCCTAGCCTGGACCTATGGCTGCTCCATATAAATCTCCTCATCAAGGTCACCATGAAGAAAAGAACTCTTCACATCCATCTGATGTATAGCCTAGCCTATTACTACTTATCAAGTTGCCATTAGTTTTATATTCAAAGTCATAGCATACATTCTAGTCGGTTAGCACTACCGAATCATGCAGTTGGTATATACACAAAGAAGTCGGTATGCATAGTCTAGTCAGTTACAGAAGAAAGCAGTTACAAAACACAGTATACACCGAGCTTTCTACCAAGTATCTTTTTGAGACTACCGAGCAGTAAAGATGACACACTAAGTTGACATACACCGAGTGAAACGTGTTACCAGATACATTGAACCTGGACATGCATATGAAAATGTGTTACAAGATCGAGGCACATCTAACCATTATTACATTGGAAATTGCACTAGAAGATTGTGTATGATTACAAGGACAATCTAACCAATGAAATGTTTTGTTTAGTTATTTATTCGAGGAATCTTGTTTGTAAGATTGAAGTAATGAATTGGATCACCGTTTTAAGAGATCTATTTATACAGCATGAGTTAAGAGAAAGGTATGTGCATGTATGAATGAAGGAAGACTGTTACAGAGACACAGAGGTCACTGAGAAGGTTTTCAGAGAATAGTCGAAGAACAGAGTAAACAGAAGGGTTTACTGAGTTACTATATGGGTTACCGAGGTATGCTATATACAAGGTAATCTTATTCTGAGCACATAGAGTCTGCTATAACATTTCAGATGTAAAGTTGCAAATATTTGTAATGATTTTATTGTAATATTGTGAAGATTGAAAGAGAAACCTTTAACAGGGTAAAAGACTCTAATCAAGTCTATAAATTGTAAAGCCTCTAACCAGGTGTAGCATTTAGAATAAATGTTGTAAAATCCTTTAGCAAGGTAGATCTAACAGATCTTGTTACTCCTAACAGGGTATGCTATTAGAAATAGCTAAATGTAGCTCTAACCGAGCATTCTTTATTATTGCAGTAGTGAAGTTGTGGGTGCCATCCCCACCGCAGTTTTTCTCTCTAACCAAGAGTTTCTGCGTAACCAAAATATATGTGTTATGGAGTGAATCATGTATGATTGTTATCTATTTGTTTTAACTTTATTTTATGTTACTGCACTATTCTGTTTATGCATAACAGTAAGGTTATTATTCAAGAAAAGTTTTGGAGTACTGATTCACCCCTCCCCTCTTAGTACATTAGCTTTCCATATTGGGCCTAACACAGCCATGAGCTGCAACAATAGCAAGTGTCAAGAGAATGGAGCTCATCTTGGCTATGGGTGCAAAGGTCTCAGTATAGTCAACACTAGAAACCTAAGAGAAACCTTCTGCAACAAGCCGAGCCTTATACTTATCCACACTACCATCCGTTGCAAACTTGGTTTGATAGATCCACTTACATCAAACCATCTTTCTCCCCTTAGGGAGATGGACTAAATCCCATTTGTTGTTCCTCATCAAGGAACTATACTCTTCCTCCATAGCTTAGTCCCACTTAGGAACCCTTGATGCTTCTCAAAATGTCTATGGATCGGAAGCAGTACAATGAATGCATGTGGAAGATCTTGATGTTGTGATTGAGTCCTCCATGTATCTGAAGGATCCCCAACAAGAGAACCCATTGACTCAAGTGTCTATCAAGCCCAATGAGGTCTAGGTGGAGTTGGAGAATGAGGCTACTCAACTGCAAGTGGACCCTGTAGAGGTGTAACTCTGCAGGTTAGAGTTGAAGGAGTCTCATCATCTGAATCACTAGCATCACTATCCACAATGGAGGAAGGTGGAGGAGGTAGAGAGGCTAAGCTAGGAGAGCTTTCCATAAAGTGAACACTCCTCTCAATAAACACCTCATGTGTCTCAAGATCCATCAATCTATATGCCTTAACACCCTCAGGATATCCAACAAAAATGCAAGGCCTACTCTGAGGTTCCAATGCCTTGCATTTTTGCGGAGGTATGCAAGCCCATGCTGGACACCCAAAGACTTTGAAATGTCTCACAATCAGTTTCCTACCAGCCCAAGCTTCAAAAGGAGTAATACCTTGCAAAGCTTTGTGAGGAACCCAATTATGGATGTGTGTGGCACAACTGATAGCCTTTGCCCAAAAGGTGGGATCAAGAGAACATGCATGTATCAGATAGCTAGCCATTTTTTTGAGAGTTCTATTCTTGTGTTCTATAACTTCATTTTGCTATGGAGTGTATGCAACATAATGCTGAAGATCAATCCCCTCAATTTTACAAAAATCCTCAAGTCTCTTGTTCACATATTCCCTTCCATTATCTATATGAAGAATATTGACCACTTTCCCAGATTGCTTCTCCACACGAGTCTTGAAGTCTTGAAATCTGTCAAATACTTCACTCTTATGAATGAGAAAGTAGACCCAAGTGAAGCAGGAGTAGTCATCAATGAAGGTGAGGACACAACAAGCCTTACTAAATGAAGGTAATGGAAATGGACCTGCTACATCACTGTGAACAAGTTGAAGAGCTTCCAAAGCTCTCCAGGCTTTCCCTTTATCAAACTTCTCCTCAGGATGCTTGCCCATGGAACAACCTGAACATACACCCTCTGAAAAACTGATTCGAGGTAGACCTATGACCATGTCTTTAGTGTTGAGTTGTTGAAGATAGCAATAGTTGAGATGACCAAGCCGCTCATGCCATAGCTTACTTTCTGAATTTGAATGAGTAAGAAAGGCCCTAGAAGGAGAACTTGGCACAAAGTGGGAGAATGAATAAATCCTTGAGTTGTCATTGACTTGTCCCACTGCTACCAAGGAATCATCATCAAGTTCCTTTACCACAACTGAATTTGTGAGATTTTCGCCAAAATAGGTCGAGTTTATACTCGATTTTTATGTAAACGGCCTCCCAGACGCAATGGCGAGGTCAAAAACACTCTAAGATGCCTCCCAAAAATGTTGTCCCTTAGATCCGAAAATAGAAGCCTTCCAAGATGTCTCCAAAAACCAATCAATTGTAGCCCCAATGACTCTGATACCATGTGAGATTTTGCCAAGATCAAGGGCACAATGAAAAGTATATAAGAGAGACAAAAGAATTACAAGAACAAATTGTATTCTCATCAATATGCAAATGATCAACTGGATTCACCAATACAATGAATATAGGCCTACTTATATAGGCAAGGCCATATGGATGTACGAGCACATAATCATGACATGTGGCTCAATGAGAAACAAGGGTAGGTAGGAGAAATAATATAATATTCCACAAGAGGTGGATGACCCATCGAATGTGGAGTGTAACAGCAAAATAAGACCACAAAAGGTGGAATTTCTCCTACAAGCTATATCCCTATGTGCACACTTCCCTAAGTGTCTCAAATCCAAACCACGAAGAGATGCATTATCCTAAGTTAACTTAAGTAAAGTGTAATAATATCCTTAATGAATATTTATTTACACCAATAGATGTAATAGTTCCCACAAGTTGATTTGTGATCTTTCTATTTTAATATGACATTAGAGGTCAGCCTAATTTATGAAATACCTTGGGAACCCTATGTAAGATATTTTTTCCTAATTCATTGTCATCCATACATCATCACTTAAGCATTCAATCACTTCCTAAAGCAAGTATTATGAAGCAAAATTCTTCATATCTAAGCATTATGGAGTAACAAGTTACATCAATCTTCATGCAAATGATTTTTCATGATTGATCTTGTTTTATCATGTTATGTTATTGAATCAATATTTAAGGGTCCTCTTTAAAGACCATTACATCATCAAAAACATCAAAATTATAGTGTAATATTATGAATTTAAAATTTCCTTAAGGTTCCAGCCTCTTCCTACAAGGGTTTAAACTCTCTTTTCTATCTATTCTTCATTATAGGATTAATTCCAAACTCGAGGTTTGACCTATGCAAACCTCTATCAATCCAACACCATTTTTTGTCTCTTGTGTGTGTAGGTTTCAAGTTTAGCAGAGAAGGATTATAGATTCAAAAAGTGCGAACTAAGTCAAAGAAATTCATACTTTGAAGAAGTAGAAAATAATAGACAATGACAATCATCAGACGGTGTTCGACAATTTTTTGACAAAATTTCAGGGAGATATTCTAGGAAACATCCAGATCCCAAATATTTTTTTGATATCTACATCAAACACCTTCAAGACTAGGGTGCCTATTGACACATTCTAGCACTTATAGGCTCAAATTGCAAACATAGGTTCCTTTTTATTCCTTGTTTCCAGATCTATACTCAAAGTCTGCATATATATTCTATACCTTATTGTTTATGTTGATTACTCTCAATTTTTCATCATTAGCCCTAGTTCTTACATTTCATCATTCTATCTTATCAAATCAAATCATCAAGCCTAAAGAATAATAAATTATAGTGCTCAGCTCTTTCAATAGGTTTAGACCTATTGAATATTCTTGAATGTAGGGTTAGTGTAAATGATTTTTGATTCCTACTCTAAGTAATCAGACAAGTGGAACCTACTACCACTCTACATTTTGATGAATTTGATGCTTCTTAGATTTTGCATAATTTTGATAGGGTGTTGTTAAATTTGATTTTTCATTATCAAATTTAAAAAATATGATTGGTTTGCAATATCACATGTGATTAAATTGTTTATTAGTTATATTTATCAAAATCACTTGTTTAGTGGCGACTTCTTTCACTTCATGTTACTTGTGTTGACCCATTGCATTCTAATGTATTCCATAATAAGGGTTTCAAAAAAATTTCCTACATTCACTTCATTTCTCAAAGCTTTCATACATGTTTCACGTTTCTATATAATGATATTTTTAAAGTAGTGGATGTTTCGAGTGGTACCTTTGATGTTCCTCCTAGGGATGATCTTGAGATAAATAATGCTTGTACTTATCCTAGAGTATCTCTTATCCACGAGGAAATAGTTAATTGTGAATGATATCTCCAATGGAGATGTAGCATTTAAGACTAATGATGAATCATCTTATCATAAGGTTACTTTGGTGTAAGAGGGACAAGCTAAACACATTAATAATTAAAACACATCTATCACCTTCTATCCTCCTCATTCTCCAAGAGCTTATCTTAGCCATCAACATATTTTGAGACAAAATGATGTTATGCATTTCCTTAATGATATTTTACCTAATATAAAATTGAGTAGAGATGAAGCTTTAAATGATGAGAACACTTCTTTCAAACAAAACAAAATAGACACGAACAATGATGATAAATATGTGCATCCTCCTACAAGGATCCATCCCCCTTCATCTATTCATCCCTTTGTTCCTTCAAAATATACTTACACAACAAATTTCAATAACATTTATGATGAAAGTCCTTGTTCTTCACATTTTTAAACAAATTATAAGGTTGGATATGATATAATTTATAAACAAGGAGATAGTGGATAAGGTCTTGGAAAGATGAAACAAGGAATCAAAGTCCCTATAGAATATTCATCACAATACACTAAGGAAAGGATTTCCTCCTCCTTCCTTACTTATTCTTTTACCAAATCCTAATCCTCCTATCCTACAAGAGACAAGGCCTACATGTATGAATCTAGAAAAGAGAATCTTTTGGAGACTTCAACATGATAAAAATGTTACTTTTCCTTTCATGTGATATACAAACAACTTTAAGCATAACAATAGTGATACATTTTGTCTCTTTCATCGAATTCACTCTTATTCTCTTACTAATTGTAGACCATTTAAAGAGTTTTTTTAAGATAGAGCTTGTTAAATTTATAAATTCCATAGCTAACTTATAGAGTTCACATTTGAATTCTATTTTAATAAAAGAATCAGTAGAATAATAAAGTGAATTTTATTGTAGATAATTCATCCAAGAACCCTACATATTGTTTCTCCTCTCATAAGAATGCGACAATAGAGTCTACTACTCCTCTATCTCTCGATGTCTCTTAGGTATCTCCCTCATGGCCTCTCTCTATGTTTATCTAAATTTATCCTTCCCACCTTACCTACATCTCTCTTTTCCCTTCTCTTCATACTTTTCTCTCTCAAGTCTCAGTCACTCTTTCTAGTTTTCCTTGATTCTTATTTCTTTCTCACCTTTTCCCAGTCTCAACTTCCAAAATTTATTTACAATTCATAAATAAGAAGGATAATCATATGGTGTTGCAAGGCTCAATTAGATGGGAGTGGGAGGTCTAGATTTAAATTAGGAAAAATAATAAAGTGAATTTTTATTGTAGGCAATTCATCAAATAACCCTACACATTGTTTCTCCTCTTAAAACAACATGACAATAGAATATATTTCTCTCTCTCTCTCTCTCTCTCTCTCTCCCCTTCCTTTTATACTTATCTCTCTCATGTATTGATCACCCTTTCTAGTTTGCCTTGATTATTATTTCTTTTTCACCTTCTTCTAGTATCAACCTCGAACATTTATTTCACTGTTAATAAATGAGAAAGATGGTTGTATGGTGTTGCAAGGCCCAAACAAATAGGAATGGGAGGTCCAAAGTTAAATTAGGACAAAAAATAGTGAATTTTATTGCAACCAATTCATCCAATAACCCTACACATTGTTTCTCCTATCATAATCATATGACAACAGAGTCTACTTCTCTCTCTTTCTCTCTCTCTTGATTCCTCTATCCCTCCCATCCTACCTAGATCTCTCTCTCTCTCTCTCTCTCTCTCTCTCTCTCTATCTATCTCTTTGTCTCTCTATCTTTCTCTCTCTCTCTATCCCTCCCACCTTACTTACATCACTATCTCTCCCCCTCCTTTTGTACTTATCTCTCTTAGGTCTCATTCACTCTTTCTAGTTTGCCTTGATTCTTACTCCTTCCTCAAACCTTCTTCTACTCTCTATCTCTTATGTCTCTCCCTCATTCCCTCTCTCTATCTCTCTTAGGCCTTGATCATCCTTTCTAGTATGCCTCCCAAATTCTCTCCCCCATCTCTTCCCTTACCTCTATACTAATATATAAAACATAATTTACACTAAAATATTTATGCTATATATTTTTTACTTCCATTCATAAATATACATATAGATTCTACTTGAGAGGTTGCCAAAATATCATATATTTTTTACTTCCAGTCATAAATATACATATAAGGTCTGCTTATGTCATTTCTTTTAAATTTCAAAAGGGTCTTCTTTTTGCAATACATTGTAGGCTTTCTTTAAAAAGAAACCCTTTAGTTAAATATCCACGTGCTTTTGAGGAACATGAATCTTAGTTTTCAAAGGGAGTTTTAGAGGGAAGCCTTTCAATGACTGTCCCATGTGGGATCACTAAGGTTCAACAAAAACAAAGCATTATCCATGTAGCAAATAGAAAGGGAGTAGTTTTCTTCCCATAGCATTGATTGAGTTAGGGTTTTGGGCAATGAAGTTTGAGTTATTTCTACAAATCCTTCTCATGCAAACTCTCATACCACATAAAAGAAGGCTCTATGAGTGCAGTGATCTAAGACACATGAGGGACCATGCATACACAGGGACAAAGCCGTGAAAAGAGTGGTTAAGTAATTGCTTTTAAGATAAATACATGGAATATTCTCCCACAATGAAATAGGAAGCATGGAAAGGGGAGGAAAAGCCACAAAGACAGCTAGAGTTTAGTCATTCAAAGGGTAGTAACTCAGTCATCCACAATAGTCTTAGATTTTCTAGAAGTGATTAAGAGAAGTGCCAAGAGTATCAAGCAAAGATTCACGAGGAATGGTAAGGATTTGAAACCTTACTTTTCAAAAGTGTAGCATCCCTCTTTAGTTTATCTTTTGATCTATGTGTCGATAGACTTATTGAGACATATTATTGATACCTTGATGATTTCTTATGACTCTATTCATATCGTAGATGCTATGTTTATGATGTTATACATTCTATATGGACATATGTTATAAGGTGACTCTTACATGGATGACTGGCATATATTGGATTACTATGATGATGACACTTCTTATTATTTATTATGAGATATGATGGATATATGCTTGATGGATCTTATATGCATTTCTACGTTGTTGGATTATATTGATCATGGATTTGATGTCATTATGGATATACTAACCCTAATTCATGGTTACATATGATGAGTTGACTATATGATATGTTTGACTATTATATGACCGTCTTCATGATAGGGACGATGTCACATCACTCATTGTGAGCGATATGTATCATTGCGATTCTCTATCACTTGCTTGTCTATGATATATTGTATATGTTGTATCGTGGCTTTGTGGTTGCAAGATTTGCAGGTACCAAACATTGACTCCACTTGACTCCATAGGTCTAAGCATGTCTTTAAATCTCAATGGCAATTTGTCAGAGTTGACATGAGTTCCCTTCACATACTCTAGGCTTAAGATGTCTACCTTGAGTCGTCAATGTCTTGGTGTAACTCGCCATGTCAGTTAGTAAGTAAGGTCTCTTGGTGATTGTAAGTATTTGGATATTTAAATTATTAATCAATTAATGTGTGGTTTTATAGTTTATTAATGTTTAATTAATTGGTAGTTAATTATTGTTTAATTTGATAATTTTGTTATTGAAGATTTAATGCTTATTTATTTATTTATTATTGATTTATTGGTTATTTGGAATTTATTGTTTAATTATCTATTTATTTATTTATTTATTGTTTAATTTTGTTTTTATACTTTAGTGTTGGTTTATATTTATTAATGACTTTTATTTAATTATTTATTTATAGCTTTGGGTTATTTGTATTTATTTATTCATCTGGTTTATTTAACTAATTGTTAGCCCATGGTCTATTTATAAAGTTTGATTATTACTTACACATGGGTGAATACTACTTTATGTTATATTATTTCCTCTTGATATTTGATTATGCGTTTTATTATATATTCTACCTACTGTTTATTGTAATTGGCTAAGTTCAAATTGAGGAAATAAAATATAATATATGCCGGGTAGGTAAGATATATTATATTTTGGAATATTTTGATTGGTTGTTTGGAGGCTAGGGTTTTGGTTTGGATTTATTTTATTTGATAGCCTGAGCTTTGTGTTGGGTTACCATTCTTGAGTTTTCTTCAGCATTTTGGATTTTTAAGCTTGGATTTTTCCTTGGAAGCTTGGGCACTTCATCAAAATTCCTTTCCATCACTTCTAATCCAAGTTGGAGGTCTTCTCCTTTGTACTTTTACTTCCAAAACTTGTTTTATTTGTGTCTATAGAAATGGTTGAATGCGGGTGTTTTTGGGGAAAAATATTATTTTCTATAGTTAGACTATAGTTTGGGAATGAAATATTTGGTTGCATAAATTATAATATAAAGTTCAACTTTATGGTTTGGGAAAATATATTAGGGGAAATGGCTTTTTCCATGAGCAAACGGCTCTATGGATTTCCTGAGTGGGATTTTGTTTCATTGCCTTGAGATTTAGATTTAGTATTTGCATTGTTAAAATATTGATTTAGTTTTGGATTTTTTGGTGGTGCTGGGACTATCCATGTGAGGCTCTCGTTCTGGAAATGTCGTAAGAGAGTTCTCTTAGATATTTTCCCCTTCTTTCTGAGTGTGCTTTGTTTGGTTGAGTATGAAATCTCTCGTGACCTTTTGAGAGTTGTAAATTCATTTTTATTTGAGCAATTGTGCCAGGAAAGGCATTTTCTTTGAGAGTTTCTTCCTATAAGATTGAGTGAGTGTTGTGAAGCTTTGGATTGAAAATATTTGGTTATGTTTTATGTTATTTCAAATTTTTTATGCCCCTTAGTTGGTATTTTCTGGGCATCACTATTGTGATTGATTTCGGGACTTAGTTATGTTTTTGTGATTTTAATTTGGTGGAGTCATAATTTGAGTCCTTTCGTACAATTTTTGAGTTTGTTGTAAATGTGCAAAATCAAAGATCATATGTGTTAGATACTTGGTTAGTCCCAAAGACACTGAGAGGGGGGGTGAATCAATGTCTAACCGGTTTTTGAGAGATTTAAGCTTATTTGCAACTTTACAACCCAAATTAATATACTAGTAAGCAAATAATAATGCAGTAAAGAGAAACAAAAGAATAAGCATCAATGCACACCATAACACAAATATTTTTGGTGAGGAAACCTAGTAAGGGAAAAACCTCAATGGGATTTGTGACCCACAATATTTACTCACTGGCCAATATGAATAAATATTACTTAGTAGAATAGGGGCCTACACATGCAGGAAGGCCAACTGCCTAGATCTCACTACTTAACAACAAAATGGAGTCCCACTAACTACAATTGGATGGTTAAATCCAATAACAATGTACTTCTTCAAAATAGCATCTGCAATGCTGGATTCAGTACCAGTTTAATCCTTGTCTGATACCATAACCAAAAACCTTGCTGGTAAATGTTTATGCTTTCACAGAATAGTCTTCGCTTTGCTCTACTTCTTATTCACTCTCAAAATAGATACATCAAAATGCATAAACAACTATCTGGTATCATAACCTACAAGATCTCATACACCGCTAATTTCATTACCTAATTACATTCAACTTCCATTCAAAATGACCTAAAAGATCTCATACATATATGAGTCTTTACAATACATCATGTCGGTTATAAAAATATAATTACAATACAAAACAATATTATTTCCAAATCGGCTTAGAGTGTCGGTATGATTTGTTGCTGGTGTACACTGGATGTCAGTGTGAATAAACCTTGTAGTGATTGTCGATGTTGGTAGGTGAAGTCTATTGTTGGTAGAACCCGTGAACCATGTTGAACCCTGTTACCAATTGGTTTCCATCAATGACAACATCAACCATTCTCATTTGAGTGTATAATGCCAACAATATGCGCTAAAATAGTCAGTAAATGTGCTACAGGATTTGATCATATGCACAATTTTATTGATCATATGCACTTTAGAATAGAACAAATGTGCCTCATAATAAGTTAAATGCACTTTAAAATAGATCAAATGCACTTTAGGGTGAGCCAGATGCGCTAATCTGTGTTATTTTGGTATTTGTCCAGTTTGGTCAACCTGTGAGGTTATTTTCCAATTTGTCCTTGTACCAAAGGCTTGATTGAGGTCTGTTGATGTTTTCCAGCTTTGTGATTTATCTTATTTGATGTTATTCGATGATTTTTAAGCTTTGGTATGTTGATAAGCCATAACGTAGAGGTTTTGTGCATCTCCAACTTGTTGATAGGCCATGTTGTGAGGATTGATTTGTTGCTCTTGGCCCAATAAGTTGATGTGCCTTACTATTGATGTTCATTCCATGATTATGGCAGATTTTGATTGACCTTGATATGGCTTTTGAAGCACTATTTTGATATGAGGCTCATTGTTGGTTTATTGTTGTTGTTGGAATTGGATTGTTATGGATGCTTCATGATTTCATGATGATGCTTATGGATCATTCTCGAATGTTGAATTAGATCCTCCTTTTTATTATTATTTTGGAACATGTTAGGGGGAGTGGGATTCCATGTGATGATCAGGGTCATGAGAGATAGACGGTGAGTTGATAAGCCTCCCGTTTAGATCGCCAAGGCACATTGGAAGTTTTCCTTATTGTAAACAAGTGATAACATTAATAATGAATTATATGGGTTGGGTAATTAGGATTCACCTATTCAAGATAATTAATAGTTGATCCCCAAGACTTGATCCTAGGGAGGATGTTTTAGGATAAGCTTGGGAAGGCCATTGTGGTGGCAAGTCAATCTCCCTTGATTCTCTCATAGGTTGAGATGGATCCACATATCTATCGGGTTATGACTTCAAGGGTTGTGTTTCTATATTTGGAGGATAGCATGTGATGACACTCCACTCCTACATGTGTCATTTGCTTGATTTACATTTATGCCTTGTTTATTGTTACACCTCTGGGAGTTTCTATTTGAGGTTGTCATGTGATTGGTTGTTGTGTTTGTGTGGATGTGATACTTGAGTTATGAGTCTCTTTGGTAGTCAGTGTCAGCTTAGGTCTAGAGTGTGTGTTGGAACCTTGTGTCATCTCCTAGAATGGGGGAATTTCCTTTGGTTCCACATGGTCAGGTGGTTGGTGCCTTTCTACCATTGTGATGTTCTCATTGGATTCTTATGCATGGATGTGGATTCTTCTTCATTGCAGCTTATGGATGAATATTGTAGTGGATGAATGTGATTAATATTATGGGTTATGTAATGTAATCATATTGTATAATTTGTAGATGAGACTATGTATTAGGAGAGCTATGCTCTTGTTGAAATGATCATGTAATTATATAGTAGATGATGTTTAGGAAATGGGCCTATAATTTGTAAGATGGATATTGAGATGTATCGAAATGGAATTATCTTTGAAATGGAATGCAATTCATGTTAATAGATATGTTGTAGATTATCTTGTAATGGTTCATAAAAGGATTCATGAGTTTTGATATCAAGGTCATGTAATAGGAATTTATGTTCATGTTTAAGATAGAAAAGAATAGGAAATTTGATATGGTAATTAAGATGATAATGTAAAAGTAGCTATGTAACTTGCATTTAGTGGATATAAGTATTAAGACTTGTAGTAAGATGAAATCTTTAAATGTTGTAATGAATTGTAATAATTATGTTGTAATAGGATGATATTTGAGTATGTGTGTTTATGCAAATATAGAATGAATGTTCTTATTGAAAGGTTGATATTCTTGATAAATGGATACTTCTAGATTTTAAGAATGAATGGGTAGTGGTAAGATGAATAGTTAACCTTAAGGAAATGATTTAGATTGTTTTAGTTAATGTGGGACGAGGTTACGAATCTAGTAGTAGAGTAAGATATGGGTGCATCTCAAAGTATTTGAATATTACTTAGTTATTGGAATTAATGTAATTGGATCTATTGTTATGCGTTTATCATTACGTGTATGTTATGATTGTTAGATGAGCTTGTAGATTAAAAGTGGAAAAGAACCTATGTAAGTAGGATTATTTTAGTGAAGGAATTATAGTTGATAAATGATATTGTGTATGTGATTATGATATTTATATTAATGGTTGTGTTAGAAAGAAACAAGGGACCATGTATAGCATTTAAGAAGTTGTTTCATGAAGGAAATTATGGTTATTTCATTTACAAATCATATTTAGGAAATGTGATCTCGTAAGTAATATGGATTCATGTGTAGGTAAGGGAATGTTAGTTAAGAAAGGAAATTATGTTTATGCATTATGTAATGGATAATAATTGTAGATGTATGATGATCATGCTAGTGGAAGAAAGGTTAAGGGTTTAGGCACATTTGGATTTGGAGCATAAAATGAACATAAGGAAAAGGGATTAGCCTTCCATTGAAAAGAGTAGTATATCATATTAGTTAAATGAATAAGTAGGTTGCATACCATGAAGGATAGAAGTAAATGAGTTGCATGTGAATAGTTTAACAAATAAGAAATACTAAGTGTCGTAATGAAAATGGTTAGATTGTTATTGCTTATGATGGTAGTAAGTAGTAACGTTGAGATACCCTAGGGAGATGGTATTAATGATTTTTATGTTTAATTTCCGCTTGTGTAATTGGTTTATGAGTGTATGTGATATATTTCATGTTCATAAAGATTATGTGTTAAAGGATGATTAATCTATATTGCATAGTTGTTGATATGTGTTTCATTAGATGTTACTTCAAAAAAAAAAATCCATTAGTATGTTAGTTTGCTTTATTTTTTCTAGGGTATTTTGATGGGCATTACAAAAAGCATGTGTCCCATTTTAAATTGAAAGATCTTATAGTCATGTTTTAAGCAAAGGCTATCTTAAATAAGGGTTAGATCACCATTATAAAGAAAATAAAGCTTAAAATTAAAATAATCTTTGTAAATCTACCAAAATATCCTTTTATCATTATAAGGGTTTGATGCAATGAACAAGCAAACACCATGAACACCATTTTCACCTCAGGATCTCTATGTGAAAGGATCTGAAAGCTAAAACTATGGGACTGTGATCACAACCCATCAAATAGAAGCAACAAGTCACAGGGACAGAGGTAAGAGCTCAATACATATAAAATGAAGGAGACCTAACCTTGCAAAGGAGGAGACAAGGCCACTAGAGTAGTCTTTTTAATAGCCAAAAGGTTTTGCCAACATTAAATGAGAGAAATAAGGTAGATCTTCATCAATAATAGAAAGGATCACAAAGATGACAACCAAAGGAGACTCTTCAAGTAGAAAACAATGGCTTCAAAGCTTTCAGAATAGTTCAAAGAATTTAGGATCAATCAAGCATGATTAGTGCTAAATGATAGTGATCTTAAAAGACAGAGCTTGTCATATGACAGTCATATATGACTATCACAATGATGGAGCAAGGGTTCAAAATATTAGAAACAAAGGAGTCTAATAAAATTACAAAGCACTTCATGGAGGACCAATATACAAAGCAACCATTCCTTAGTTGAGAATGAGCAGTTGCAATAGTCATACATTGCTTAGAATAAAGAATAGAGGTTAATAGAAAAAGAAAGGGTTGTGATAGTGAAACAATCCCCTTGAGTCATACAAATCAATAATTTATATATACACTAATTGTCAAACTTCTTTGATAGTCAAGAGCTTCATGATCATAGCAGTCATTGCCCTTTCAAAGGTTATGATCATAGTCACCTCTTGTCAACAAGGGATATTATGATCTCATGTGTTGATAGACCTAGAAGCAAAGATAAGAAATAAAACTCAAACATTATTGTTGCTAAAAGAAGAGAAGGGACAAGAGAGTTTGTTGCGGGTTGATGCCATGATGCAACAAAATATAGGCATAGTGCAATAAAATCTAACATATTTAGAACAACATGAAGAGGGTTGAGACTAGAAAATATAGTGAGAAGGACCTTTGAATATAGCTCTAAGGAAGTGATAAGATGATAAGAAGTAGAAATGAGGGTTGAATCTTCTCATTCACAGACCATTATATTGAAAAGGAACAACCAACACATATAGTCAATGAAAGACCAAACAAAGTGATCAATGAGCCATGCATAATTTTAAATCATAACAACAAGCACAACCAGTATGCCAATTATTGTCATTAGAGATGTATTTGCCAACAATTAGTTAAAATAATAGTCATAGCATTGCACATGACAAGGTCATGCCATATTAATGACATGAAAATATAAAGGACATAGATGAATTAGTGTTCCAAATATAATAACAAGGCATTCTATAGCTAGTGAGTTGATCTCTCAAAGATAAATTAGTTGAGGGTTGCATTAGAACAAGGATACTAATGGCCTTGAATTTGGTATGATTTTTTATATAGTATGAGAAGCATTCACATGTTATATGATGAAAAAACCTTTCATTTATGTGATTGTCTTCAAGTTATGTTACAATTGATGATACCATCCAACAGACACCATGGTGTTGTGAGCACAGAGCAAGGTGGTAAAGTTTATATGTCATGAATAAGCAGTGAAAGTCTTTAAGGAAAATAATATCGCAAGACCAAAACATAGTAAAGAATGCTTTGGGACCATCGAAATAAAAATGTAAATAGACAAAGAAGCATTAATGCCTCTAATAATAGCAATGGTCATGAAGCCGCATTCCATTATGAGGATAGTAAATGGGCTTTTGTAGCCAAATAGTAGGGATATGTACTGAGGAAATGAAGATATGTAAAAGACAAAAGTCACGGTATTCATAGCAGAGAAGTTGCAAGTCAAGATACAAACATAGTTGATAGTTAGAGAGGTACAAAAGCACATATCACTAAGTAATAAAACGGAGTTACAAGGGACAAGAACCATTGGACACGAATAGTTTGAAGAAGACAGTAATATTTTTTATGAAAGTCAATATTCTTTAAGGATTTAGTCATTAGAAGTTTTCCTTTCTAAGAGGTATAGTTCCCTTTGACTGTGGTAGATCAATAATAAGCATAGCTACCACAATGAGAGTTTCTCAAATATTGTAAAAGCCTACATCGTAAAGTAGTGAAAATAGTGACCAACACAGATAAAAGACAAGATGATCAAATCCATTTTGACAGTCTGCATTCTTGACAACCAAGAGCATATTTCTCTTATTTGCAAGAACATTCATATTCATGAGGTGCACAATGTAATGACAGTCTGTATACTAAACAAAATTCTTAGAAAGCCCTAGGATGAAACAAGGTATAGTCTCCATCAAGAGTCAATGAAAAAGGACAAAGCCCGTAAGTAAGATAAGATCTAAGGGGTTGTCATGAAAGGTTGAGTTTTATTGAAAAAATGGGAAGAAACCAAATAGAGAGAAAACCTAAGTCTAAGGGAAAGATTACTCATCAATACTACATGAAGACCAAATCAAATCAAATGCAATTCGATATCAATGAAAGTTGTTTGCAGATTCAATAAAATCAATGAAAAGGAAATTGAACACTGAGTTCAAAAGTAACCCTCATCCTCATTAATCAGTTGTAATCAGTTCATACATCGATTTAGGCCTTGAAAAGGGAGATTTTTAAGGTGTTTTGAGAAGTTCTTCCTTAGTTTGAGGCTCCACAACAATAACCTATGAGTCAAGACAACTTTGAATCAGCCAACCTTTAGTTATCATCAATTTGAGGTACCTTTTTACATACTTCTTCTTCAAATTCGACCCCAAGCAACTGATCATGCAATTGGGAGATAGAAACAAGGGAAAGAAATCAGTTCTTCATTTAGTTCAAGGCCAGTTCTCATTGGTTCTATCTTTTAATTAAGATTAGGAGACCTTTCTATAATACTTTTTTCTTCTCTCTTTTTCTAGAGTTATTTTCTTCCTCTAGCATGTATGGTAGCTTCTCAAAGCTCTTTCAGGCTTAGGAATGCAATTGTAACTCAACATTTTTAAATTCTAGAAGCAGTTTGTATCATAAATTCCTTCCAAAATTAATATAGAGAGCATCAATTTTCCTTCTAAAATCTCTTATATTTTAGTCTTGTGAATGAGTGATTTGATGTATTTACTGTGTTTCTTTTATGAATCCTCAAATGTGTCTCATTCATGTATTGTTAAGACAAGAGAATTCATGTTAAATACATGTTATAAGTTGTGTTAGGTTGATTCAGTTAGTTTGAAATTGTGACATTGTTTCCTTTACACAAATGTTGAAACAAAAGTTCTTCTTATAAATTATTTATGTATTTCATTATCTGATTTAGGTTGCGAATGAACAAGTTTTCTTTCATCGAGTCTGGTTGCGAGTTTAGGACAATTAATAGAATCAGAACATTTGGTGCATGGCCTCCTCTTAGGATACATTTAAATTACAACAATATTTCTATCATTTTTCCCATCAAGAAGTTAGTTTTTAAGAGGTATCCATTAGGAGAACCAACTCACCTTGGAGATTCACCTTCATTACGAGCAATCCACAGACTCAAAAGTGTTTCCATGTTTCACAAGATTGTTGAGCTCCCATCTTAGCATTCGGGGTGCAATCCTTGTGACAACAATTTAAAAACAAATGCTAAAAAAAAACAATGATATATATTATAACATATAACATGTTTTGCTCCTTCTCTAATAAAAAACATATATATTATATATTATGTAATATGTAATATTTGTTTTAAAGTATATATTATATATTATATAATATATAATATATATTAAAATAGTAATATAATATTAATTTATGATATTATGTATTATATTTTATTTGTGTTTTTAATTTTTTTAAATGATCCAACACAAAATGGATATCAATTTTAGTTGAATATATGTTACGAATGGATATCCATTTAAAACTAATATTCATTCCTCTTTGGTTGTTGACATGATTGCATGTACTTTTACCCAATCAAAGTAAAAGGTCAAAGTAGATTTTCACATTTTTGGACAATGAAAAACACTTTTTTTTTTCACACACCACTTTTTGGACCCCTTTGATCCTACACTCGCCTTATTATGAGCTATTTTGAAGTGTGAAATAGATAAATTGTATGTTAGGGTGTTGTATTTAAAGATGAAAACTAATTTATTTAAAACATCTAAAAACACATGAATTGAACACCTTCTAGCAAACATCATGACCCTAAAAAGAATTATCTATTGATACTACCATCAAATCAACAATCTAGAGTAAACATATGTACTTGTTGTTCTTGACCATGTTATAAAACTATTGACAAGACCTCCCTTATGTAGTTTGACACAAGGTAGTAATTATCCTTGCCACATATAAGTGGGGAAGCACAAAAACTAGTTTTATGTAGAAATTGACATAATATGTTGTGACAAGCATAAAGTAAAGTTCTAAAATTAGCATATATTAGATTCACATACAAAGATCATATCCATATATTTAGTTCATATCCAAAATTATAAAATAATATTGATAGTATAATAGATATTTTATAAAAATTAATTCATTGATCTAAGTAACCCTACATTTTTGTAATAGTGAAAGATTACTTTAGACACATGACACAATGATATTATATATTGAACTTAAAACTATATGCTTATGATTATTTATATGAATTTTTGTAATTTATCACAATGTATTAACCCTTCCCAACTCTTATTCCTACAATTTTATTTTATTTTTAAATAAAAGTGGTTAGGCCTATTGGTTCTTAAAACCACAGATTGGAAAACTTAAGGGTTTGCCAAATCCTCAAGCAGTCCAATTAGCCTTGGCCAACGAACAGGGATAGTCAAAGACTAAATCCCTCTGCACTTTAGGCTCCACTAAACCTAGGCGGGTGTACCTCACACTCTAAAGCACAAAAGAGATTATTTAAAGTGGATTTAAGCCTTCTAGCAAATTAAAAACCGACAAATTATTGTTTGCAATTATGCTTTAATATGTGCTTTAACTGAATGCTTTGAAAAGAAATGATTGTGAATGTATATTGAAAATGAGATTGCTTTCAGCACCTAAAAGACATATGCATAGATTAGTTCATATAGGATTTGGGAAGAACTTTTTTCTGTCAAGGACCTTGAATGCATACATATCAAAACCTTGAAAAATCAATAACATACCAGTGCCTCTATCCAGGGATATATATGTAATGCCCTGCCAGGAAACCCCGAAGGGATAAAGCCAAAACACAAGAATAGAGTGCAATAATTTTTTTTTTAAAAGTTACACCACAAAAAGATACAACAAGATATCAAAGATTCAGATTACATAGCGGAAGACATCAACTAACACCTAAAGAGTTTCCCAACGAGATTACTTAAATTTCACAATTCCCCTATCTCACACAATTAATCCAATAAGCTGATTATCTTAATAACGAGATAATTCTTAATCAGGATAATTTCTTTCAAAGGACGGAAATATAAATCACAAGCAAAGATTCAACCATTAAGATCTATTCATAATATTCATTCAAGCTTTTCATTTAAAATAACAAGCCATACATCTAACATCCCAACACACTAGAATTCCATCAAAAACATAAGAGATCTTTTCAAGCATATTTAAATTCCTTAACAACAACTAAATATATTCCATTACTCTTAGATACATTCATTCATACTCCAACTTATTGCATTTCAAAAGACGATTGCATACTAGCATCTACACTAAATCTCATCTAAACTACTTATGCATTCGATCAACATGGCATTCAAGAAAGGACTGAATAAAAGCATTTAAAGTTAATTCCATTTATCCACTTAACCATTCTAACATAAGCTAATCATACATGATAAAGCTGAATAAAGGAAACATAAGAGAATACATCACATGACACCGTAATGATCTCGGAGTTCACCCCTAAAGGGCTACATCTCCGGGTCTGCTCAACTGCAAGACCCCTCTGATAATTAATAAAGTCAAGAATAAAAGAGGTTACATCATTACAATCCGACCATCAAGGTGAAATATAAACAATATACAAATGACCACATCGGTCAATTAATACATAAACGATCCCTGAAAAGAACAGGATCCAGCTGAACAAAATCAAGCTAATACAAAGGTCCAGAAGAGCATCCAAAAAACTGAGTCATCACCACCCAAGGACTAACATGAAACCGATACTCACAAGGGTAGAGACAAAAGGATGACCCACAAAGGTACTCCTAACAGGACAAAACGACAACACACTAGCGAACGCAGGGACAAGTGTCATCACACAACCTGGTATGGATACCATGGCAAGTCTTCATAGGTCCCGACCCCATACACTGGGTCACCTTGGCAACCTAATCCGAGCTTCCGGCCCATCCAAGCCTCATGTGGACCCACACATCCTCTCGTGAAGACAAGGATGGTGGTTTGCCATTTCAGGCCTTCTCACAGCATGTCGAACCTATGATAGCACTCGTCCCATGTGTGAGGCACAATTATCTTACTTAGAGATTACTTTCTAATCTACTTAAAGGTTATCACTTATTAGACTCACTTTCGACGGGTTACCCAGCAGCCACTTTGGGCGCGGCCCCCAATCGAAAGCCACTTTCCCATACGACACTAGACTAAACTCAGACGAACTCAAAACCAGGGAATACACATGGTCAGACGAATGGAGTTCAAGAAGAAGAGGACAACCATTTGGTCAAACATGACTCAAAGATGAACACTTACTGACGGTACTCTAACTAGAGACCTGACAAGCTAAGGTCAACCATGAATCATCATTCGATTCACACAAAGAGGATATGACCAACTACGACGACACCACAAAACAACAGTCAACTCAAAATAGAGGACTGAAACAGGTACCCCAAATCATTCCATACGACAGGGTCCTACCGAACAAAGCAAAACTTGCCATTTCATAAGCAAAAGCGAATACAACAATTAAACTCGCATAGGCAATAATCCAACAGATACAATCTTTTCGAATTGATCTAAACATTAAAAGTCGATCAGGTTTTCTACAAGATCTAAATCCGATTACAGTTATCTACCTCATCAAGGGATAAGTTGTTCTTGGTTTTCTAACTCTCTTTAAGGTTCAAAGCATCAAACAGACCTATTAAGCCATAATGAGTTTTTAAACCAATTCATATTAATTAAACTCAGACAACCATTAATCAAATAAATAAGATATTTAATCTCCAACAAAACATCATTAACATACTGGTCTAAAACCGACCTCTACAGTTTCGTATTATTTCTCAAGCCCAGATGCATTATACGGATTACGGAAATAAAAATGTAGAAAGAGAATCTAAATGGAGATAATCATCTCCAAAGCATATCGTTTAAATTCAAATACCCAACGATAAATATCTCACTTACTTCTCAATTACTCAAATGATATGTTCTACAATAATATTTAACATCATCAATTAGTAATTACATCGTATTTCAACGATTTTCCAATAACATATTATTCTCTATTTTGTTTTTAAACAATACTACCTTAGTTAGCCAAATGCTCTAATCAGCTAGAAGGTAAGATCTAAATTTATTAATCCAAGATCAATCAGAATGTAATCAATGATATTCGGTAGCGAAATTAACAGTTTTAGAACTTAATTAGGAAGAGGGCATAAGTCACGAAATTAAGTTGAATAACAATTATCCTATAAACTCCGTTATAAAATTAATCAATATCCAATCAACTTTTATCAAGATTAATGCCACCTCAATCATAATTAAGAAACTAAATAACACTTAACATTAAAATAACTTTCATTAAAATAATATTAATATCATATGCATTTTTTTTGAATGATAAAAAAAATTACATTAAAAAAAATGATTTTATAAACTACGTTTAAAACAAAACGCATTTAAAAACGAGGCGAGGGCGGGCCGTGCCCTAACCCTAGCCGCAGGGCAATTCCCGAGCGGCGGCGCCACTGCAGTGCCCGCAGGCTCTACGGCGCCCTGCGGCCACCGCGGCCCCTGCGGTCACCGCAGTGTGCCGCGGCCCAATGGTCTGCGAGGGAGGAGCAAGGGAACGGGGGGAGGAGCAAGGGAAACGTGCGGGGGAGGGGAGGAGGAGTGGGTGGAGCTCCCCTCCCCGCCCTCCAAACCCCAACCCACAGTCTTTGTCTTAAATAAAACCTCCGCCCAGTTCAGTAAAACAAAATAATGCACAGTCCGAGCTAAAATAAATGCACAGTTCGAAAATAATATCTTTTCTTTTTTTTTTTTTTTGAAACACAGTTCGGTTCCATATAAAAAAAACACGCACAGTGATAAAAAAAATAAATATATTTTTTGATTCAATACACAGTCCGAACTTCCAAAACAAAAACGCCCAAATGAACCGAGTAAATTTCGGTTGAATATAAGTTCGATTTAAAAGAACTAGGTTTTGGTACCATGTTTTCTTTGATAATTTTCATTCTCTCCAAACACAATGGGATTCCAAACCACCCAAACAACATTGAGGAATAACAAAACCTCAGATAAATCTCCAGCCAAACTCAAAATGGCCAAACAAGGAACTATTTTATTTTATTTTTTTTTAAAACCAAATGGTTAAACAGATCCTACCTGATCTCGCATTCCTGGCAAGATCTGCCGAAGAGTCCAAATCTCCAGCTCCCAAATCCTTCCTTCTCCATCCAAAACCCCCAAATTTCAACCCAAAATTTCTTTCCAACCAAAAATTCTCCAAAATGTCCATCCTCCAAAATTTCCCCAAATTTTGGGTTATATGGAAGAGTTGACCAAAATTCCATTTTTGGAATTAAAATTCTTATTTACAAATAATTCTCAAAATTAATTCCTTTCTAACTATAGCAACAAATTAACTTGCTTTTCAAATCCAAAATCAATTTCTTCCTTTAATTCAATTTAACCTTTCTAATTTCAAAAGCGAACAGAATACTATTAAATCTATTGCGATAAAATATAAAACTTTCCTTTTCAACAACATATACAAAATGCATTTGATATTCAAAATCAGTCATTAAATCAAACTCACTCCCAATTTAAAATAAGCAATTCATATCAACGAAAATCGCATAACGAAATCCCGATTAATTTAGTCCATTAATCTCTAATGCACAAATACATGTTTAAACAAGATAATTACTAAGGACTAATTAATCAATTTAACCATACACACCAAGCACGCAAACTGAGAAAGTCAACCAAACAGATGACTCGCAAACCCAAACAAAAAGGGATTACCGACGACGACTGACGATGCTCACCTGAGCACGACTAGGGCCAACTAGGGTCTTACGACCACCTAATCCAACTCTGAGGATTTAAAAACGTACACTCAAACCTGCAAATCCAGGTGAAGACGAACCTCGCACTCATGCGGCGTTGTACCTGAAATTTCCTACAACCAAGAGTCATACATGCATACATATATAAAATTTAATGAAAGCGTTAGCCCGATATTAATACCACGAAATAGGAACACTGAATAACTTGCATACAACTAGTGTGAAAACCACATCAACAGCTATGCGTTAAATCAACATCTGACTATAACATTATATTAAGATACACTAACCAAGATTAAACCAAGATTAGAGCTTGATTAGGGTAGGGGTACTACATTCTCCCCCCCTAGGTTCCGACTTACTCCTGGAAGTCGTAAGGCTAGATGGAGAACATGTCGTACGCATCCGCCCTGAAACTCATTCAACAAAGATCAAATTGCACATAGAAATCTTTCCATAATTAAATGAAATATTATTGCAAAATCCTTTACAAATGCCATTATCCATTGGCAAGATACATCTAAAACCATACATTCCTTAAAATATTCTAGGAATTATCCACAATCATAGCAGAGAAACAAGAATTTTCTTCCTTTCATTACACCAAATTAAAGCATTACAAAGAGGTAAACAACAATTACCATAATCATCTATCAAACATGCCAAGAAAACATGCCATCAAGATCAATTTCCTTTACCAATCCATCTTAATCATAAAATTTATAACATAGAACTAGCTTCAAATATCAATTTCTACCACCAAATAACTTTCAATAAATAAGAGCAACAAAAATAACTCAATTGTTTACACTTGCCAGGCATAAGAAAACCTTTCCAAAGACTATGTCCCATAACATAGTGACAAGTTAACCCAATTTACTCCATGATACAAGCAATAACCATCCACATAACTGGAATGCATAACAGAAAAGGCCACATGTGAGCATGTCTGATGCTCGGTCAAATATAACATGCACGATCAACACCTCTATGCCTGATCTCAGAACAACAATATGATCATAAATATCCAATATCTCACTCAAGGCTCAATGGTGCTAGGCACACCATAGCGGTGCTACCTTCCATACAAGACCTCTGTGAATATCCCTTGTTGAGTAAGGTGGTTAGCCTCCAAGAGATAGTCACCACACATAGGTAGGTAGTGGGTACTAGCTGCATCACAGCCTCACATACCCCCCATCCTCACGGTTCCCTATATCTACTTCCTCGCACACACTCTACCAATTCCGTATCATACGTCCTTGGAGAGGAATTTCACATATCAACACAAGACCAGCATCCAAAAACAATAAGGAGAAACCAGTTTAGCCACCAAAGTACAGATTGATAAAGGTAATACACCATCAAATCCAACAGTAAGGCAAGAAAATAATCCGGAATTGCAACACCAAATCAAAAGTGCAAAAGATCACAAGATCATGGCTAAACCTTCACAGTCAAAGTAAAATAAATTGCTGATCCCCAAAGAAATATAAAGAATATCACAACTGCACATAACATCACTATGTGACTAACATCTAGCCACCAATGAGGAAGGAAGGAACAACTGACTAGCTATTGCAGTAGCTCATCATGTGGTGCGACATAGTCACACTACCCACATGGCATGGCGGTGTGCACCTCGACATCACCCCACATCACGTCGTCACGTGGCATGGCAATACTCCAAGTGGAGAAAGCACACAATGGACGTATCCCGCATGGTAGTGTACCTCGCGGAACAAGCACGCGTAGGTCACATCCCGCATAGCGATGTATCTAGAAGGATACTCGCCGTAAGTCAGAGGTATACATGACTATGGTCCACCCACATGCCCACCAACACATACTAACTGGCAGCACATGCGAATAAACCTACCTTTCATGAAGACAAGGCAAAGGATCCTCCAAATTACACCATCACTATCCACAAGAATCACCATCCAAAATGCTCAAATAAGGAAGAGAATAGGCTGACACACATAAACCTATAAATAGATTCATCAAAGGGAAAGTATTGAGTACACCTTTGATACAGTTTAGTAGTACAACTATATCATTCCTCAAAGTAGAGAAGCTAAAGTCACTTCGCGCCGACATTACTCGTACGCCAATCCATACTATTCAAGGAACGGTTACTTCAAATACTACCCCTTAACATACTGAGTTACCCACAACCCAAGGTTTGGTACTCAGCAGGGAAACAAATAAGCAACATCACATAAACAGTATGGTTTCCCATACTCATAAGCAACATATCCTCCATGGTTGATTACTTCACCAATCCATGGCACATATAATAAGCACTGGTTTCTCACAATACACACAATTACATCAGTACTGGTTTAGTCACATTTACGAGGAGTACTTTTCAGTACGCTAACATCTATTCAAGGAAGATTTCAATTACGCTTTCTATATAAATAACTGAATCAAGTTTACTCTAGATTCAAGTACTGAAATTATTAACAATTCACAATTATATAAGGAAATAACATCATTCCTATAGCTTTCTTAAATTTCACTAAGCATCCGAACTAAATTACTAGCTAAGCAAATTCATTTCTAAAGCTTAAGACTTTCATCTATCACTATGAAGCCAAAAGGCAAACATACAATTTTCACATGTTTTATAAACATTCTATTTAAATCAATGCACTCTTTAATACCATTTCTAAAATTCTTATGATTAGGCAAAGAGAAGGGAAAGAGAGTTTGATAGCCAAACTATTTCCTACAAAGACACAAGATCAATCAAGATCATGCTATAATATTAAATTTCTCACTATAAGCCTATCATTTCAATTACACGGTTTTCATTTCGCTACCGTTTAAAAGGATGACAATCAGCCTAACAAAAACATTTCCAATAATTATGGTTGCAACAGGAGGTTCTAGTTTTCCAAACAAAACAGAGATCAAGAGAGGCAATCTTTTCGATCATGCAAGACCTCTTGAGAACACTCACTTACAATAATACAATTCAGACACATGCCATAATTTGCAACCTATTAGAGAAGATCACATTACGATCAAGGATAAGCAAGGAGATATTAACCAAATAAAACATATTAATGCATGCACATCAAACAAGCTTTTCATTCGCACTTTCTAAACACATTAAGGTAATTACATATACCCAAAAGCGAGTTCAATGGAGCATTTTCTAAAATAAATCTTCAATCAAACTGGTTTAATGAAACACATAAAACAATCTTTCGGAAAACACATTAATACTCTCTCGAAGCTACAATAACATGCTCTTTTAATACTTTTTCTACAAATCAAGCAGTTTCACATAATTCAACTATTCGCATATCAATGCACCTTACTAAGATAGAATTTAATCATGCTACTCCTACAAAATACACATGGAGAATTCTTTAAACATACACATACAGTTTTCTCCCATTCACCCAAAATAAATTTTTAAACCCATAGCCCTTTAATAATTTAAAAACATAAGCATCATAAGGCTCACTCAAGGGTTCAAGAAGTCACACCCTTTTCTCTCTTGCAAACAAGAAACTCAAATCAAAGATAATTACACATATCTTAATCATTTTTAATTTCCAGAAAGAAGAGAGGAATGGTGATAATCATTTAATTTTCTACAAAATAAACATTCAATGATTGCCATACTAGTCCTTCAAGTGGACAACATTAAGCTAGATCATAATCTTTAAACAAACACAATTCGCACTTTCAGATTCAAGACAATCACGGACCAACCCAAATGGATTAGTCTAAGGAGTACAACACTCAATAAGGGAAGGTACATATGACTCTCTTTCAGAATAAGAGTAATCGTAGACCAAGACATCAATAAGCACACAATGCACTTATAAACACTCAAACACCAACATCAAGAAGGCGAAAACAAGATGTGAACACACACGTTACACACAAGTTAAGGTTTTCTCAATCACTCACATGCAAAAGGAGGATAAGCATACACATAAGGTCGATACACCTCAAACAAATAGAGGGCACACGCGACACCAGAGATCCCAATGTTTGCAACATGGGCTCTGATACCAAATGTAATGCCCCGCCAGGAAACCCCGAAGGGATAAAGCCAAAACACAAGAATAGAGTGCAATAATTTTTTTTTAAAAAGTTACACCACAATAAGATACAACAAGATATCAAAGATTCAGATTACATAGCGGAAGACATCAACTAACACCTAAAGAGTTTCCCAATGAGATTACTTAAATTTCACAATTCCCCTATCTCACACAATTAATCCAATAAGCTGATTATCTTAATAACGAGATAATTCTTAATCAGGATAATTTCTTTCAAAGGACGGAAATATAAATCACAAGCAAAGATTCAACCATTAAGATCTATTCATAATCTTCATTCAAGCTTTTCATTTAAAATAACAAGCCATACATCTAACATCCCAACACACTAGAATTCCATCAAAAACATAAGAGATCTTTTCAAGCATATTTAAATTCCTTAACAACAACTGAATATATTCCATTACTCTTAGATACATTCATTCATACTCCAACTTATTGCATTTCAAAAGATGATTGCATACTAGCATCTACGCTAAATCTCATCTAAACTACTTATGCATTCGATCAACATGGCATTCAAGAAAGGACTTAATAAAATCATTTAAAGTTAATTCCATTTATCCACTTAACCATTCTAACATAAGCTAATCATACATGATAAAGCTGAATAAAGGAAACATAAGAGAATACATCACATAACACCATAATGATCTTGGAGTTCACCCCTAAAGGGCTACATCTCCGGGTCTGCTCAACTGCAAGACCCCTCTGATAATTAATAAAGTCAAGAATACAAGAGGTTACATCATTACAATCCGACCATCAAGGCGAAATATAAACAATATACAAACGACCACATTGGTCAATTAATACATAAACGATCCTTGAAAAGACCAGGATCCAGCTGAACAAAATCAAGCTAATACAAAGGTCCAGAAGAGCATCCAAAAAACTGAGTCATCACCACCCAAGGACTAACATGAAACCGATACTCACAAGGGAAGAGACAAAAGGACGACCCACAAAGGTACTCCTAACAGGACAAAACGACAACACACTAGCGAACGCAGGGACAAGTGTCATCACACAACCTGGTATGGATACCATGGCAAGTCTTCATAGGTCCCGACCCCATACACTGTGTCACCCTGGCAACCTAATCCAAGCTTCCGGCCCATCCAAGCCTCATGTGGACCCACACATCCTCTCGTGAAGACAAGGATGGTGGTTTGCCATTTCAGGCCTTCTCACAGCATGTCGAACCTATGATAGCACTCGTCCCATGTGTGAGGCACAATTATCTTACTTAGAGATTACTTTCTAATCTACTTAAAGGTTATCACTTATTAGACTCACTTTCAACGGGTTACCCAATAGCCACTTTGGGCGCGGCCCCCAATCGAAAGCCACTTTCCCATACGACACTAGACTAAACTTAGACGAACTCAAAACCAGGGAATACACATGGTCAGACGAATGGAGTTCAAGAAGAAGAGGACAACCATTTGGTCAAACACGACTCAAAGATGAACACTTATTGACGGTACTCTAACTAGAGACCTGACAAACTAAGGTCAACCATGAATCATCATTCGACTCACACAAAGAGGATATGACCAACTACGATGACACCACAAAACAACAGTCAACTCAAAACAGAGGACTGAAACAGGTACCCCAAATCATTCCATACGACAAGGTCCTACCAAACAAAGCAAAACTTGCCTTTTCATAAGCAAAAGCGAATACAGCAATTAAACTCGCATAGGCAATAATCCAACAGATACAATCTTTCCGAATTGATCTAAACATTAGAAGTCGATCAGGTTTTCTACAAGATCTAAATCCGATTACAGTTATCTACCTCATCAAGGGATAAGTTGTTCTTGGTTTTCTAACTCTCTCTAAGGTTCAAAGCATCAAACAGACCTATTAAGCCATAATGAGTTTTTAAACCAATTCATATTAATTAAACTCAGACAACCATTAATCAAATAAATAAGATATTTAATCTCCAACAAAACATCATTAACATACTGGTCTAAAACCGACCTCTACAGTTTCGTATTATTTCTCAAGCCCAGATGCATTATACAGATTACAGAAATAAAAATGTAGAAAGATAATCTAAATGGAGATAATCATCTCCAAAGCATATCGTTTAAATTCAAATACCCAACGATAAATATCTCACTTACTTCTCAATTACTCAAATGATATGTTCTACGATAATATTTAACATCATCAATTAGTAATTACATCGTATTTCAACGATTTTCCAATAACATATTATTCTCTATTTTGTTTTTAAACAATACTACCTTAGTTAGCCAAATGCTCTAATCAGCTAGAAGGTAAGATCTAAATTTATTAATCCAAGATGTAGTACCCCTACCGTAATCGATCTCTAACCTTGGTTTAATCTTGATCAGTTTATCGTAATATTATGTGATAGTCAGATGTTGATTTACGCATAGCTAATGATGTGGTTTTCGCACTAGTTGTATGCAAGTTGTTAGTGTACCTATTTCGTGGTATCAATATTGAGCTAATGATTGCATTAAATTGTATATATGTATGCATGTATGATCTTTGGTTGCAAGAGATTTCAGGTACGAAGTCGCATGAGTGCGAGGTTCGTCGTCACCTGGTTTTGCAGGTTTGAGTGTACCTTTTTAATCCCTAGAGTTGGATTAGGTGGTCGTAAGACCCTAGTTGACCTTAGTCGTGCTCTAGTGAGCATCGCCAGTCGTCATCGGTAATCCCTTCTTGTTTGGGTTTGCGAGTCGTCTATTTGGTTGACCTTCTCGGTTTGCGTACCTGGTGTGTTTGGTTAATTGATTAATTAGTCCTTAGTAATTATTTTGATTATTTATGCGTTTGTGCATTGATGAGTAATGGATTAGATTAATCTGGTTTCCGTTATGTGATTTTCGTTGATATTGGGTTGCTCGTTTTAAATTGGGAGTGAATTCGATTAAATGACTGTTTTCGAATATTTAATGCATTTTATATATGCTGATGAAATGAAGTTTTATATTTTATCGCAATAGACGTAATTGCATTCTGTTGGATTATTAAATTTGAAAGATTAAATTTCAGTTAATTGGGAAAATCGTTTTTGGATTTAGAAAGCAAGTTAATTTGTTGTTTTTTTTAGTAAAGGAATTATTTGGTGAATTATTTGCAAAATAAAAGTTTTTATTCCAAAAATGGAATTTTTGGGTCAACTCTTCCATATAACCCAAATTTGGGGAAAATTGAAAGAGGATGGACAATTTTGGAGAAGATTTTTGGGGAAAGGAATGTTGCTGGATCTGATAGGTGGGCTCTCCCTCGGCCATACCAGGATTGCGAATTAAGGTAGGATTCTGAATTAGTTATTGAAAATCAATTTGATTGTTCATTATGAATTTGGCTGGAAATTTTAATGGAGATGGGTATTTTCCTCATTGCTATTCTTGATGAATTTTGGTGTAAATCTCCCTTGGGTGTTTGTAAAGAATGAAAAAACCCTTCAAGAAAATGTGATATCGATCTCAGTTGTTTAAACCGGTTTGATATTGAATTGAAAACTTCAGCAATCCCTTTTGGGCGTTTTTGTTTTGGAAGTTCGAACTGTGTTTTTATTTTATCATAGCGCTGTGTTTCAAAAAAAAATATAAGGAAAATATGTTGGTTCGAACTGTGTTTTATTTTTTTTTAGCGCTGTGTAAATATATTTTGAACCGAGTTGTGCGGGCGTGTTTTATCCGTCGGATGGGGTTTGGAGGCGGGGAGCGGAGCTCCACTCGCTCCTCCCCCCTTCCCCCGTGCGTCCCCCCTTCTTCTCCCGCTCGTGCCTTTGTTTCCCCCCCCGCCTTTCGCTGGTGTTAGGGCCTCCGGCCGCGGCACACTGCGGTGGCCGTAGGGCGCCGCGGGCCTGCGAGCACCGCAGCGGCGCCGCCGCTTGGGCAAAGCCCTGCGGTTAGGGTTAGGGCATAGCCCACCCTCGCCGCTAAGTGTTAAAATGCATTTTTCGTTTTAAACGTAGTTTTTAAAACATAGTTTGTTTTAAACGTTGTTTTAGATGCGTTTTTTTTTGTTTTTTAAATGAAACATCGTTTTTACAAATGGTTTTTTTTTAAATGTTTTCTTTTATCGTTAAAAAAAAAAAAAAAAAAAAAAACATATGATAATTTATATCATTTTAATGTTAAGATGTTATTTTTTTTTATATGTATTTTTTTTAGTATAAAAAAAAATGCATGTAATATTTATTATTAATTCAAGGAAGGTTATTTTAATGTTAAGTATAATCGGAATTGTAAGTACGATTAAGGTATTATTGCTTAAAAGAATAATAGGGAATAATCTGTTATTGGGAAATCGTTTTAATACGATGGAATTACTATTGATGATGTTAAATGCTATTGTAGAACATATCAGTTGAGTAATTGAAAAGTAAGTGATATATTTATCGTGGGTGTTTGAATTTAAACGATATGCCTTGGAAGTGATTATCTCCATTTAGATTCTCTTTCTACATTTTTATTTCCGTAATCCGTATTATGTAACTGGAATTGAAATTATAAATCTGTAGAGATTGATTTTAGACCAGTATGTCTATGATGCTTGTTGGAGATTAAATATCTTATTTTAATTGTTTAATGGTTGTCTAAATTTGATTATTATGAATTTGGTTTAAGAACTCATTATGGCTTAAATTTGCCTGTTCAATGCTTGAACCTTAGGAGTTAGAAAACCAAGAACAACTTATCCCCAGTTGAGGTAGATAACTGTAATCTGATTTGGATCTTGTAGAAAACTTGATCGCCTTGTAATGTTTAAATCAATTTGAGGAATATTGTCTTTTCTGATTATTGTCTTGCGAGTTTAATTACTGTATTCGCTTTAATTATGAAATGGCATGTTTTGCTTTGTTTAAAAGGACCCTGTCGTATGGATGATTTGGTGTTCCTGTTTCAGTCCTCGATTCCGAGTTGACGATTGTATTGTGATGTTGTCATAGTTGGTCGTATTCCTTGTGTGTGAGTCGAATGATGATTGTGGTTGACCGTTGTTGATCGGGTCTCTAGTTAGAGTACCGTCAGCAAGTGATTACCCTTGAGTTGTGTTTGACCAGATGATTGTTTCTCTTCTTGAACTTCGTTCGTCTGACCATGTGTATTCCTTGGTTTTGAGTTCGTTTGAGTATAGTCTAGTGTCGTATGGGAAAGTGGCTTTCGATTGGGGGCCACGCCCAAAGTGGCTGTTGGGTAACCCGTCGAAAGTGAGTCTAATAAGTGATAACCTAAGTAGATTAGAAAATAATTTATAAATAAGATAATGTGCCTCACACATGGGACGAGTGCTAGCATAGACTCGACATGCTGTGAGAAGGCCTGAAATGGCAAACCACCTTCCTTGTCTTCACGAGAGGATGTGTGGGTCCACATGAGGCTTGGATGGGCCGGAAGTTCGGATTAGGTTGCCAGGGTTACCAGTGTATGGGCCGGGACCTATGAAGACTTGCCATGGTATCCATACCAGGTTGTGTGATGACACTTGTCCCTATGTTCGCTAGTGTGATGTCATTTTGTCCTGTTTTGAGTACCTTTGTGAGTCGTCCTTTGTCGCTGCCCTTGTGAGTGTCGGTTTCATGTTAGACCTTGGGTGGTGATGGCTCAGTTTTATGGATGCTCTCTTGGACTCTTGTTTTAGCTTTGATTATGTTCAGCTGGATCATGTTCTTTTCAAGGATCGTTTATGTATTAATGGACTGATGTGGTCGTTGTATATTGTTTATGCATCGCCTTGATGGCTGGTTTGTATGGTGTACCCTTTTGTATTCTTAACCTTATTATTTATTAGAGGGGTCTTGCAGTTGAGCAGACCCGGAGATGTAGCCCTTTAGGGGTGAACTCCGAGATCATTATGGTGTTATGTGATGCATTCTCTTATGTCTCTTTATTCAGCTTTATCATGTATGATTAATTTATGTTGAATGGTTAAGTGGATAATTGGAATTAACTTTAAATGCTTATATTCAATTCTATCTTGAATGTCATGTTGTTCGAATGCATAATTGGTTGGGATGCGATTTATCATAAATGTATGTGTGTAATCATCCTTTAAATGCATTAAGTTGGAATATGGAAAGAATGTAACTTAGAGTAATGAATTATACTCAATTGTTGTTAAGGAATTTAAATATGCTTGGAAAGATCTCTTGTGTTATGATGAAATCCTAATGTATTAGATTGTTAGATGTATGGTTTGTAATTTGAAATGAAAAGCTTGAATGAAGATTTTGAATGGATCTTAATGGATGAATCTTTGCTGTGATTATATTTCTGTCCTTCGAAAGAAACTATCCTGATTATGAATTATCTCGTTATTAAGATATTCAGCGTAATGGATTAATTGTGTGAGTTAAATGAATTGTGAAATTTAAGTAATCTCGTTGGGAAACTCTCTAGGTGTTAGTTGAAGTCTTCCGCTATGCAATCTGAATCTTTGGTATCTTGTTGCATCTTGTGTTGTAACTTTAAAAAAATAAAATTTGCACTCTATTCTTGTAATTTTGGCTTTTCCCTTCGGGGTTTCCTGGCGGGGCATTACACAAGATCAATCAGAATGTAATCAATGATATTCGGTAGCGAAATTAACAGTTTTAGAACTTAATTAGGAAGAGGGCATAAGTCACGAAATGAAGTTGAATAACAATTAGCCTATAAACTCTGTTATAAAATTAATCAATATCCAATCAACTTTTATCAAGATTAATGCCACCTCAATCATAATTAAGAAACTAAATAACACTTAACATTAAAATAACTTTCATTAAAATGATATTAATATCATATGCATTTTTTTTGAATGATAAAAAAAATTACATTAAAAAAAATGATTTTATAAACTACGTTTAAAACAAAATGCATTTAAAAACGAGGCGAGGGCGGGCCGTGCCCTAACCCTAGCCGCAAGGCAATTCCCGAGCGGCAGTGCCACTGCGGTGCCCGCAGGCTCCGCGGCGCACCGCAGCCACCGCGGCCCCTGCAGTCACCGCAGTGTGCCGCGGCCCAACGGTCTGTGAGGGAGGAGCAAGGGAACGGGGGGAGGAGCAAGGGAAACGTGCGGGGGAGGGGAGGAGGAGCGGGTGGAGCTCCCCTCCCCGCCCTCCAAACCCCAACCCACAGTCTTTGTCTTAAATAAAACCTCCGCCCAGTTCGGTAAAACAAAATAACGCACAGTTCGAGCTAAAATAAACGCACAGTTCGAAAATAATATCTTTTCTTTTTTTTTTTTTTTGAAACACAGTTCGGTTCCATATAAAAAAAACACGCATAGTGATAAAAAAAATAAATATATTTTTTGATTCAATACACAGTCCGAACTTCCAAAACAAAAATGCCTAAATGAACCGAGTAAATTTCGGTTGAATATAAGTTCGATTTAAAAGAACTAGGTTTTGGTACCATGTTTTCTTTGATAATTTTCATTCTCTCCAAACACAATGGGATTCCAAACCACCCAAACAGCATTGAGGAATAACAAAACCTCAGATAAATCTCCAGCCAAACTCAAAATGGCCAAACAAGGAACTATTTTATTTTATTTTTTTTAAAAACCAAATGGTTAAACAGATCCTACCTGATCTCGCATTCCTGGCAAGATCTGCCGAAGAGTCCAAATCTCCAGCTCCCAAATCCTTCCTTCTCCATCCAAAACCCCCAAATTTCAACCCAAAATTTCTTTCCAACCAAAAATTCTCCAAAATGTCCATCCTCCAAAATTTCCCCAAATTTTGGGTTATATGGAAGAGTTGACCAAAATTCCATTTTTGGAATTAAAATTCTTATTTACAAATAATTCTCAAAATTAATTCCTTTCTAACTATAGCAACAAATTAACTTGCTTTTCAAATCCAAAATCAATTTCTTCCTTTAATTCAATTTAACCTTTCTAATTTCAAAAGCCAACAGAATACTATTAAATCTATTGCGATAAAATATAAAACTTTCCTTTTCAACAGCATATACAAAATGCATTTGATATTCAAAATTAGTCATTAAATCAAACTCACTCCCAATTTAAAATAAGCAATTCATATCAACGAAAATCGCATAACGAAATCCCGATTAATTTAGTCCATTAATCTCTAATGCACAAATACATGTTTAAACAAGATAATTACTAAGGACTAATTAATCAATTTAACCATACACACCAAGCATGCAAACCGAGAAAGTCAACCAAACAGACGACTCGCAAACCCAAACAAAAAGGGATTACCGACGACGATTGACGATGCTCACCTGAGCATGACTAGGGCCAACTAGGGTCTTACGACCACCTAATCCAACTCTAAGGATTTAAAAAGGTACACTCAAACCTGCAAATCCAGGAGAAGACGAATCTCGCAGTCATGCGGCGTTGTACCTGAAATTTCCTGCAACCAAGAGTCATACATGCATACATATATAAAATTTAATGAAAGCATTAGCCCGATATTAATACCATGAAATAGGAACACTGAATAACTTGCATACAACTAGTGTGAAAACCACATCAACAGCTATGCGTTAAATCAACATCTGACTATAACATTATATTAAGATACACTAACCAAGATTAAACCAAGATTAGAGCTTGATTAGGGTAGGGGTACTACAATATATGACACTTTGTGGATAGAATATCTATTCAACTTAAGAGACAATTTCTCATCAACTATGAAGGTTCAATATGTGTTACACAAACAATAAGAACTCAATCTTTCACCTAATGCAACAACATGTGATTCACATCATAGCAAATCTAAAAACAAATTTATCAAGAGGGCAAAGATAACTCATCAACACAAAAGTGTACACAATATTTGGAAAAAGAGACAATGAACCTTGTATATTAATCTTCAGGAAATAATTGCATGCATAAGCTGCACTTGTAAATACTTCATTACAGATTGCTTGCACAAAATGATATTCAATCCTTATAGAATTATGTTGTTCTTATGACTCTCCCTTCCATATCTACATTTTTTAACCACTTATACATGTGATTGAATGGGCACCATACCCCTTTTGGGGTGAAAAGTCACCATTTTATATTAAAATTAACAAAACCCTTTGAAACTAATATGCAAACTAGTTAGTCAATAACCTTGCTTTAAGCTATCTTTCAGGTTTTTGTTTGGTCAGCTACCTTAAACTTTAGATATGAATCTAAAAATTTATTTGGTGGTAGGAAACATCCACTTCTAAAATGGGTCTTCATCATATTTGATATTTGCATACATTTTCATTCCAAGTTGATATCTTCTTTCATGCAGGTCGAAATAACAGGCTTTTTAGCCTTCTTACGGTCTTTTGTATGGTCTACAACCAAAAACACATTGTACAGATCTAATATTTTTACTCGAGCTTGGAAACTTGATTTTCTGAAATGGGTATTTCTTATATTTTCATGTTTCATTCATTTTAATTCTCTGTTCATATCATCTTTTCTATAGATCAAAAACACTAATCTTTCATGGGGTCCATTGAAATTAATTTATTCATATCCTTCTTTACTCTAGTTGTTCAAATCATTAATCATCCATTATGTGTCATTTCCGTGAAGTGACCACCATTTTTAATAGTAGGATGCTTGAAATTATTTGGAAATTTGAATCCCCAACAAGGCCACAAAACATTTTATTAATTATTAATAAAGAGTATACATAAGAAATGGTTTAGGAGAGCATACTGGTAGGAAGAAAAAAAGGGTAGCGGTAAAGTCCAGTCCTATACCTCGGGTCAGCGGAGCAGACATTGACACAATATTCCATAAGGAAACTGACCCCTCGTCTTTTCTACTACAAAATTTGATATTAATAATATAGAATAATTTATAATAAAACATAATAGTCTATAAAAACATATTATTTCTTTAAAAAAGATGTGACATAAATTGACATGTTAAAGTCACTCTTAAGATTATATGCATTGAGTGCATTACCATGCAATTTGGTTACCAAATGGTGGTCGATACTATTATACTAGCACTTGCACCAAAAGGAGGTGCAATGTTTACACCGATAGTAAGATATAGATGAACTACTTGAGATGAAGAGGTTAGTGTCACATTCATTATTAGAGAAGCGAATGGAGTTGATCAATTTGCATAATTATACATTTGAAAAAAATGATTATAATTAAATATATAAATACTTTATTAAACAAATGATAGAAACTATCAAATGAGGCATACATTTGAAAAAATCATAAGCAATTACCAACCATTTCAATTCATCTTCAAATCAAGTACAGATAAAACTTGTAGTAGAGGATTCACTCATGTCAGGACACACTAGTGCTATTTTCAAATTAGGCACTCAAAAATTGTCTAAATTGAATCCCTACAAATTCAATTATTTTATTTCACTTTTAAAGATTTTTTTCTACTCATGATAAGAATTGAATTTATTTATTTTGTTTGGCTTTGTAATAAAATTTATCAGAGTAGTTTCTATTTTGCAGCTAATCTATTCAATAAATTATATATATTTTTCTTTAATTTTCTATGTGATTGAATATTTAACTATAAAAAAATATTTTTGAGAATATGAATGCCCATTAATGTTATCAATCCAATTGCTAGTAATAACAATTATTTTCACCCATGTTCTTTTTGGGTTGTTTCCTTACACCTTGTACATGAAACTCCCATAACTTTTGTGTGCCTCAAAATTTCTTTAAGAAAATGAGTTTTAATTTATTATCTATATGATCATCAGTAAGGCTCACAATTGTTTATTTTTTCTTCATCATCTTTTATAGTGCCCCTCATTGATTGCTCAAACGGTAATTAAAAAATTACATTTACATAAACAGGTGGTTGAAGAATTTTAATTTGAAGGTTGAGATAAAAAAATTGCAATAGTACATTGCACCTTTAATCAAGTCTCTGTCTAAAATAACTTCAACTCATCCATCAACACACAAAAAATCCAAAAAATATGACCAGAGGAGCAATTGTTTAAAAAACTCTCAAAGAACACCAAGAATTCAACAAATATAATATGGGTAAAGCTTATAGGCATTTCCTCTCATCTAAGAATTCACAAAAAAGAGAAGTTTTCTAGTGGGAAACTAATCCTCAAAAGCAAGGACATGTTGGGAACCCAAATTATCGAGTTGATCTCAATTGTGCTACCAATAGATTCAAGAAATGAAACATGCCAATTCAAAGTTTTAGAAATTCGAAAGGTGAAATAGCTTGCTATTAAATCAAAAACATCAAAGAAGACAATCAATATTCTAGAGTATCTATTTATAGTTATTTCTATTTTCAATAGGAAACTATTGTTAAATTTGTTCTAACATCTTTTATCTTCAAACAATTAATTTTTAATTATTCTAGTATTCAGACACAATATGTAGACAATTAGATTCTTCTCATTAAACATGGAGAGACCAAATCCATATTCAAAGTGGATTTAGCCATTCAATCACAAGAGATTTCAACCTAAAAAGATAATCAATTCCAAGACTGCCTATACACTGAAAAAAGAAACTTTCACCAAGTTGAAACATCCCTCACCTCAAGCTTGAAAACAAATTTTAAATTGAAACCAATATTTTTGTTGAAAAGCTACAAAAATATTTGTCTCAAGATCAAGAATGTAGTAGCTCTAAAACCCCAATACTATTAGATCTACTTGTCATTTATTATGAATATATTGAAACAACAACTATAGGTACATTGGTTTTGGTTTGATTCATTTTTTTACAAACAAATCAACTCTTTAAGAGTTTCTAAGAGGAAACCATTCTCAAGTGAAATAATGAGAAAACCATTTATATTGTGGCATAGTGTGCCACTAGGGTGGGACCATGACGTTGTCTCATTTTGGGGGCATTGGCTCCTCTTTCATTTCCTAGGGTTTCTCTACAACAATGACTTCTGGTGTGGTGTGCTAATTGTTTATATTGATATTTTTGACAACATAGGGAGCTTGTTCAATGATGTTTGGGGGATTTTTCTCTTATTATGTAGTGGCCATGGGTGATCTTGTATATTTACTAACAATGACACCTCTTTTTGACAACAACAAAAAAGTTTTGGCATAAGACATCAAAATTCCAGTAAGAAGATTTCCCACACTAAATAGCCTATTGACTAAATATTTGGGAAACCTTGAGAATCAAATTGTCTTGGGGATATTATCATTATTATTATGTTGTAAAATAAGATATTCATAAATCACAATTTAATCATTTCCACTTATAAAACTATCTCCAATATAATGCTTGTAAATCTTGGTGGATAGTCCAAATAAGTATATTTTGTTTTACTTGCTTGTGAAAGAAATAAAACAGTTTATGAGAATATGAGTAAAATGAGTCATGACTAGATGTTATTGCAATATTAGATGTCCAACACTATTGAATGAACTTCATTTTGCACTTTCTTGAACTTCAAATAAATATAAATTATTTTTAGTTAGAAAGTTCAAATAAATATAAATTATATTTAGTTAAAAATGATAAATTATTAGAAGGCACCTTGCAAGCTTGTAGGATAGAATCTTCATTTGGTCTTAAAATATCCATATCAACCCTTTTGATATGTTTACTATATTCTTTTAGATTAATTTTTATATTGTTTTTCATGGCATAAGTTTTTCTAAGTGTTTGAGGGTTCTTGTCATGATGTCAATATACAAGTTTAGCATCAAATTGGGAAGAAATTTCCTCTTTGTCATGATAAATCTACTATTAAATTCAACAAGTTCCTCATTCATCATTTTTTGGTAGTTGTTAACTCATGAATTGAAAATGTGGGATCAACCCTTTCCCCATATTTTTAATTTCACAAGCTAGCAAATTGTGTTATCAAGTGATTCACAAGCTAGCAATATAGGTCATGTAAATGTCATGTGAGCTAGAAAATAGTGTTGCTAACTAGCTCACATACTACCAAAAGGTAGGTGATATTAAGTACATTGACTAGTAACTACTATTGTTGGGTAGTTCATAACGTACCAATACCATAGGGAGGACAAATGATTATGTGGGTGTGCATATGAGTGAATACACATGTAACTAGAATGTATGTCCCCTCTGAAAACATCTGCATGTCTAATATGCAAATATTTTTAGGCAATAGAAAAGGGGAAAATGAACAGAGGGGATCCTAATATTTATTATCCCTTATATGTTACAAATAATCCCCCTGATCATCCCCTAGTAAATCCCTCTATAAATCCTTTTATAGATATTGTTATAAAAAATCAGACATTTTCTAAAGTGGTAGTGGTTGAATCCCCAATTCTTCAACCCATGTTACTTCTAAAGATAGTTAAGAACCTCAAAATTTGATACTTTTAAAGGTAGAGCTTGTTGTTTTTAATAAATCAATTCCATATATAGTTCTATTTTGTTTTTTCCCCTCATTTCCTTATCAATTCCCATAAAACAAACATACATTTGTCTTCGCTCCATCAATTAGATCCCTATGCTTTTTGGGTTCTCTCCCTAAGAATCTTGAATTCTTAAGTCTTTAGATGGACAACTAACTATTGAGTAGCACATTTCCTCCCATCGAATTTCACAAATAAAAATTTCTTGCAAATGTTGAAACATTCATCCTATACACATAAATCCATGTGGAATCACTTTAGGATCACCCTTCTTTGGTTCCATATTCTCTTCCATTGGTAATGATTTGACCCAAACTTTCACTCCCTCATTTAACATTTCCCCACTTATTCCTTAATTCCACAACCCATATATTTCCCCATTTGTTCATTTCGTCTATTTATAATATCATTGCTATGAAATAAAATAATTTTACAAAGAGTAATCACCTTATTCATCTCACTATGCAACTTTCTAACTCAAAATCATATTTGATCCAAGTTCTTAGGTCATTCACTTTAGATTTTTGGAAGTAATTACAATGAGACTCGTGAAATAAATATGACAAAAATATTGGTTGATTGTGGGAACTTTTGTTTATATTCTACATGGAAGTATAATTATTTCATAAAGAGACTAACAAGGTGGTGTACTTTGAGTTGGAAGAAACAAACAAAAAGATAAAGAAGATGATTGCAAAGATAAATTTATTATCTAAGTAGGTAAATTAGGAGAATAAAACAACTAAAATTCATAATCAAGTTACCAATAATGCAAAGGTAGTGGCTATTGTCTTTTTAGGCAACTGCTAAGATCTCCAAAAGAAGTATAATGAGTGGAGCTGCATAAGGAATTTTTTAATTGCAAGAAATAAAATGACTCATTTCATGTAGAGCTTAAAAATGCCAAACAAAGATACAAAACTCTAAAGAGTACAATTGTATTATATCATAAATTGTAAATAGCCTATATAAATCAATCTATAAATAAGTGAATACCTTGGAAATGCGCCTATTTGAGTGGCTTCTAATTAGAGATCTTTGGAAAAGGATCGAAGAAGTTCAATATCTCCTTTTTCCATTAGAACCATATTTCTCCTATTGGAAGGATGTAGAAAAATACTTGGCCCACTAAAAGGTGCTTTACAGTGACTAGTTTTTGAATACTCAATCACTTTGAGACCACTAAATTGGTTACCTAGACTAATGATGTTAATACCTACCTAGAAGTTTTAAAATTAGTGTAGGAACTTCAAGAGAAATCTCAACCTAATGTAAAGTTATAGTCTACAATTTTTTTCCCCCCTCTTTGGATAATGTTAATAGTTTGTTCTACACCATGAAAAGATACTAAAAAGTCTTAGCTTCAAGGAAGCGGAAGAAATAACTACTCTATAAGACACACCCAACAATCTCAAGGTAGAAAATCTTGTTAGAATTCTTACTACCCAATTTTTTTTAAAGTAGAGATTTAGAAAATATTAATCAAGTTGAAATATTCAATATTCTCTAAGTCTATCCACTTTACGCTATTGATTTTCCCAAATGATGTGTGGGGAGCCTTAGTGAATTGGGTCAATGTCTTATTGAATTGACCAATTTTTTTATGCTTGTTCAAATTTGTTGAGAAGATTTAGTATCTCTATTTCCAATAACTTTTTGGTTCCCTAACACATATTTTCACTTGATTGGACTTGCCATTGTCATGTGTGTCAGTCAAGGGTTTATAAAAATGGCATCACCAACATTTTTATTTTCAACCTCTAGCTATCACAATGACATTGAAAAAAACTAAAATGGTCAAAATTTGTTCAATGTAGTGCCCCTCCCTGATTCATCTTTTATGATAGGATGTGATAGTTACTTATGGACTTGTACATGCTCTTGATGCCTCTTGTTTAATTATTTATATTGATATTCTCTTTGACGATAGTGGATTTATTATGATGGTTATAGCAATACTAACTCTATGTTCTGATTTAAATTAGGTTTATGATTAGCTTCGTGATTATTTTGCTATTTAGGACATGTGGTTCATGTTTATTTCTTATAAATATTTATCTTGTGCTAGACATTTCATATTTATAGTTGATACATTATGGTTTTTTATGTGGATGATGATATCATGTTATGTGCTAACCCTACTTCATGCTCATATTGGATACGTTTACTTTATTGATGATGTTGTGGTTGCCATGATTGTATTACTATTGTGGTTGTGAAAGGGACGATGTTATACCACTCATTTATGAGAAAGGTGTGATGTCGCAATTTTCTTTCACCTATCTGATTATTTATGATATATGCAAGTGTATATGTTATTGTATAAATGTGTGGTGTCTCATAGGATGTAGGTACTATACATCGACTCCATCTAGTTTCATAGGTCTTAGCGTGTCTCTAATCCCAATGACAAGTTGATCGAAGGTGGCACAAGGTCTTATCACACTCTAGGCTTAGTTGGCGTCTTGTCAATATAAGTGTTTAAGCCTTTTTTGTCTTGTTGGGTTCTTTTGTGGTCTTAGTTGGATTGTTGATTGGGGTGATAGTATATGTTGTTCTGTGTAGCCTTGTGTGTGAGTAATTAGTTATTTATGTGGGATATTGTGAGTTCTATATTATTATAGTATTTGTAGATGTCTAAAATTAAATAAATTAATATTTAATTAATTTAATCATTCCCACATAATTAATTAATTTAATTGTACTGATCCCCTTCCTCTTAAGGTTAATTAAATCAAATTTAATTAATCTCATCACTATTGTCTTATATTTAATTTATCAATAAATTAATTATTTTCCCATTCTTCTAAAGTCACCTCAACCATTATTTCTTCTAAATCCACCTAGTTAATTAATTTTAATTAATTAAACTAGCCATGTGATTCCTACAAATCACTTTTTTCTAATCCTCATCTAGCCTAATTAATTCTTCCTTAATAATCCTTATCATTATCCTCAAATTTTATATTCCTCCACTGATTATCTATCCTCATGTCACATCCTCCTAACTTGTCCACTTGCATCCTAATCCTTCATCAAGACACCTAATAAATCTCCTTAATCATTTGCACATCCCTAATCTCTTTGATTAGTAATGAATCAACTATTTGCCATAAATGGCTTTCCCATCTCATCCTCCAACCTTAAATGCACCCACTTTGGTCCTTTCAAGGAAATTCAAATTCTTTGAATCTCCCCAAGCCTTCTCTTCCCAAGGAATTTTTAATTCCTTTATCCATTTAGTCTTCCCACACATCTCTTATTTCAGAATTTTTAATTCCTCCTCCCTTCCCCCAAGGTTTATATTCCTTTTCTCTTCCCAATGTACTTGGGTATCTCTTCCCCATGTACCTTGAGGAGCATGGAGACAAGAAATGCCTTTATGACATATCTCTTGAATCTCACACCTTTTCCTTTGAATCCTCTTCCACTCTTTCTTTCAATCCTATCCCTCCATCTCAAAATCAATCTTGGACCTCCATTTTAGCCTCCAATCTATAAATTAGACTCTCATATCCTCACAAATCATCCACTTCCATCATATTCATATGCTATCCATTTGAGGATGAAAATCCTCCATCACACCCTCATAATGCCAAAATCTTATCCCATCTAAGCCATATCTATCTATCATTCAATCATCCAATCCAATACAATCTTGTTGTGTAGTGGAGAGAAATCCACAATCCACCATCAAAATAGAAAATCAAATCAAGTGGAGCTAGTGCGCACCTTCCACTTCATCAAGCTCAATCGGAGGAACAAGATGCAACATAGTGAAGGTATAAAGGTTTATTTGGTATTTTCTTGAGTTTTTATGCTTATTTTGATTTAAACTAACCTTTAAATTGTTGGTAATATGCTAAAATTGCTTATGTGTTGTCATTGATGTCAACACTGTGCTCCGATTGGATATGGTTCTTTATCGGTTGGTTACTACTATCCCAGTTGGACTTGGTTATCAGTGATTCTGATTCGGTATGATTAGATTGGTTGTTTCGATTTTGGATGGTTATTCAGGATAGTTATATGCTTTTCACATTCAGTTGGTTCATGATTTGGTGCTCCAGAAGCTATCGCTTACATTCTGGATTATCGATTGGTATTTCCTGGTACCGGTTGGCTTTACCGGTTGGTGATATTCAATTATTTGGTTAACTGATTTTGGCTCATCTTATAGAAATGGTTCCTAACATTTTGAAGGCATTCTTGATCATGTCCTAATTGTTTGGTGCTTCACATTGGCTAGCGTGATTATTTGGTGTCCTATTTGGATCCGGTTGGTTATTTTGTGTTATTGCACTGAGGGTTTCTACCGGTTGGTGAAACGTGTTGATATAGGTCTTAGCAAAATTTATGGTAGATATAATTGATTATGAATTTGAGTTATGTCTATGCTATGTAATTTAAATCATAATATTGATTCAATGGTATTGTGTGATGTAATTTTTGTAATTGTTGTTTATGGGTTTAGGGTTTAGTCAACCTTGTTATCAAGGTTGATGATCTGTATTTATAGGTGACATAATCATGTAATTTGGTATGGTATGGTTATATTTGCATTATTAGAGAGAATTTTTATGTGCAAATAAGATATATCATTCATCGAAGGTTGTGAAGGATTTGGTATTGCAGGGCAAACATCTATGCTTAATCAGAACTATATCAAGCATTAGGAGATGCTACTTTCATAGCTCATTTTCTTTAGATTGTAGTTCTATGTTTATGTAAGTCAGTGAGACTTCTTTTTGTGATGAGAAATGAGCTCTAGGTGGTTGGTCTGATTGCAAGTGCAATTCCCATTGTAATTATTTCACATACTGTTGTAGAAGTATTATCTGATTGTGGGTAGGGTTTCCCACCATGGTTTTCCCCTTTACCGAGTTTTCCACGTCAAAATATTAGTATTGTGTGTTCTATGATTTCATGCTTTATCTTTCACTATGCTCTTTTCCAGTAAATGGTTTATAATATGCATTAATTACTTATACTTGTGGAAAATCGATTCACCCCCCCTCTCACTTTTCTCCCATTATTAGAGATTCTAACAATTGGTATCAGAGTGAGGTCCTCTCTATAGAAGCTTAATAGCTTGAGGAGATCCGATGACATCAACTTCTACATTTAATCCCTACCGGAAGGAAAGTCCTAGATTTAATGGTACAAATTACAATATATGGAAGGAGTGAATGAAGATTCATCTGAGATGTCTTGGAGCTGAATTTTGGGAGATAACAGAGAAAGGGTATACACCTCATGATCCTAATTCTAGAACACCGACACCTCTTGATGAGCAGAAGAAAGCTGATAATGATGTCAGAGCGAAAGAAGCATTGTTAAGTGCCCTATCAGATGAGAAGCTATTGAAATGTCATAGAACTGGAAAATGCAAAGCAAATCCGGTTGAAGCTTGAAACTCTTTATGAAGGTGACCAAGCAATAAATATTGCAAAACTTGAAGGTTACCAGGTGAGATATGAAACTTTGAAGATGAAATAAGATAAGAAGATAAATTCTTTCTTTAATAGAGTGAATGAGATTGTCATGGGAATCAAATGTTGCAATGGAAATGTTAATGATGATGAGGTTGTGTCAAAGATTCTAAGAGTTCTACCTCCGACTTACAAAATGAAGGAAACTACAATAAATGAACTCCGGACAATGTCAAATACCCCTGTTACCAGAGATACATTACTTGGGAAGTTGACAACTTTTGAACTTGAGGAACTTGGAGATCAAAGTGCTACTAAAACTGAGACTGCATTTAGAGCATCTGACTCTGGTAAGAAGAAGATAGACTGGAAGGAATTATATGCTAAAGAATTGGAAGACATTGAGAGAGAAGATAGATAACTTGAAGAGTTGGAAGCCCTAATTTCCAGAAGAATCCCTAAAGGATCAGCTGGAAGTAAGTATGAAGGAAAAGTTCATTTTAAATGTTTTTGATGCAATAAGATTGGTCATTTTTCTTCTAGATATCTTGAGAGAGATGCTAGGAATCAAGAAATATTTATGAAGAATTATAAACCTAATCCGGAATATCAGAGCAAACCTAGATTTAGAATGAATGAGGATAAATCATGTTACTATGTTGGTGATGATGATTTTGGTATTACTGATGATAATGATGATGATGAACCTATGAGTGGATCTGGTAATGGAAGCTCCAGTACAGATTGGGTCTTTATTTCTATCAAGGATGATTCTCTAGAACCTGTCATCGATGAAAATCATTCTGAGGAGAAGGCTCTAGTTGCTAAAATTGAAGAGAAGGATGAATGGGTTATAGACAGTGGTTTCTCACATCACATGACTAGCGATAAGAGGAAATTCCTATCTTTGGAAGAATTTGATGGTGGACTAGTCAAATTTGGAGACAAGGCATGCATGATGAAAGGAAAAGGAACAATATACTTGGATGGTAAGACTAATATTGATAATGTTTATTATGTTGAAGGTTTAAAGCATAATCTTTTGAGTGTAGGTCAGATGGTGGATAGAGGATTTCATTTACAATTCAAAGATGGAAAGTGCAAGATTATCAATAGATCTGGTTTGGAAATTGCATTTGTAACTTAGATCAAAGGAAACATCTTTCATTTGAACTCTGGTGAGAAGGCTTGCTTGACTTCTCAAATTGATGAAAGTTGGCTATGTCATAAGAGGATGTGTCATGTGAATTTTGATTGCATAGTGAAGATTAGTTCAACTCAGGATGTCAGAGATTTGCCCAAGATTATCAAACCTCGTAATCCAATATGTAGAGAATGTCAAATAGCTAAGCAAGTTAGAACTTCTTTCAGAAGCATACATGATAGATCTAATGAAATTATTGATCTTATTCATACTGATCTGTGTGGACTGGAAAGGACTAAAAGTTTTCAAGGTGATAGATACTTTATGTTGCTTATTGATGATTACTCTAGAATGATGTGGGTTGCATTTTTGAAAGAAAAATTAGAAGCTCTTGAGAAATTCAAAATTTTCAAAGCTATGGTTGAGATAGAAACAAGATTGAAGATAAAATGTTTAAGATCAGATCAAGGTGGTGAATTTACATCTAGTGAGTTCAACAACTTTGGTGAGAAGCATGAAATCAGAAGATGATTTTCTACACCTAGGACTTCATAGCAGAATGGAATAGTGGAAAGGAAGAATATAAAACCATCTTAGATGTTGCAAGGTCAATGATGATGGAAGCCAAATTGCCTGATATCTATTGGAGAGAAGTTATCAATACCACGGTATACACTTTCAACAGAGTACACATAAAAGGTGATATTGGTAAGACTCCTTATGAATTATGGTTTGGTCATACTCCTACTGTTAGATATTTTATAATGTTTGGAAGCAAATGGTATATTAGAAGAGATGATGCACTAGGGAAATTTGATCCTAGATGTGATGAAGGAATATTTTTGGGTTATTCTACTAAGAGTATAGCATATAGATGTTATAACAAAAGATTGAATAGGATAACGGAAAGCATAAATGTCAAAGTGGATGAACAAGGTAATAATTAGATCATATCATATGACTATGGATAGGAAGATGAAATTGTCATATCAGAATTGGTTATACAAGAATCAGTTTAGAGCATTGATCCAGTTGCTTTGGTAACATCAGAATATTCCACAGTAACTGTTGATGAGCAAAAAGAGTCAAAAAGTCAAGAAAATCCTAAGACTCCCAGGTATGTGAAGCTGAATCATTTTGAAGATCAGCTCATTGGAGATAAGAGGAAAGGTGTGATGACAAGAAGAAGGTTAGTTTCTGAAGAGGTATGTTTAATTTCTCAAATTGAACCAAAATCATTTATTGAAGCAAGTAAAGACAAGAATTGGATGAGAGCTATGCAAGAAGAATTGAATTAGATAGAAAAGAATAAAACATGAGAATTGGTTCCTAGGCCTAAAGATAAAATTTTTATTGGAACCAAATTGGTTTTCAAAAATAAATTTAATGAGGAAGGTCAGGTTGTAAGAAACAAGGATAGATTGTTTTGCAAAGGATATTCACAAGAAGGAGTTGATTATGATGAAACTTATGCTTTGGTTGCTAGGATTGAAGCAGTAAGACTATTTCTTGCTTATGTTGCACACAAGAATTACAAGGTATATCAGATGGATGTTAAATGTGGATATATGAATGGAGATCTTGAAGAAGAAGTCTACATTAAGCAACCTGATGGATTTTCATTATTAGGGGACAAGGACATGGTTTGCAGATTGAAGAAAGCTTTGGATTGAAACAAGCCCCTAGAGCATGGTATGCTAGATTAGATAAATATCTTTCAAAGCTTGGTTTTAGCAAAGGTAATGTTGAAAGTAAATTATATTATAATATTGAGCATGATGACATATTGATTATTGAAGTCTTTGTTGATGATATCATTTTTGGAGGAGAAGAAAATCTATGCATGAAATTTCTTAATGATATGAAGAATGAATTTGAAATGTCTATGATTGGAAAGATGAATTTTTTCTTAGGTTTGAAGATTACTCAAACTAATAAAGGTATTTTCATTTGTCAAACTAAGTATGTGAAGGAATTGATTAAGAAATTTTGTCTTGGAAACTCAAAACATGTTGGTACTCCTATGATAACTAATTGCAAATTGTCTAAGGAAGACGAATCTCCGAGAGTGAACCCATCTAGATACAAATCAATGATTGGTGGATTGTTGTACTTAACTCAGACTAGACAAAATACAATGAATGTTGTCTGCATTGCTTCTAGATTTCAGTTAGATCTGAGAGGAAGTCATGATATTGTTGTTAAAAGAATATTCAGATATTTGGGAGGAACAACAAATTATGAGTTAAGGTATCTAAAGGATGATGATTTCAGATTATGTGCCTATACATACTCAGATTGGGTAGGAGATGTGGATGGCTAGAAAAACACTACAGGTGGTGCATTATTTCTTTTGAAGAAGTTGGTTTCATGGCTTAGCAAGAAACAATCATGCACTTCATTATCTACTGTTGAAGATGAATATGTAGTTATTACAATTAATTGCACTTAGAATTTATGGATGAAGCAAATGTTGAAGGATATAAGGGTAAGTTATAATGAGGTTATTGTTATTCATTGTGATAATACTGCTGCTATTGATATGTCAAAGAATCCGGTATTTCATTCCAAATCAAAAAATATTTCTATAAGGTATAATATCTTGAAGGAAAAGGTTGAAGAAAAGGAAGTCAGATTGGCTTATGTGCCTAATAAGGAATGGATTGCAGATATTCTAACAAAACCATTGCCTAAAGATACCTTTGAATATGTCTGAGATCAGTTGGGGGTCACCACCCCTCTGGAAGATACTTAGAGATGCATCAATCTGGTGATCTTATCAAAAACATCTTTTGATTCGGGTTGATGGGATGATGTTGCTGCATAGGGGGAGTAGTCAGCTATTTGGTTTGGCATCAACCCTTTGTCATTGATGTCAAAGGGGGAGATAGTGTTCATGTGAAAATCAAAAAATCTTAGGGGGAGAGATATTTTGTTGGTTCTTGATTGTTTGGGGATATTGTTGGCATTCCTTGGCACTTGGATGTTTTTCACATTTAGTGTTGTCATCAATCCCAAAGGGGGACATTGTTGGTAATATGCTGAAATTTCTTATGTGTTGTCTTTGATGTCAAAACCGTGCTCCAGATGGATATTGTCCTTTACTGATTGGCTACTACTATCCCCATTGGACCTGTTCCAGTTCGACTTGGTTATCAGTGATTCTGATCCAGTATGATCACATTGGTTGTTTTGGTTTTAGATGGTTATTCCAGATGGTTATATGCTTGTTACATTCAGTTGGTTCATGCTTTGGTCCTCTATTCTATCGCTTATGTTCTGGATTACTGGTTGGTATTTCCTGGCACCAGTTGGTGATATTCAATGATTTGGTTAACTGATTCTGGTCCGGCTTATAGAAATGGTTCCTAACATGTTGAAGGCGTTCTTGATCATGTCCTAATTGGTTGGTGGCTTCGCATTGGCTGGTGTGATGATTTGGTGGTCCTATTTGGATCTGGTTGGTTATTGTTGGCATTGTATTGTCATTGATGTCAACCGGTAAATAGGCTTGTCCAATAAGTTGTTGATTGGCATAACTGTTAAGTTGTTGTCAACCGGTAAATAGGAAAAGAGAGATGATCAAGAAAATGGTACGAATGATTGGAGAAGATTCAGGTGTTGCAGTTCAAAATATATGTTCATAACATTGGCATGAATCTGTGATTGAAACCGCATCAAGTTTGGTAAACTGAAGAACGTGTTTATAATTGATTGATATGTACTTTGTGAAGAAGAATGAATACCAGTCCAGTATGTTGGTAGGTGTTCTATCAATCAGTAAACATGTCCACCAGTTTGCAAGCAATGGACAAGCAAAACATAGAGTATGGCATCAGGTCATATGTAGTGAAAAGGTATTGTGTCATAGCTGACCGAACAGAGAAGAGCATGGCTTGAAGGTTAACCAGTTATTGCATAACCGATAGGGTAAGATGAACCCATAGTATAAGGTGAACACCGATAGTGTGTTTGGTCAGTTCCTGAGCCTAAACTGACACAGTGAACTGAGTTGGATGTTGACAAAGATGACACATAGGATCTAGGTGGCTAACATGCAGTGGTTGGTGAAGAGTGCGTCGATGAGGTAGTTGCCAACTAAGTCTTCATTAAATGTGGACTGCAGAAATCACAGATGAGTTGCAAAGGATTGCGGCTCAAAGTTGTTCAAAGGACAGAGATTTGATTCTTTGACATAATGATCAAAGAAGGATAGTTGATCGACTAGTTGATCTGGAGAAAGGCACTATGAGATGATTTATTGTGATTGACAAAAAGAAGGGTCGATGTTTGCTAAAAATAGTAAACGTGTATTGGAAGAATCAAATATGGTAGTATTTTTTTATTTATTGTAGGTTGTCCATCTTGGAGATGAGATCTGATTTGATCTAATATGGTTTAGGGATGGTGAATAAAACCCTAGACATGTGAAGATTGAATTCCATTTTGGTAGGAAAGCCTAATTATAAATATGCAGATTGAAGATCTAAGTTAGTGTTGTTATTGATTCTAGTGGATGGAGAAGAGAGTGTTTGAGTGAATAGAGATTTGATTTGACTGAGTGTGATTGAAAATATTGAAACAACTGTGTATTTGAACTAGAACTAGCAGGAGAGGTTTAACCGGCAAGAGGAGTTTAATCAGTAAGAAATAGAGTAATCGATAAGTTGTTACAATCTTTAAAAATCAAGTGAACCAGTAGTGTTTAAATCAGCAAGAAGGAAATAGAGTGTGAACGAGTGTAGAGTGAGGACCAAAGGAAGTTAGGAAGGAAGAGGTTGAACAAGAGAGGGGTCAGAGAGAGCAAACAGACAATCAGTAGGTAAAGAAGTTGTGCGACAAAGAAGAGTTAAAATCGGTAGAGAGTATTGATTGGAGGTGTTACAAAATGCATTTATAACAAGGTGCAGATTAATGTATAACCTTTATCTTATTGTATTTCACTGAGTGGATGCTCGGTGTAGGGGTTGGTGCTCAAAATAGTGTAGGGGTTGGTGCCCATAAATTGCTAGGGGTTGGTGCTCCTTGGGTTAGTGCCCTAAACTATTGTAAAATTGTTATTCCATTGTGAGGCTGGATTGGAGCAGTAGTCTCCAACAACATTTCTCACTAATTTTTTTCCCACATTGGGTTTTCTTCGTATATGTGGTGTTGTGTGATGAATTCTTTGTGTGTGTTTGATTACTAGTGTTTTTATTACTTTACCAGTTGCACACACATAGTTGAAAATTGTTTATAATCATTGATTCATCCCCCTCTCAGTGATATCTTGTGTTCTACAATTGGTATCAGAGCATTATCTTCCCTATTGGTTAAATATTTCTCTAGCTTGGGTAGATTCTTGTTTAAGAACACAATGGCAAGTAATGAATCCTCCTCCTCCAAAGCCCCCATGTTTGATGGAACCAAGTATGCCTTTTGGAGCAGAAGAATGGAAACCTATATTTCCTCCCTAGGTTTTGATGTTTGGATGTCAATTAAGAATGGGTATACTATCCCTAGTGTTCCTCCTATAGATCCAAATGCTAAGAAGGAGTATGAAAACAATGCAAAGGCTAAACATGCTATTCTTAGTGGGTTGTTTGATAATGAGTTTGTTAAGTTTATGCACTGCTTATCCGTCAAAGAGGCTTGGGATAAATTGCAGAGATTATTTGAAGGAGATGTCAAGGTCAAGGAGGCCAAGCTACAAACACTAAGAGGTCAGCTTGAAGGCTTGAAGATAAAAGATGAAGAAAATATTGTAGATTATCTTTAGAGAGTAGATGAAACTGTGAACACCATCAGAGGAATTGGAGAGGATATATGTGATGAAGTTATTGTCAAAAAGGTACTTAGATCACTCACATCTAAGTATGATACGAAGGTCTCTGCTATAGGGGAAGCCAAGGATCTGAAATTTTTTTTCAATGGATGAGTTGTTTGGCTCCCTAACTGCTTATGAGATGAGGACAACCAGTGAAGGAACTTCCAAGAAAGAGGCATCTTTCAACTCCACCAAAAAGGGTAAGGAAGAAATTGTTCATAGAGAATCCAGTGGAGACTTGGATATAGAGGTGGAAAAAATTGTAAGGAAGCTCAAAAGAGGATCTGGTAAGTATAAATAAAACTGCCTTTCAAATGTTTCAACTGTGGTAAAATAGGACACTTTGCTTCAAAATGTCTCTATGGTGAAAATGGTGGAGATGAGCAAAAGAGCTCAAGGAGATTTTCTAGTAAGGATAGAAAGAAGAAAGCTTACTGGAAAGACAAAAGAAGTTATCTGGAGCATAAAAGTTTATATACCTTTGAAGATGATGCTACAAATGAATAAAGTGTATCAAAATAAGGTTATTATGAGGATGAAAGAGAAACAAATCTCTTTATGGCACTAGATGAACCAGTTGATGAAGATAATGAAGATGAAGACATTGAAGCTGAAGTAGACTTGGAAGGTGAACTCATAAGTGCACTTGAGGAGTTGAATAAAAAAGAAGAGAACTCAAGAAGATTAAGTATGTTGTTGTAGAAGAACAAGATTGTTTGAAGCAATCCCTGGATGAGTCCAAGAAAATAATTTCTAATTTACAACTCCAGTTGGAAGAAGCTAAGAGGATATGTGAAATTACATCCTCTAATTTGATAAAGAAGGAAAAGGAGAAACAAAATCTGGAAGAAGAAATTGTAAGGCTCATAAAGGAGCTAGAAAAGAGCAAGGATGAATTGAGGATGAGGAGCAAGTATGAGGGCAACACTAAAGCCTTAGACAAGACGTTGAGCAAACAAAAGAATTCAAAAGATACCGGTGGTATAGGATTTGAAGAAGGACATAATTCAAACAACAAAGACACATTTACAATTCACTTCCTCAAGTGAAAGAAAAGAGAAACAAACCTTTACATTCAACAAAGATACTGTGAAGAAGACCTATACTGAAGCTACAAGAAATCAGCCTATGAACTGGAATGATCAGTACCGAAAGGGTCACACATTATACCCGTATGCAAATCATAAAGGAAATCCAAAGGTAGATAATGAAGGATTCACAGGAGTCAACATCATGAGAGGAAGACATCCAGTAAGACAAAGGTTTTCCGATCCAAAGCAACAAGACTGGTATGTACCCAAACTCCATGGTTACTACTATTGGTGTAATAAGTTTGGACATAAAATTATTGACTATAGACTAATGAATAAGCCCCCTATTAGTTTTGAAAGTATAAATTCTTTTTCTGCACTCTGGGAGATGAATGTTGTGTGTTACCAGTATAATGATTTAGGTCATAGGAGCTATGAATGTAGGAAAAGTTTACCGGTATCCTACAACAGGTTTTGAAATTCATCATTTAATGTCAATGTAAAATGTTATAATTGTCAAAAGTTTGGGCACATTGCAAACTCAAAACAACCAAGCAAAATAATTCAGTACCATTCTAGAAACCAGTAATAGAATTGGAGCATGAAATTGTAGTAGACAAAAAGAAAGAAGCCCACCCAGTTTGGGTTGAGAAGGACAAGAATAAAGCATAATCAAGTCTGATTGTGCAGACTGCCCTGCATGCTGAAAGAAGAAACTTGTGGGTTGTATACAGTGGATGTTCCAATCACATGACTAGAGACAAAAAGAAATTTATTAAGTTTGAAGATTGGAATGGAGGTTCAGTAAGATTTGGAGACAACTATTCCATCAACATGAAAGGAAAAGATACTCTGAACATTGATGGAAAATTGAAGGCATGTGATGTATATTATGTGGAAGGTTTAAAGAATAAATTACTTAGTGTGATTCAAATGTGTGATAAAGGATACAAATTCACTTTTGAATCTACTGGTGTTGGCATTATAGTAAGAAAGATTGTTGATATTCAATAAGGATATTGAGAAGGTTGTTGAAGATTGTTGATATAACTGAAGAAGGATGATAACTATCCTTATAACATTATTTTGTCATTGATGTCAAGAAACTGATTATCTAATTCAGTATGATGTTGCCATATCTTGAGAAGATTGATTTGAAGAGAATTAAGATGTCGGTAAAAGACACAGAAAGAATGTGATGAATAAGGGGAGAAATAAGTTATTCAATGGGCAACTATTACCGAGTTAGACAATGATGAGATCATGATGTTTAGATTGTCTTGATATCCTACATATGTTGTTGATTGTAAGGTTAATACTATACTATGTCACCAAGCAAATAACCTAGTCGGCAAACCCTTAGGAACCTAGTCGGTAAACCCTAAGGTTATCGATATCGGTTAATGAAGGCGAAATGTCTACCGAGTAAAGTTTAGTATTTACCGAGTTATGACAGTACGCATTGGATGGATACAAGCATTATTTAATGAAGGACAATGATGAGATGGAGATGTATAAATGATTGGTATGCCATGCATGAAGTTTGTTAAGGATCTATGGCAAAGGAAAATCGACAGGAAGATCTACAGCGCAGATTGAACCACAATAACCTTGTGCAAGTTCCAAGATAGGAATGCAAGTCCCGAGGCAAGGTAAAACATTTTCAGATTGGAAGGATACATTGAACCTGGTCAAGTTTGAAGATCTGATGGCTAAGATTGATCATGGGAAATGTGATCAAGGAGATTAAGCAGTTAGCAATTGTTTATAAATAAGGAATTGTTAATTAACAATGTATGCAGGCAAGTGTAAGCACAGGGATGCTACATAGTGATTATCGAGCACAAAAGCTTGAAGACCTGTTTGAATAATAGAGTAGAGAGCCCAACAGAGGGACAAGATAAGTCCTATGACTAGATTTTTTTGAGCAAATAAGAATCTGCTTTAGCATTTTAGATGTGAAGTTGCAGATATATTTTATTACTGTTATTTTGTAAGTGACAAAAAATCTCTTAACCGAGTGGACTTAACAATCTTATTTGTAAACCCTCTAGCAAGGTAACATTCTAAATGAGTGTTTGAAATCCTTTGACAAGGTCACTTATAACAAAGTAAAGATCCTAACAGATCTGAGGGAAATCCCTTAACCGGGTCACATCTAGCAATGTGTTTGTAATCTTTAACAGGATTTTCTTTTAACCAAGCATACTCTAGAAGAGTATATTTCTTAGTGGGTCCCAAATCCAACAATGGTTTTTCCCTATTTGGGTTTCCATGTTAAATCTGGTGTTATGAGTGTTCTGATGATTATGTGTTTATGAGTTAACATGTTTAGCAGTTTTTGGTTATGATGCTGAAGTAGAAGTTACTGAGGTTGAATCTGTTGATTTTATGGAAGTTTAAGTTTGTATGATTCACCCCCCCCCCCCCTCATCTTGTTAGATATTGACATCTATACTTTAGAATTAGTATTAGAATTAACAATTGGTATCAAAGCTTTGGACTTTGGAAGAAAAAAAGTTTAAAGGTACTTGAGGCAAAGATCCGAAGATGTATAAAAGGGATGCACCGAAGCTGAACAAGTCAAGTTTCTCCACATGGTAGAAAAGGATGAAGTTGCATTTATCAAGAATTGGAGAATATGTAACATATTATCTGGAGAATGATTATATTGCACCAAGCACCAACCCTATGACCTTGGAAGAGATTAAGGCAAAGCAAGAACATATTCAAGCTATGATTGAAATAACATCAACATTGACTGACTCAATTTAATGATCTAGAAGGCTGTAATGATACAAAATCAATGTGGACTAAGCTCAAATCTATGTATGGAGGTGATGAACATGTTCAAAGAGAAAACATAGATAGTCTAAGAGGACAAATTGAATCTATGAGAATGAATGAAGGTGAGAACATAACACATTATAGTACAAGACTAAAGGAGATTGTCAATCAAATTAAAGGAGCAGGTGGAACTATTGAAGAAAAGGATATAACAAGTAAGTTGTTGAGAACCCTTCTACCAGCTTATGCTATTCGAGTCTCTGCAATCAATGAATTGAGGTTTGTACCTAACATGCCAGTTTCTTTGGATGCTATTATTGGTAAGCTACATGCATTTGAGTTAAGTAATTTTGATAACAGTGGGTCTTCGGTAAATAAAGTACAATCTGCATCCAGTTCTTTTCATATTGGTGAATCTGACAATTACAATGATAGAATAAGTAAGTACTTTGAAGGAGATCATAGTGGAGCAAGTAAAAGATTTCGCAAGAACATGGAAAAAGTGCACAAACTGTATGAGGAAATCAAGAAACAAGAAGAGTTTGAAGCATTATTAGCTAGAAGGTTACTGAGAGGAAAAGGTAAGTATAAAGGAAAGCTACCTTTAAAATGTTTCAATTGTGATAAAATAGGACATATGGCTTCTAACTATCCTGAAAAAGAATCTAGTGAAAAGAGAGAATACCGAGATAACAGGCAGAAAGACAACCAATACAGAGGACACCGAGACTTCAAAAGAAGAGATAGAAAGACATTTCTAGTAGCTGATGAGGAATCCAATGATGATAAATCTGATGAAATTGATACCGAGGAAGTTGTTTATGTGGCTATTAAAGATGGATCAGATGAAGAAAGGTATGAAGAAAAAGCCCTAATATCTCACATAAATAATAATGACTCTTGGATCATAGACAGTGGATGCTCACATCACATGACATGTGATGAATACAAGTTTGTTAAATTAGAAGACTATGATGGAGGCTATATAAGATTTGGTAATGATGCACCATGTCCAGTGAAAGGTAAAGGATCTATAACACTTCTTGACAATGCTAAATGTGATGATGTATACTAGGTTGAAGGTTTGAAATACAATTTGTTGAGTGTAGCATAGCTAAAAAATATAGGATACCGAATAGAATTTTAGAAAGGAATTGTCAAAGTTCATGAGAAGCATGGAAAGTTAGCTGCTACTGGGACACAAACAAAAGGTAATACATTTCATCTTGACTCAACTCGGAACAAGTGTCTTTATGCAAAGATAGATGATACCTGGTTATGGCATAAAAGGTTTTGTCATGTAAATTTTGATAATCTAATCAAAATAAGTAAGAAGCATCGAGTAAGAGGTCTACCGAGTCTTGAAAAACTTGAGAATGCTATGTGCCAAGGATGCCAGATGGGTAAGATGATAAGATCAAGCTTTACAAGTAAGTCTTACACTTCTAAAGGAATTTTAGATCTAGTACACATTGATCTTTGTGGTCCTATGAAAGTTCAAAGTTATTTTGGTGATAAATATTTCATATTATTTGTGGATGATTACTCAAGGATGATGTCAGTCATGTTTTTAAAAGAAAAATCAGAAGCTTTTCAAATGTTTAAATGGTACAAGGCAAGAGTTGAAAATGAAACAGGAAGACAACTGAAATGTCTTAGATCTGGTAGAGGAGGAGAGTTCACTTCTAATGAATTTAACTTATTCTACAATGATCGTGGTATAAAAAGGCAAGTATCTGCACCAAGAACACCTCAGCAAAATGGGATAGCCAAGAGAAGAAATAGATCAATTGTGGATTGTGCAAGAACCCTGATGATAGAAAAGAGGGTACCTCAAACCTTTTGGAGAGAAGCAATCAGCACTGCAATTTATACCCTGAACCGAGTTCAACTGAAGAAAGGAACTATGAAGACACCATATGAAATCTGGTATGACAAGAAACCTAATGTAAGTTATTTTAAAATCTTTGGAAGTAGATGCTATGTTCACAAAGATGACAAAAATGGAAAATTTGATCAGAAAAGTGAAGAAGGAACATTTCTTGGTTATTCTTCTAGAAGTAAAGCATTTAAATGTCTGATCAAATCATCTAACAAAATAGTGGAAAGTGCAAATGTGAAAATTGATGAATTTGCAAAAAGAAATGACGAGGGAAATTCCAAAGAACCGGAAGCTTATGAAGAATTCATTTATGTTCAACCGAGAAGTCCTATCGAGAAAGCTACTGAAGCAAATGAAGATAATGTCCAGTTATCGAGTGATGAAGAAGATCATACAGAACCTACCAAGCCTATATTAACCAAATATGTCAGAAGACATCATGCATCAAGTCAGATTATAGGAGGTAAGGATAATCCAGTGATGACAAGGAACAAACTGAGATAGAACACATGTCTGATTTCTGATTTGAACCAACAATAGTGAAAGAGGCATTTAACAATGAAGATTGGGTAAATGCTATGATAGAAGAGATTGATCAAATCAAGAAGAATGACACATGGACACTAATCCCAAGACCGAAGGACAAAAATGTAATTGGTACAAAGTGGATTTTTAGAAACAAGCTAAATGAAAAAGGTGAGGTTATTCGCAACAAAGCAAGACTAGTTTGCAAAGGTTATGCTCAAGAAGAAGGAATAGATTATGGTGAGACATTTGCACCTGTGGCTAGACTTGAGGGATTAAGAACATTGTTGGCATATGCTACTTTCAAAAATTTCAAGGTATATCAAATGGATGTTAAATCTACATTTTTGAATGGTATACTAGAAGAAGAAGTTTACATTGAGAAACCTGAAGGATTTGTTGAAGACATGAGTAAAGATCAAGTATGCAAACTGAACAAAGTCTTATATGGTCTGAAGAAAGCACCTAGAGCATGGTATGGAAGAGTGCACTCTTATTTGATCAAGATTGGTTTTATAAGGACAAGTGAAAACAACAATGTGTACATGAAGAAAGATGAGGACAATGGAATACTGATCTCAACCATATTTGTTGATGATATTATATTTTGTGGAAATGACTCCTTATGCAAGAACTTTGGAAATGAAATGTGCAAAGAATTTGAGATGTCACTAATCGATGAGATAAAGTATTTTATAGGTTTACAAATACTGCAAATGAAAGATGAGATTTTCATTACTCAATCCAAGTACATAAAGGAAATCTTGAAGAAATTTGGATTGGAGGATTCTAAACCAGTAAGTACTCCTATGACTACTAACTATAAATTATCAAAGAATGATGAATCTGCATCTATTGATGAGACACTTTACTGATCTATGATTGGGAAGTTGCAATATGTTGTGCATAGTAGACCGGATATAGCACATGCAGTAGGTATTGTAGCAAGATTCTCTGCAGATCCCAAGGAAACCCATATGACAGCGATCAAGAGAATTTTTAGATACTTGAGAGGCATTAAAGATTATGGCTTAGTATATGAAAAGAGGAATAATTTTGATTTAAAAGTTTGTACTAATACTGATTGGGCAGGCAGCATAGATGATAGGAAAAGCACAAGTGGTGGAGTTTTCTTTTTTAGGAGAAAGACTAGTGAGTTGGCTTAGCAAGAAACAAGGATGTATTTCACAGTCAACAACAGAAGCTGAATATGTTGCTACAGCATTGAATTGTACCAATATAACATGGATCAAACAATTGTTGGAAGGTATAAATGAGAAAGTTACCGAGCCAGTAACTATATTCTATGATAATACTAGTGCCATTAACTTTCAAAGAATCTAGTAATGCACTCTAAGACAAAGCATATATCTATGAAGTATCATTATCTCAGAGAAGAAGTTCAAGAGAAGAAAGTTGTTCTAGAATATATCAGTTCAAAGGAGCAATTAGCAGACATCTTCACAAAGTCATTGCCAAGGGACACTTTTGAGTATCTCAGAAGCAAGTTAGGGGTCCTACCCCTATCTTCTACTCACTAATAGAGTTCAGTGAAAGCATAAATTTGATGAATCTACAGAATATTATGTGTGGATTGATGCTGATTTACGCACTTTAGAAGGTTTTCTAAAGGTGTGCAGGAAATAGTGAATAGAGACAACTTGCTCTGACCAAGACTGAGATGATACACAACAAGGCAAATCACTTCACAGGGGAAGAAATCATGATTTCGTTCTTTTACTTTTTGGCATTGTTGTCAAAGGGGGAGAAGACTATAAATGGTTGGAAGACTAAATGGTTCACTGAATGGTAAAGCCCTGAATGATGGAAACAATAGAAGATTAAGGATAGGGGGAGAAGATTGAAAAATGGAGAAGACTTTAGAAGATTTTAACAACTCAAGGATAACAGGAGAAGTCTAACAACAATCTGAATTTGAATTAATTTGAATATCTTGTTGGTATTACCATTTAATTGTTGGTTTTGCCATCAATGCCAAAAGGGGAGATTGTTGATATTCAATAAGGATATTGAGAAGGTTGTTGAAGATTGTTGATATAACTGAAGAAGGATGATAACTATCTTTATAACATTATTTTGTCATTGATGTCAAGAAATTGATTATCTGATTCAGTATGATGTTGCCATATCTTGAGAAGATTGATTTGAAGAGAATTAAGATGTCGGTAAAAGACACAGAAAGAATGTGATGAATAAGGGAAGAAATAAGTTATTCAATGGGCAACTATTACCGAGTTAGACAATGATGAGATCATGATGTTTAGATTGTCCTGATATCCTACATATGTTGTTGATTGCAAGGTTAATACTATACTATGTCACCAAGCAAATAACCTAGTCGGTAAACCCTAAGGTTATTGATATTAGTTAATGAAGGCGAAATGTCTACCGAGTAAAGTTTAGTATTTACCGAGTTGCAACTGATTTATGACAGTACGCATTGGATGAATACAAGCATTATTTAATGAAGGACAATGATGAACTGGAGATGTATAAATGATTGGTATGTTGTGCATGAAGTTTGTTAAGGATCCCTAGCAAAGGAAAATCGATAGGAAGATCTATAACGCAGATTGAACCGCAATAACCTTGTGCAAGTTCCAAGATAGGAATGCAAGTCCCGAGGCAAGGTAAAACATTTTTCAGATTGGAAGGATACATTGAACCTGGTCAAGTTTAAAGATCTGATGGCTAAGATTGATCATGGGAAATGTGATCAAGGAGATTAAGCGGTTAGCAATTGTTTATAAATAAGGAATTGTTAATAAACAATGTATGCGCACAAGTGTAAGCACAGGGATGCTACATAGTGATTACAGAGCACATAAGCTTGAAGACCTGTTTGAATAATAGAGTAGAGAGCCCAGCAAAGGGACAAGATAAGTCCTATGACTAGATTTTTTTGAGCAAATAAGAATCTATTTTAGCATTTTAGATGTGAAGTTGTAGATATATTTTATTACTGTTATTTTGTAAGTGACAGAAAATCTCTTAACCAAGTGGACTTAACAGTCTTATTTGTAAACCCTCTAGCAAGGTAACATTCTAAATGAGTGTTTGAAATCCTTTGACAAGGTCACTTCTATCAAAGTGAAGATCCTAACAGATCTAAGGGAAATCCCTTAACTGGGTCACATCTAGCAATGCGTTTGTAATCTTTAACAAAATTTGCTTTTAACTGAGCATACTCTAGAAGAGTATATTTCTTAGTGGGTCCAAAATCCCACAGTGGCTTTTCCCAATTTGTGTTTCCATGTTAAATTTGGTGTTATGAGTGTTATGATGATTATGTGTTTATGAGTTAACATGTTTAGCAGTTTTTGGTTATGTTGCTGAAGTAGAAGTTACCAAGGTTGAATCTATTGATTTTATGGAAGTTTAAGTTTGTATGATTCACCCCCCCCTCTCATCTTGTTAGCTATTGACATCTGTACTTTACAATTAGTATTAGAACTAACAACTGGTTGCCAAATAAGAAAAGAGAGTACCAGATAGATTGTAGTTGAAAGAAAAAGGATAGATGGAAATGTGTACAATCTGAAGGAATGCTTTGAGTCCCAATGCATGATGGGACAAGTGGATGAGAACTGGCTATGGCATAGGAGATTAGGCCATATAAATTTTGATAATTTGGTTAGAGTAAGCAAAAAGGGCTCTGTGAGACATATACCACCAATCATCAAACTAGTAAGCACAATTTGTGATGAATGTGTAAGAGGAAAGTAGACTAAGGTGACCTTCAAGACTAAAGAATATAATACTTCAAGGCCAGTTGAACTTGTGCATACTGATCTATGTGGACCAACAAGAACAAGAGATCTAGCTAGTGAAAGATACTTCATGCTCCTCATTGATGATTTTTCAAGAATGACGGGCCACTTTCCTACATGACAAATCTCAAGCATTTGAAAGATTCAAGATTTTATGGAAGATGGTTGAGAGGAAAAGTGGATGCAAATTGAAATGTCTAAGATTTGACCGGGGTGGAGAGTTCACATCAAATGAGTTTGAAGATTATTGTAAGAGATATGGAATCAGAAGACAGTATTCAGCTCCAAAGACACCACAACAAAATGGTGTTGTATAATGGAAAAATCGGACTGTCAAGGAGATGGCAAGAACTATGTTAAATGAAGAAAACATACCGGATATGTATTAGAAGGAAGTATTTCATACTATTGTATATACTTTGAACCAGGTTCAACTAAGAACACACACTAGAATGACACCTTATGAACCATGGTATGACCGAAAGCCATCAGTCAAATATTTTTAGGTGTTTGGAAGTAATTGCTTCATCAATAGAGATGAGGATGGCTTAGGTGGTTTTGATTCTAGGAGTGATGAAGGTATCTTCTTGGGTTACTCAACTCACAACAAAGCATACAAATGCTACAACAAAAGACTAAGAAGAGTCATTAAGAGTATACATGTCGGATTTGATGAAGATATGCATAGAGGAAGACAATAAAAAGCAAACCGACATGAGGATTCATGTGATGAAGATGATATGCAGTCAGAAAGTGATTTTGAAGAAGCACCTAACAAGTCCCCTAAATGGTATGTACAAATAAATCACCCGGAAGAGCAAATTATAGGTGATAAAAATGATGGTGTACAGACAAGAAGAAGACTTGCCCAAAATAATGAAGTAAATTTTTGCCTCATGACAGAGATGGAACCCAAAACATTCAATGAAGCCAACAAAAGTCAGAAATGGATGGATGCAATGGAAGAAGAGATGCAACAAATTGAACAGAACAAAAATTGGGAATTAGTTCCTAGACCGGTAGATAACAATGTCATTGGCACTAAATGGGTCTACGAGAATAAGATGAATGAAGAAGGTAAGATTTTTAGGCATAAAGAAATGTTATTGTGCAAAGGGTATTCCCAAGTATAAGGAATAGATTTTAAAGAAATATATGCACCGGCTGCAAGACTTGAAGCCATTAGAATGTTTTTAGCATTCTTCGCCTACAAAGGATACAAGGTATATCAAATGGATATTAAATATTCTTTCTTAAATGGTAGTTTAGAAGAAGAAGTCTACATAAAACAACTAGAAGGATTTCTATTGCATGATGATGCAACTCTGGTGTGCCAGTTGAAGAAAGCATTGTATGGTTTGAAGCAGGCTCCAAGAGAATGGTATTCAAGGTTAGATAAGTATCTAAAGGAGCAGGGTTTCAGAAAGAGAAGTGCAAACAATAATTTGTACATTAAAGAAGATGGAAACCACATAATTATTGTGGTTGTATATGTGGATGACATAATTATTGGAGGCAACAAGGACACTTTGTGCAAAGACTTTGTTGATCAGATGCAATTAGAATTTGAGATGTCAATGCTTGGAGAGTTGTCATACTTTCTTGGTTTGCATATTTCACAACAAGATAAAGGGATATTTATCTCTCAAATCAAGTATGCCAGAGATATGTTGAAGAAGCTTCAGATGGAAGACAACAAACCAGTAAGTACCCCCATGGTGACTGGTTGCAAGTTGAGAAAGGGTGATGAGTCACCGGTAGTGGATCAAACACTGTATATATACATGATTGGTAGTCTGTTATATCTTATTGCTTCAAGACCAGATATAGTGCAGGCAGTATGTATCGTGGCAAGATTTAAAGTTGCACCCAAATAGTCACATGAAAATATAGTTAGAAGAATCTTTAGGTACCTACAAGGAATACTTAATTATGGACTATGGTATCCTAAGAAAGGATAATTTACCTTACAAGCATACACTGATGTGTTAGGCCCAATATGGAAAGCTAATGTACTGAGAGGGGAGGGATGAATCAGTACTTCAAATCTTTTCTTCAACAATAAATTTACTGTTAAGCATAAACCAAAAACTGCTGTAACATAATATAATGCTAAAACAAATAAATAACAATCATACATGATTCACTCCATAACACGTATATTTTGGTTATGCAAAAACTCTTGGTTAGAGAGAAAAACTACAGTGGGGATGGCACCCACAACTTCACTACTACAATAATAAAGGTTGCTTGGTTAGAGCTACATGTTTAGCTATTTCTGATAGCTTACCCTATTAGGAGTATCAAGATCTTTAGGTCTACCTTGCTAAAGGATTTTACAACACTTAATCTAAATGTTGCACTTGGTTAAAGGCTTTAAAATTTATAGACTTTGTTAGAGTCTTTTACCCTATTAAAGATTTCTCTTACAACTCAAAATATTACAATAAAATCTTTACAGATATCTGCAACTTTACATCTGAAATGTTATAGCAGATTCTATGTGCTCAATATAATATTACCTTGCTCATAGCATATGTAAGGTCCACCCCTAACTTGACTTGTTTGACTAGAGTTGACCTTTAATTCATGCATGATAGACACTATTGGAAATAGGCTATTTCAGATGCTTTATAGGATGTTGATACTATCATTAATGATCGTGTGATTTATTAGACACTATATGCTTATTATGTGATTGACTATCGAAAGATTATATTGATCATGTGATTTGATGAGCATAATTGTTGATGGATTTTACATGGCTTACTATAATCGTGAATTATACTAATCATGCACTTGATGATGTTTTTATGTACTAACCATATTTAATGATTATCTATGATGAGTTGATCTTATTCTGTATTTGATTGTTGTATGACTGTCTTTGGGATAGGGACAATTCCACTTCACTCATTGCGAGCGGGATGTGTCGTTGCAATTCTCTAACCTTTGTCTGTTATAATATATATGTGTGTGTGTGTGTGTGTGTGTGTGTGTGTGTGTGTGTGTGTGTGTGTGTGTGTGTGTGTGTGTGTGTGTGTGTGTGTCGTATCGTTGATTTGTGGATGCAGGATTTGTAGGTACTAGACATCGACTCCACCTGACTCCATAGGTCTGAGCGTGTCTTTAAATCCCAATGGTATGTGGTTTGGAGTTGGCACAATTTTCCCTCACATACTCTAGGTCTAAGTTGTTCACTGTGAGTTGTTAGTGTCTTGGCGCAAGTCATCATGATAGTTAGTAAGCTAGGTTTCTTCTGTATTGTGAGTATGTTAGTATTGGCTGATTATTCCTTTTATGTTGAGATTGACAATTTGATTATTGATGCAAGATTAAATAATTAATGATGTTTATTTTAATTATTTTGATTAATAACAATTTGATTATTTGGTTATCTAATGTTTAATTTAATTTATTGGATTCTTGCATTTTTGGTTATTTGATTATTTGATATTTAAATGTTTATTTATTTTAATGATGATTTAATATTTATTTAATATTTATTGTTTAGCTTATGATGTGTTTTATATTTATTTGTAATTTGACCTTTATTGGTATTTATTTAATTGCCTATGGTTTAATATTTATTTGGCTTTTAATGTTTATTTGGTTTATTTAATTTAATTTCTCCATTTAATTTATTTAATTGTGGCTCATGTTTTATTTATTAGTTTGACTTTTATATTAAGTGGGTTGTATAAATAATAAAATGATAAAACATTCCCACCAAATTGTAAAAAAACATGATTTATATTTATCTTACCTACCCTCTTCTCTTATTGGTTGAATTTAAAAAGGGAGGTAAAATTATATTATATGGTGGGGTTGGTAAAATATATTATAGATTGGAATATTTTGATTGGCTAAGATTGAGGCTAGGGTTTTTGGTTAATGTTTGTCTTCTTGGTTTTGATTTTCTTCTCTCTTAGATTTTGGCTGGAGCTTGGATTTGATTTGGTTTGGCGTGTGGGATCTCTTCTTCGGCTTCTTCCATAACACGGGTTGCAGGTTGGAGATGTATTCTACTTTTTTATATTTTATTTTACAGTTTTCTTGTATGCTCCGTGTCTGCAGATTGAATGTGTGAGCTTGGGGAAATGAATCTAAAATTTGTATAGTGAGAAAGGAAATATATGAAGGCGTAAATTTGTTGTAAGGTTTTATTCTATAGTTTGTTGGAAATATTTGTATTTTTTTTGGTTTGTCTTTTTGAGTCTGTGTCGTGCATGGAGTTTTGATTTAATATTGGCCTTCAAGTGTGTATTATTTATTTAATGTTGAAGTGAATTTTATTTATTGGGTAATATTATTTTACCCATTAAGTAATTTAAAAGGGGGTAATTTGTATTCTTTTATTTAAAATTTATTTTCACCCCAGGTCAATGGTTTAATTTATTTTATCTACCCTTGGATTTGATTGGCTGGAAGTTTATGGTAGGTAGATAATATATTTTATTTTCTTGAACTTTGGGAAGGTAGGCATGGAATATAATGTTTTTGGAATATTTTTATTGGAGGATGGTTTTGCTTGGTTTTTTTTTATTTTTTTATTTTTATTTTATTTTTATAAATAGGCCTTCCTGTGAATTCATGGGGGTTAGAATCTTTGGTGAATGAATTTCTAGGATTAATTTTAAGATTGCTGGTGGTTGGATTTAAATTGGATTAAAGGCTTGGTATAGTTTTTCTTGTAGGTTAATTTGCTAGTTGCTTGATTGTGTGGTACTTTTTGGATTAATTCTTGTACCAGAGGCATTGTTTAGGGTGTTGATGATTTATAGTTTTATATCTGATTTTATTTGATGTATTTTGTTGGTTTCAAGCATATTTACCTTCCTATGTTATTGGGGAAAGATTTGTGCTTTCATCCACATTGATGTGCTATGGTTGGTGAGTTGGAAGTGTTGTTGTTTTGAGGCAGCAAGTGAGTTGGCCTTGCTGTGGTTTTACTTTCATTAATGGCAGCAAATTTAATGGCTTGATATGCCTTTGTTTATTGCTAGCCAAGAGGCTCATTTTGTTATATTGATGTTGTTGTAGCCTTGCATATGTTGTGAGAGTATGTGTAGAAGTTATTGGCTGCATTGAGTATTATTTTAATGTATTTATGTTGGTAGAGCCTCTTGTGATGTGTTGTTGGGCCATGTTAGGAGGAGTGGGCTTCCTTGTGATGAGAGGGGTCATGAGAGATAGACTGGCATGAGGTTCCTTGTAAGGATGTATGAAGTCTAGACCACAAGGGCACATTGGAGTTTTCCATGATTTGTAAGCAAGTGATAACATTGATAATAAATTAATTGGGATGGGAAAATTATAACTCACTTAAACAAGATAATGAATAGTTTTGAGCCTCATGACTTATGTCCTAGGGAGGATGTTTTAGGATAAGCATGGAAGGCCGTGAAGACGATAAGCTAATCTCCCTTGGTCTCTCATAGGTTGAGATGGCTCCACATGTCCATCAGGCTAGTGCCTTGTGTTATTATGTTATGAGGATGGCATGTGATGACACTCCACTCCTACATGTGCTCCCCCTTTATGATTTATGATTATGCTTATTGGATGCATTTATGTCTTGATGAGTTTTACGCCTCTGGGAGTTTAGTCTTGTGGCTCTGTGTGAGTTCTTGCTTGAGAGTCCTTGTTGGTTAGTCTCTTTGGTTTTGAGTTTCAGCCTAGATGTAGAGTGTGTGTTGGGACCGTGTGTCATCTCCTAGCATGGGGGGTGGTTCCTTTGGTTCCACATGGTCGGGTGGTTGGTGCTTTTAAACCATTGGGATGTTCCTATCTTTGGATTCTTCTTGTGTGGATGAGGATGCTTCTTCAGATTGTTCATGGATAATAATTGTAGCAAGAATGTAAATGATGATGTGATTTATGTAATGAAATTCTTATGTAACGGTTGTAAAAGAAGCCATGCTTATGAGAAATGATTATGTTGTTCTAGTTATAGTAATAGCTTTTGGTTATGGTATGTGATTATAATGATGAACCTTGAGTTGTATTGTAACATATTTATATTAAATGAAATGGATGCATGAGATGTGGATAAGTATTGTTGTTTAAAACAAAATGATTTATTTTGTATTCTTGATGAGCCATGTTAAAAGTAAATCAGGTAAATATTATGATAATGGTATTAGATTTGAAATGATGTCTTTAACTAATTATTTAAGTAGAAGAAATGTTATGTCTTGATAGGATGTGTGAGTTTGAGTAATGTTGGAAGATGTCTTAGGACATGTTTATGAGTTGTGATTAAATTTTAAAATTATAGTATCATACTTCGTAGACAGTGACCTAATGATTGATTTGAAATCTTATAATGATTGGGGTGTGATTGAAGGTTCCTTATGAAATATTTTATGGATCTTCTTAGTGAATGAATTGCTAATATTATTAATGGAAATTACTAGTAAGTGTATGGGTAGATGATAAAATGAATTCTTGTCTTTTAGAAAAGAATTATAATGTATCATGTGTTATGGTTTAAGGTTATATCTCCATTTGGTGGATGCTATTAGTGGTTATGGAATTAGGATATTGTACCTTAGTTTGTGTTGAGATGAATTCCTGTAGTTACTTGATTTGTAATGAGATGATTGTTGGTTATTTGATATAGTGTAAGAGATTTTATGAGTATTAAACGAGCTATGGGTTAATGGTTTGTGAGTATTGCCTTATGTACTTTAAGAATCATGATGAAGTAATAAGTATGCTAGAAGCATAGAATCATAAATGATTATGTGGAAGTTAATCGTAAATGGAAATTATGTTAGTGCAATGTAAGGGTTAATCCTGATATATGAATGGTGATATAGTCAAAGGTTGGTTAATGGTAATAGGAACATTTGGACTTGGTGTATAAAATGAATCTAAGTGGAAAAGGAAATAGTGGCGCATTGAAAGATAGAATCTCATATTAAATGAAAGATTAAGAAGGTTGCATATCATGAGTGTTAGGTATTTCTATGTTGCACCTATGTGTGTATAATGATTAAGATTATGAGGTATTGAACTAGAAGAAAGTAAATGCTTATTTCTTATGTAGGTAGATTAAGTAATGTTGTTGAGATACCCTAGGGAGGTAGTAGTAATGATGTATTGTATTCCGCTTGCGTAATTGTTTGAATAGCTTGAGTGATTTACTCTATGTTCATAATACTTAAATGTTGTTGTGTGCTCGTTGCATTGCTTATGAGATGTTATGTGTTATATTGTAAAAAAAAAAATTAAATTAGCATGTTTTTAGCTATATTTCTCTGGGGTATTTTGGCGGGCATTACAACATACCTCGATAATTGATAAATCAACTCGAAAAACCCTTTTGTTTACTCTATCCCTTAACTGTTCTCTGAAATCTTTCTCGGTGACCTCTGAATATTTCTGACAGTCACAACAGTCATAACACATCATGCTTTCTCATGATATTGCTTTTCAATTTATCTATCACACATGTCTCATACTCTTTTTTTCTCATCTGTGATCCTTAAATCATTCTGCATATAAATAGATCTCTTAGGATGGTGATCTTGTTCATGGATCAATCTTACAAACAAGATTCATCAAATAAATAACTATACAAAATATTTCATTGGATAGATGACCTCAAGATCATACAAAATCTTTAAGGTGCAATTTCCTATGTGATAACGGTTCTTTGTTCCTTGATCTTGTAACATGTTTCCAGGTTCAAAGAATCTGGTAACACATTTTCACTTGGTGTGTGTTCACTCGGTATATCATTTTTTATGTTTGGTAGATAGTTTGGTGTATACTAGACTCTGTGACTTCTATCTTCTGTAACCGACTGCTTTAGTGCTTACCGACTGAATGTTCCGGTAGTATTAACCGACTAGAGTATATAGGATGACTTTGGATATAAAATTAATGACAACTTAGTAAATAGTAACAATCTCCCCTTTTGACATTAGTTTTGAAATGTTTGACAAAACTCATTTCAAATTCATATCTCAAAAATCTATATACTTACAAAATTTGACTAAACTAATAGTATATACAATAGTCAATAAATAGTATACTCAGATATACTCCCCTTATCAATATACTGTACATAATTATGATTTTGCATGCTCGGTGATCAATGTTCTATGTTTACTACACTTGTTCTTTTCTCTTTGATCATTGCTCGGTGTTTACTACTCCCCTGTCAAAGCATTTGGATACTTTGTTCTGCTTGGTATACTCCCCTTGTATACTGCGCTCCCCCTTTGATACTTTGATGCTATACTCCTCCTTTTTGACAAACATCAAAACTAGTTACCATTCAGTGGAGGCAACTAGCCAAAAATGGATTTATACTTTGTCCTTGCATTGGTGAGAGTAGTAGAGAGGGCATCCTTGACACTATCCATGAGTGAATTTTGAGCTGTAATGTCAGCTAGGAGGGAGATCAAACCATCTAGTGTGCTTCCCTCTGGTTGAGTGGATAAATGAGTGGCTCGGTTGATCTGCTCTTGAATAGATGAAAGATGAGGAATGAATAATGTCTGAAGAGTCATTATATCCATCCTAGTCTTGTGCTCTTCATTTCAAAGTTCCAACTGTTGAGCCATAAGAGTTTGCAATTTGGTGTAGAAATTCTGAGTAGAATTTGGCTCGGTAGTCAATGTATTGGAGAGATTGGTGATCTCTTGTTCAATGACTTCGGTTTTAGTTTTGATATCCTTAATGAATAAAGAGAATGTATAGAGCTTTTGAAACAAATAAAGAATATGCTTAAGTTGAGGGGACAACTCAGCTATGAATTTGACTAGTTTGACTTTACTGATAGCAATCGCTTTCACAGTTAGCTCTTTATCATTCAGCTTGCTAAGGTATTTAGATGCATCTGCTCCTGATGCTTCTACTTGAGTGAGGAGTTCATCCAATTGCATATGGATGGCAGCATCTTTATTCACGGTAGCTTTAGGTAGCATGTTTGATAATAATGCCTTAACCTTCTGACGTACACGGTTCTTTATCTGAATAGCCATCTATCTTTCCTGTTCAGCTTTGGCATTGCATAGCTCTCCAAATTCAATGAGTGCTTTCCCTTTCAGTTTAGAAATGTCAACATTTGGAAACACAATTGGTTTTGACAAATCTATCTTGGAACTATGCCTTTTCATTTTCTTTTCTTTAGAGGAGGAGGCTTTCACCGGTTGAACTAGTACAATGGCTTGGGAGGCTTGTTTACCCTCGGTATGTTGCTTAGTAGAGGCAACACTTTTGTCAGTTCCTGTAGCCTCTGTTGTGTCCTTTGGTGCTTTTGTGCTTGCAGGTGCTTGAGAAGTCTGTTCCTCAGTGGTCTGAGAAGTAGATTCTCCTTTGGTAGACTGTTGACCCCCTTTTCCTTGATCTGTATCCTTAGGATGCTTGGTTGGGACTTGTTGAGTGACCAGAGGATATGACTTGACTTGTTCCAAAACTAATTCAATGGATACTAGTTTGGAATAGGCATTGCCTTCTATCATTTCTTGTCCCTAATCCTTAGAAGCCATGACATCCTCATCTAATTGAATAGTTTCAGCAGGATCTTGTTCGGTGATGTCAACTATTTCAACTTCACTTTGAGGTTCAGCATGAGGTTCATCATTCTTGAGTCAGAATATTTCTTGCCATTTTTCCTTAGTTTCATTCTCGACTTCAAGATAAAGATTGTTCATCATTTTCAATGCTCTCTTCTTTACTTGAAAGTTTGTCTGTGAGGTCTTTAAATGTTGTTTAATGTCATCTACTGACATGTCTGGAAAGAGATGTACCAAAACTCTTTCTCCAACCTGTTTCTCCGAGTCCATAGCATATTGCCACTTGGTGTCAATATGTGAATATAATGTTTTAGGAAGGAAATCAGTCACTTCCAATGGGACTATTTGGAATTTAAGTAGTGTACATACTACTGCTTCTTCTATTTTCCTCTTTTCATCTTCATTTTTGGAATCATATTTCACATATCTAAAAGCTCCAAATCCACCATATTGTTTCAGGTTAGCACATAAATTATCAATGCTATGTACATCTTCCTTTTGTCTCTTAACAATCTGAAATTTGCTTGCATCTTCAGATTTGGTGTCACTTGACTCTTTGCTCAAAATGAGTCTCCGAGGCATTTTCTTATAATTCCTTGTGACCTTAGGCATTGCAACATTTTTCTGCTTCTTACTCGGTGACATTGCAGATGATCTAGTATTAGGTCGTTTTGCTGGAGGAGTCGGTGATACTTGTGATGAGTCCTATTTCTTTCTTTTCAAAATTGTGCCTTTTGGCAACTCGGTGCTCAAAGTAACAACAACTTCATGAGCTTCAGATTCTTCCTCAATTGCAAGTAGTTCACTCTTGACAGGAGTGGAGGAAAAACCTTCTCCAAATTTCTCAGTTAACACTTTAATCATTTTAGTTGCTTTCCTTGTAGCCTTAGGTACTACAATGCTCATCTTAACTTTTTCTTTAACCTCTTCATAGGTTCCATACCTGATTTCTGTAGCATGCCTTGGAAGTGCAAGAAAGGCATCTCTCTATTGTTGTGAAATTTCAAAATCAATCTCATAACCCATAGGTGGAAAAGATTGAGTTCTCGGTTCCACCGCATTGACATAGCAGTAGTCAATGTCTACTTCAAAGCATATAACATCCTTGTATTTCTCCACTAACTTGGGTGGAATCCTATACCTGTTATGCATCTTTTCTTGAAACTTGCTAAAATAATCATCCATAATTTCATTGAAGTTATCACCTAGCTGTTTGATGAAGTCATTGATTTGATGGGTGATTGGTCTGTGTAGCTCCTAAACTACATTACTGATAGATGGAAAGAATTTCTGAAAATAGAAAAACATGCATACCAAGAGTGATCCAAACTTTAGTGTGTTAGCCGAGTTGTTCTTCTTCGGCTTCCTTATGGTGTTTAGATTTTCAAATAGATTCTTCAACAACACTTTACAAAGATCAATCTTCATTCCCTTCTTCACAATTTTATATGCTAAATCAACAGCTGCACATGGTACACTGTTTTCCCTTGCCGATTGAAAGAAACAATAACCTATTACTCTAATAGTAAACTTCAACTCTGCATCTGTGACATTATTCAGTTTTAGACCTCTGCAATCGGATTTAACTCCGGTTAAAGTGATCAATTCCTTCTGTGAAATCATTTTCTGAGCTCGGGCATGGTCATAAATAGGGTATCTGGTTATCAAGTGAATGATTTCCTTGGTGATTTTGAATGGTTTCTCCTCTAACCACATGAAATCATCATGAACCCTACTCTAAAAAAACTTGACCCATTGGGGTTTGAAGACACGAGCATAGGTTAGGGCTTCGGTCAATCCCTTGACTTTAATGTGTTCAAACTTGTTATCTAGTTTTCCATCGGTACACAATTCATCATATGTGTCCTTGATCTCAACATGACCTAGTTCCTCAACACGACATTTGGTGAAAAATCTAATATCCTCAACCAGCAGAACCCTATCCGAAATGAGTGAAAATGTCATTTTATCATCCGGTTCAGACGCTACTTTGGGAGGTAGGGAATATTTCAATGAGGGCTTCACAATGGTTTCAACAACAGTGGGTTTTTGAATCTTTGGAGCCATTACAAACTCAGGATATCTACTAATGAAAAAAGCTTAGGGTTTGAAACTTAACCAGCAAACGCTTTCACTTAGTAAATATAAAACAGATAATCACACTGATATTTCTTGGTTAGCTATCTCTTAGAAATGCTTGAGATCGATGTGTAAATACCTTGAAATTTTCTCGGGAGGTGTTTGATAGCCTTTGAATTGCTTAGCTCTACTCTCTGAAAACTTGGTAAGTGTGAAATGACCGCGCAAAGTTCTTTAAGTACATATTTTACCTTGTCGGGCTCCATGTGGTTAGGTTAGAAAAACATTAAATGCACTCAGTTCCACTTACTTTTTATGCTTTTACCGAGTAGCCAGACTTTCTGTATTTACTGACTAGACAGGCTTCCTGTATTTACCGACTTTACTAGTGCTCCAAAAGACTAGATAGAATTTCAAACTCGCTAATGCATCTTAGCTATGCAGATTTTGAATTAAGTACATGATAAAATAGGAACTATTAAGATTTAACCTTGAGAGAATGCAGACCCTTCATACCTTTACCAATTAATTCGAAGTAGATGCATCTAACTCAGTAGGTAAGGTGATTTCTTCATTAGTTGATCCATTTTCCTTCTTTTTCCAAATCATCTATAATTTTCTTCTTATTACCTTAGTATCTCCTCTGGGTTGATCTCTGCAATCTCTAGCCAAGTGTCCAACTTTGTGACAATGAAAACATGCCATACCAGGATTTCTCCATGATCTTTGGTTGTTCATTCCAAACCTTATAAAAAAGTTGGCACTTATATGTCCATATCTTCCACAACATTCACACCATATCCTTGTATTGTAATCCCATGTTACTACAACATATTGTCGGTTAGGATCTGTGTGAGTTCGGTAACCTCTAGCATTTGCTCGGTGTGCAGACCACATATAGTTCTTCTGCTTAAACCAACACTTCTCGGTAGTATGTCCATATCTATTGCAGTTTTTGCAAAACACCTTGAATTTTGCCTTCTGATAATTGTTAATAGACTTTGTCCTACATTGATTAGATGTGTGACCATACTTATTGCAATTGTTATAATAACCATTAGACCTAGTGACTTTCGGTTGCTTACCTTTTCTGATTTGGCACAAGTTGGCAGTATGTCCTTGTTTTCCACAGTAGTTGCAAATAGGCTTCTTTCCTTTGATGTTCTTCTTGTTTCCAACTTGCTTTGATGATTCTCCTCTCTCGGTGGTGTGGATTTCCTTCTCAGTAGAGTCTTTTCCTTTGTAACCGAGTCTTGCATCTTTGTTGGGTCTTCTTATATTCAGTTGCTTATCCAACATCTTTGATGCTTCATAAATCTTCTTAAGTGTTTCTTTGGATTTCTTCTCTATTTCAAGTTCATCAGTCAATCTTGATAGTTCAAGTTTCAAAGCTTGATTCTCATCATCTGTCATATTTGCCTCATGATGTGCATAACCCAATTGATCTAACAGATTACTTTGTATTCTAGTCATCCTAGTGATTTCATCATTCTTTTTAGACACTAATACTTGAATCTGATGTTTTTCTCTTTCTGTATCTCTTATCTTATCCTCAGCTATTCTCAATGCATCTAGATTTTCAGTCATCTGTGTGCTGAAATGCCCATGTTCTCTTTTCATTGCTTTTAGATGTTCAATCAGTCCTTTGTTCTTTTCTTTCAATTCTCCAATCATCTCTTCAGTCTCTTCAGATATATTGTTCTCAGATGATGTCTCAATTTATTCCACTAGCTCTTGTGAGTCTTGTAGATCATCAGACAACCTTCTTCTGACTTTCAATGATTTTTGCATTTGTCTTTGCATGTCTGCAATCACTTGATTAGCATGATCCAACTCTTCTTGAAAATACACAATTCTCTGAGATTGTTTATAGCCTTCCATTGATAAGATCTTTTTCTTTAGGCTGTTAAACCCTTTTCCAAGATTGAAGCTCTCATACCAATTGTTAGGCCCAATATGGAAAGCTAATGTACTAAGAGGGGAGGGTGAATCAGTACTTCAAATCTTTTCTTCAACAATAACTTTACTGTTAAGCATAAACCAAAAACTACTATAACGTAATATAATGCTAAAACAAATAAATAGCAATCATACATGATTCACTCCATAACACATATATTTTGGTTACACAAAAACTCTTGGTTAGAGAGAAAAACTATGATGGGGATGGCACCCACAACTTCACTACTGCAATAATAAAGGTTGCTCGGTTAGAGCTACATGTTTAGCTATTTCTGATAGCTTACCCTGTTAGGAGTATCAAGACCTTTAGATCTACCTTGCTAAAGGATTTTACAACACTAAATCTAAATGTTGCACCTGGTTAAAGGCTTTACAATTTATAGACTTTGTTAGTCTTTTACCTTGTTAAAGGTTTCTCTTACAACTCAAAATATTACAATAAAATCCTTACAAATATCTGCAACTTTACATCTTGAATGTTATAGCAGGTTCTATGTGCTCAATATAATATTACCTTGCTCATAGCATACCTTAGTAATTGATAAATCAACTCAAGAAACCCTTCTGTTTACTCTATCCCTTAACTGCTCTCTAAAATCTTTCTCGGTGACCTCTGAATATTTCTGACAATCATAATAGTCATAACACATCGTGCTTTCTCATGATATTGCTTTTCAACTTATCTATCACACATGTCTCATACTCTTTTTTTCTCATCTATGATCCTTAAATCATTCTGCATATTAATAGATCTCTTAGGATGGTGATCTTGTTCATGCATCGATCTTACAAACAAGATTCATCGAATAAATAACTATACAAAATATTTCATTGGATAGATGACCTAAAGATCATACAAAATCTTTAAGGTGCAATTTCCTATGTGATAATGGTTCTTTGTTCCTCGATCTTGTAACATGTTTCCACACATGTGTCAAGGTTCAAAGAATCTGGTAACACATTTTCACTCAATATATCATTTTTGCTGCTCGGTAGACATAGAGTGTTACTTGGTAGACAGCTCAGTATATACTAGACTCTATGACTTCTATCTTCTGTAACCGACTACTTTAGTGCTTACCGACTGAATGTTCCAATAGTACTAACTGACTAGAGTATATAGGATGACTTTGGATATAAAACTAATAACAACTTAGTAAATAGTAACATGATGTTGATTGGGCAGACTGCATTGATGACCAGAAGAGCACAAGTGGTGGTGCATTCTTCTTAGGTAACTGGTTGGTTTCATGGCACAACAAGAAGCAGGATTCAATTTCCCTATCTACTATTGCGGAAGAATATATTGTTGCTGCTACATGTTGTTATCAGGTGTTATGGATGAAGAAAACCCTCAAGGATATTCAGATAGACATATCTAACCCTATTTCTATCTGGTGTGATAATTTAAGTGCAATCAACATATCAAAGAATCTAGTTATGCACTCAAGGACAAAGCCCATTTTCATTAAATATCAATTTCTAAGGGAATGGTAGCAGAGCAAGAAGTTAATGTAGAATATGTCCCTACAGGTGAACAAGTGGTTGATATCTTCACAAAACCTCTACCGATAAACTCATTTGAGTATCGACGCCACAAGTTAGGTCATGTGGGTTCACCAGCTTCATGCACCTAAATGTGTATGGAGATCTATGGTTCAGGGGGAGTTCACTGCCATATCTTTTGATTCTTGGATCATTTGATGGACAAAGGGGGAGATTTGAACAAGGAGGAGATTGTCCTGGTTGAGTAAATCAAGAGTCTTGTAGTCTTCTCTACCAGAAAAAGGGAGAAATTTTTATGTTTGTGCCCTTTGTCATTGTTGTCAAAGGGGGAGAAGGAACCGATTTGATAGTGGATACTATGTGTGTTGGCATCAATGCCAAAGGGGGATATTGTTGGCATTGTATTGTCATTGATGTCAATCAGTAAATAGGCTTGTCAAAGAAGTTGTTGATTGGCATAACTGCTAAGTTGTTGTCAACCAATAAATAGGAAAATAGAGGTGATCAAGAAACTAGTATGGATGATTGGAGAAAATTCAGGTATTGCGGTTCAGAATATATGTTCATAACATTGGCATGAGTCTGTGATTGAAACTACATCAAGTTTGGTGAACCAGAGAGCACATTTACAATTGACTGATATGTAATCTATGAAGAAGAATGAATACTGGTCTAGTATGCTGGTAAGTGTTGTATCAATAGGTAAAGATGTCCACCGGTAAGCAAGAAAGGGACAAGAAGAACATAGAGTATGGCATCGGGTCATATGCAGTGAAAAGGTATCATGTCATAACTGACCGAACAGAGAAGAGCATGGCTTGAAGGTTAACTGATTATTGTATAACCGATAGCATAAGATGAACCGATAGTATAAGGTGAACATCGGTTGTGTGTTTGATTAGTGCCTGAGCCTAAACCAACAAAGTGAACTGAGGTTGATGCCAACAAATATGACATGTAGGATCCAAGTGTCTAATGTGCAGTGGTTGGTGAAGAGTGCATCGGTGAGGTAGTTGCCGAATAAGTCTGCATTAAATATCGACTGCGGAAATCACAGATGAGTTGTAGAGGATTGCGGCTCAAAGCTATTCAAAGGACAGAGATTTGATTCTTTGACATTATGATCGAAGCAGGATAGTTGATCAACTAGTTGATCTGGAGAAAGACACTATGAGATCATTTATTGTGATTGAAAAAAACCAAGGTCGATGTTTGCTAAAAATAGTAAATGTGTATTGAAAGAATCAAATATGGAAGTTTTGTTTGATTTAATGTAGGTTGTTGATCTTGGAGATGAGATCCGATTTGATCTGATATGGTTTAGGGTCAGTGAAGAAAACCCTAGGTGCATGAAGATTTAATTTCATTTTGGTGGGAAAGCCTGAATATAAATATGCAGATTGAAGATCTAAGTTAGTGTTTTTGTTGATTCCAGTGGTCGGAGAAGAGAGTGTTTGAGTGAACAGAGATTTGATTTGACTGAGTGTGATTGAAAAGATTGAAGAAACTGAGTATTTGAACTAGAACTAATAGGAGAGGTTTAACCAGCAAGAGGGGTTTAATCGATAAGAAATAGAGTAACCTATAAGCTGTTACAGTGTATAAAAGTTAAGTGAACCGGTAGTGTTTGAACTGGCAAGATGGAAGCAGGGTGTGAACGAGTGGAGAGTGAGGATCAGAGTAAGTCAAGAAGGTAGAGGCTGAGCAAGAGAGGGGTTAGAGAGTGAATAGACAATTGGTAGGTAAAGAAGCTATGAAACAAAGAAGAGTTAAAACCGGTAGAGAGTACTGATTAGAGGTGTTACAAAATCCATTTGTAACAAGGTGCAGATTAATGTATAACCTTTATCTTATTGTATTTCACTTAGTGGGTGCTCAGTGCAGGGGTTGGTGCTCCTCGAGTTGGTGCTTAAAATAGTGTAGGGGTTGGTGCCCATAAATTGCTAGGTGTTGGTGCTCCTTGGGTTAGTGCCCTAAACTATTGTAAAATTGTTATTCCATTGTGAGGCTAGATTGGAGCAGTAGTCTCCAACAACATTTCTCACCGAGGTTTTTCCTAGATTGGGTTTTCCTTGTATATCCAATGTGTTGTGATGCATTATTTGTGTGTGTTTGATTACTAGTGTTTTCATTACTTTACCGGTTGCACACACATAGTTGAAATTTATTTATAATCGCTGATTCACCCCCCTCTCCATGATATCTTGTGTTCTACAGTTATTATGTGTTATTGCACCAAGGGTTTCTATCGGTTGGTGAAATGTGTTGATATAGGTCCTAGCGGAATTTTCGACAGATATAATTTATTGGGAATTTGAATTAGTACCATGCTATGTAAGGTAAATCATAATATTGGTCTGGTGGTATCATGTGATGTAATTTTTGTGATTGTGGTTTATGGGTTTAGGGTTTAGCCAACCTTGTTATCAAGGTTGATGATCTATATTTATAGGTAATATAATCATGTAATTTGGTATGGAATGGTTATGTTTGAATTATCAGAGAGAGGTTTTATGTGCGAACAAGATATATCATTCAACAAAGGTTGTGAAGGATTTCGTATTGCAGGACAAACATTTGTGCTTAACCAGAACTATATCAAGCATTAGGAGATGCTACTTTCACCGTTCATTTTCTCCAGATTGTAGTCTAATATTTATGTAAGTTGGTGAGACTTATTTTTGTGATGAGCAGCGAGCTCTAGGTGGTTGGCCTAATTGCAATTGCAATCTCCATTGTAATTATTTCACATAGTTTTGCAGAAGTATTATCTGACAGTGGGTAGGGTTTCCCACTGTGGTTTTTCCCTTTACCGGGTTTTCCTTGTCAAAATATTAGTGTTGTGTGTTCTGTGCTTTCATTCTTTATCTCTCACTATGTTGTTTTCTAGTAAATGGTTTATAATCTACATTAATTTTTTATACTTGTGGAAAACTGATTCACCCCCCCCCCCTCTCAGTTTTCTCTCGGTATCAGAGATTCTAATAGAACCTTCATTGCATGGTTTTTGCTTGTTTCATTTTGGCAAGCCTAGTGAAACCCCAAGTCCCTTTTTATTTTACGTTTTTGTGTGTTTTGTAGAAATTTTCTTTGTAGGTTGTGGATTAGCATCTAAGACTGCACTTCCATGTCTCCGCAAGACTATTTGGATGTCTGTGCTGAGACAAAATGATGTTTGCATTATGAATTTTATTTCCCGCCTAACTGTTTTGTGCAGGAAACTGAGAATTAGAATCTCTGCCTATAGATTGGCATCTCCGCCTCTCTGGATTAGTGTCTCCGTAGTCCCAAATTAGTGTCTTTGTTCAAAAAAAATCCCGCCTAATTTTTTTTGAATTTTTCATAAAAATTATAGATCAACGTCTTCATAGACCTCAATTCATGGATCAATGTCTGGGCATACCTCAATCCATGGATCAACGTCTGTGCATACTTTCAACATCTCTACCTGGGTACTTTTCTCGCTTATTTTTGAAATTTAAAATTTTGAATTTTTGTAGGCTAATCTTTTTTCTATATAGGACCTCCATCAATGTCTACACAGACGAATCAACGTCTACGTCTGTAATTCAACATCTCCACTGTAAGTGTTTAATTTTGGATTTTCACTAGCTTTTCTCTGTCCTCATAGATTTTTCGTCTATCCAAGACTAAGAACTAAAACTACTAATCACTTTTATAGGGTGTTTGTCAAAGAAAATCTTAATTTTTTTACTAGCTTAGATTTCTTTTTCACGTTTTAGCTTAGAAAACATCTTTTTGGGGATAAAAAGAACTCATGTTTTTTGTGCTTTTGTGCACTTGCATGTGTAGAAGTCTAAAATTAATTAAATTAAATATTTAATTAATTTAATCTTTTCTACATAATTAATTAATTTAATTATATTTATCCTTATTCCTCTTAAAATTAATTAAATCAAATTTAATTAATTTTATCACTATAGTCTAATAATCAATTTGCCAATAAATTAATTATTCCCCATTCTTCTAAAGTCATCTCAATCATTAATTCTTCTAAATTCCTCTTAGTTAATTAATTCTAATTAATTAACTCAAGTCACGTGATTCCTACAAATCACCATTTCTAATCCTACCATCTAGTCTAATTAATTCATCTCAATCATGATTATCATTATTCCTCAATTTTAAATTCCTCCACTCATTCTCTCTCCGCATATCATATTCTCCTGACTTTCCCACTTGCACTCTAATCACTCATTAAGTCACCTAATCAATCTCCCTATCAGTTTTCAAGTGAAGAAAAGTTTCTTTCAAAGAGAAGAGCGATGAAAAGGCAATTTGAGCAGAGATTTTGAGAAATTGAGAAACCGAGAAGGAGATTAAAATTCAAACTGGAAATGGTCAAGTGGAGAACACAAAGCGGTGACTCAACAACCGATGGAGTGGGAAGTGAAGGAGAATCAGCAAGCCCTAATTTCATGTTTTTCAAAAGGCATTTCTCGAGTTCTTAAGATTTCTATCATGGCTTCCGCATCTCATACCAGTTCTAGTGCATCTGTCGAGTTTGCAAGTTTTATTCAAAGGAAGTCCAAGTATAATGCCCTATCACAAGTTCCGACTGGTGTGATAGTATAAGAGGGAATTTCTGACTACATAGATTGCAAGATAGAAGACCTAGGGTCTCTAGCTATCCACACCCAGTTAGGCTTATTTTGTGGAAAAGACAAGAAGATCAAACCAGAGTTTAATATTTTGGAGAAGAAAAAGCTCCACAATGTTGTTTACTTCCTGGAAGATTTCATAGAGGATCATATAAGGATCATTCTGAGTAGAGTCCATGGTGATAAGATGTACCTAGAGGGAACACATGACATCACGCCGCAAGCAATTCATGCAGTCACCATATTTTACAACACAGAGGAAGTGCCAGCCCTGAGGATGGTAAGAAAAACTGAAATGTCCAAGCTCACCAGTTTAGTGAGCGACTCACAAGGCATGATAGTAAATTCTATCAAGGATGATCTGGTTAAGTATGCATGTATGGTGATTAGATACCAAACATTCTCAGCTAGCAAAATTAACTCTGTATCTGCTGCAGCGGTAAATGCCGCTTACCGAATGATAAAGGAGGATGCATCATTTGATTTGTGTACTGGTATGCAGAGACAACTTCTATTGAATCTAAAATCGATCAAACAGGATAATGCACTTAGGTTCAAGTTTGGACAACTACTGGTTGGGTTGTTCTTCTATTTCCAAGGCTACTTTCCAGGAGTAGGAGATGTCCAATGGTCTAGTGACCAACCGGTGACCAAGAAAATCAAGGAAAGCATTGAAGCAATTGGAACTAGCTACCCTGATGTTCTAAACAAGTATTTTGATGAATTCAGAAGGAAAATGAGCCAAAGAGTGAGGATATTAGGTGACATCGTCAAGAAATATGAGGACAATATCTGTTTCACCATCAAGGTGGATCAATGCATAATGGAGGTTGTTGAGCCTAGATAGGAAGAAGTGGAGCCAATGGGCTATGAGGTGATGTATGATATGCTGGAAGGGTATGCCTCTACCCTTATTGCCTCACCTCTTGATCCTAAGGTGAAGAGAACCACCAGCTACCTAGAGAGGATAGCACTAGTTGAGGAACCACGAGCAATGAAAGAAAAAGAACCGGCAGTAAAGAAGGCAAAGGCAGTGCCTGCAGCATCTTCACCAGTTACTACTGCAACTCCAAAAGTGACCAAGTGGTCACTAGCCAAGAAGAAATCAGAAGCAACACCGACTAAAGTGTTCGAGAGGAAGAGGAAGACAAGGAATACCTCTCCAAACTCAGAAGAAACTATGTCTGAGGAAAAGCCAAAGAAAAGATGTCAAGCAAAGAGGAAGACAAAGAATGAACCAACATCTTCTACATCAGTAAATATAGATATCTCTTCCTACAAACCTTTGACACATTGTCAAAGAACAATAAAGAATATTAGGAGGAAAGTGCTAAATGACTTAATTGAGTGTTTTGATGATTTTAATGATGATGAAAAAGAAGCGGTTGAAAAGGAAATATTTAGTATTTATGTGCTAATGATTGGTCACCCTCAGAGATTGAGTCTCAGACACTGGATTCATTATATATGTCATTAGATAATAGATGGCGCATTACCATAGAAAAGGAATAGGAAATCAGGGAGAAAGTTTTTGCATAGTACTTTCCTGACCTATCAAATTCTGAATTGTTTGATGTTATTGACCAAAATAAAGGACTCTTCTTCACTAGAAGAAATAAGACTCTAGCTGTTAGAGGGTAGAGTTGATGATGTCAAAAAAGACACTCATCTGTATATGAGAACTATTGTCCAGACTCACAAAGCGCATCTAGCCAACCAGCAAGCTGAAGAAGAATCGGTTATATCTAAACCGGATGAAGTATTTGATGATGAAGGAAATCCGGTTGTTGAACCAATCGACACCATTGATGTCGATGCTCTAGACGTTGAGGATGTTACTCAGGAAACACCATCTGAGGCAACAAGGTAGGAGAAATAGGCTAAACAGGTTGATAAGAAAGCCAAGGATAGAGAGGAAGCGACAAAGGAAGAGGCAGAGCAGAGGAAAAAGGATGAAGAAGAGAAGAAGAAGAAAGATGAAGAAGAGAAGAAGAAGAAAGATGAAGAAGAGAAGAAGAGGAAAGATGAAGAAGAGAAGAAGAAGAAAGATGAAGAAGAGAAGAAGAAGAAAGATGAAGAGGAGAAGAGGAAAAAGGATGAAGAAGAGAAGCGGAAAAGAGATGAAGAAGAGAAGAAGAAAAAAGATGAAGAGGAGAAAAAGAAGCAAGAAGAAGAAAAGAAGAAGAAGGAAGAAGAAAGGAAGAAGAAGGAAGAGGAAGATAAGGAATAGGAGAAGAAGAAGGAAGCAAAAAAGAAAAAGGTTGAGGAGGATAAGGAAGTGGAGAAGAGGAGAGTTGTAGAGAAGAAGAAAGCAGAAGAGGACAAGACAGGAGAAGCGGAGAAGAGCACCCAGATGGAGACTCTGAAGGCAACCAGGAGTCAAGCTAAATCAGCTGATCTCACCAGTCCTTTCGATCTCCAGTCTACAAGTGAAATGGAGCTAATGTAGAGCATCAAGGTAGCTCAAGAGCGCCTTGTAATCATTCGATGGAAGAAGGAGCAGGATGTAATTCAAGCGGCTGTGGATACGCTTACCAGTTTGATACCCGGTACAAACCTTCCCAATACTGGTTCATCACTTGCTAAACTCAAGCTCCTATACACAGTAGTGGATGATCACATGCAGAGGCCAATGTCAAGAAGGAGCATCAAAAATCTCTTAATATAGCTCTGGTGAAGAAATTAAATGAGCTCCGGGCTGAATTGAAGAAAGAACAAAAGGATATAAGGGACGCTCTAGATGAGGGGAATCTATTACTCAGCAAGATCTACCAACCCCATCTATTCTATGATGATGTGCTAGCTCAAAAGAAAAAACTTGAAAAGGACTTGTAGTCCTACTTGAGCATATTCAAGCCGCCTTATGACTCCTTTACAACTTATGGGCAAACCGTTCACCGGTTTCACCTCCAGTCAGCAAAAATGGAGCAAGAGATCAGCACTTGGTCTAGAGATTTGCAAGAGCTACAACTGGTTCTACTCCCACGATTGCAAATTCTTCAAAAGTGCTATCTAAGCCTGGATGCCTTAACAGTTACACAGGAGATGAGCACAATTGATGCCATGGAAGAACATGTCTCCCAGATGCAGACAGAGCAAGAAGTAGCCACCTCCTTACTTGAGTCCTGGTCTTTGTTGATGAAACAATTATTGCAGGACTTTAAATTTGTTTTTGACAAGTATCATTCCTTGTCATAAACTTTTATTATTTTTAATATCAAATGAAAACAGGGTTGTTCAGCTCTACTTTGTCATTGTTGGCAAAAGGGGACAAGAATTCTATTTGGAGAAGTATCTGGTAATCAAAATTTTGATTATATGCTCTGAATATCTCAATGTTTATACTCTATATGCAAAAATGCTATACATTGTATTGTTAAAGGGATAGTGTATATGCTTAGGGGGAGCAATTTTGCTAATGGCATGATTTTGTTGTAAAACACTTAGATGTCAAAATTTTATTTTTCTAAGTGTTGCCATCAATGCCAAAGGGGGAGATTGTTGGCATTTTTTATGTTTATGTTGTGATTGTCATTGATGGACACACACTTGCATTAAGATCCTCTTTATATATATGAGTTAGAGCACAACTGCTATTTGTTCCAACCAGTATGTTGAATTATAGTCTTTAGACTATCAATGTTTTACAAAATGTGTTTCCTGGTCTGAAGTGGCATGTTGACCACAAGCGGTATGAAGGACCAAAGCGGCATAACACATTTTTACCAGTCTTCATTTTTTTCAAACTAGCAATCGACATTTTGTATGAACCGGTAATACTTTGTGATGAGTTACCATCCACCGATTGTTTGACGGTGCCGACACATTAACGGTGCTTTTTGTGTCATGGTACCAAGTATGTCCAGGTTCATTGAACCTAGGAAATTGTAATGTAATCCTATTGGACCAACATGAAATTAGATTCCTTTATAAGGACATCATGTCTAGGGTTTTATGTTGTTGATGAGGTCGCAGTAAAAGTTTATATTGTTGCTAGGGTTTAAGGTGGTTGAGGAGTTGGAAAGAATATGAATGTGTAGAAGACTATAGTAATGCAAGAGAGCATTAAGAATGAGCTATCAAGGATCTAACTGAGTAGTCTGTGCTATTAGATAGATCAAACACTTGTTGATTACTCACATCTTTGATAAGTCTGTAGCCCTTAACTGGGTAGGCCCAAAAGCCTTTTTGTAAATCCTCTAACAAGGTGGTTCACATCTGTGGATCTGAAATCCTTTAGCAAGGTAGTCTTTAATCAGACTTATCTCCTAACAAAGATTGAGATTCCTATCAGGATCTGTTCTGGTAAAGAACATTGTAAGACCTTAACTGGTCTAACCTTAATTAGTCTAGTTCCTATTCTGCAGATAGTTACTTGTGAGTTCCATCTCACCGTGGTTTTTCCCATTTGGGTTTCCACGTCAAAATATATTGTGTTATGGTGTTTGTGCTTTCGTGGGTGAATGCATTATTAGCTATTTGGTTTGCATGTTTGTTAACCGGTTTGTCTGTTAAACTGTTTTACCAGTTTACTGTTAGTCTTGCAAAGTGTTTAAGTGCAAAGAGTTTTGGCATACTAATTCACCCCCCCCTCTTAGTATTCATCATAAATTGGAGTCTCATCTCCTCACAAATTAGCCACTTCCATTGCATTCTTATGTTGCTCATTTATTCTCATATCCACTTCCATCATATTCTTATGTTGTCCATTTAAGAGTTAAAATCCTTCATCATGTCATCTTAATGCCCAAATCTTGTCTCATCTAAGCCAATCTATCTAATCCTCACTTATCATTTAATCCAATCCCATCTTGTAATGTATTGGAGAGAAATCCACAATCCACCATCAAAGGAGAAAATAAAATCAAGTGGAGGTAGGGCACCTCTACTTCATCAAGCTCAATCTAAGGAACAAGAGAAGGATTTGAAGGTATAATGGTTTATTTTATGCATGTTTGAATTATTTTATGTTTATTTAGATTAAAATTAATCATTAACATTCCCAAAAGTTTTCCCTTGGTTTATTTTGGAATGCCCTGTGGGACCCACGTCCCTTTTAGCTAATATTTTTTGTTGTTTTTAAAGTATTTTTCTTGTAGGCTAATGGATCGACATCGAGAGTACACTTCAGTGCCTCCGCATCACTAGTTCGTCATCTCTGCATAGCCAGAATGGTGTCTCTGTTTAAATTTAAATTTTCTTGCTAACATTTTGTGCAGAAACTACAAATCAAAATCTCCAACTACAAATCGATGTCTTTGCATCCTCAAATCGGCGTCTTCGTTCGAATAGTTTTCTCGCCTAACCATTTTTGTGTAGAAACTACAGATTGATGTCTCTGACTATAGATTGGTGTCTCTGCCTCTCTGTTTTGGCATCTCTACAGTCCTAAATTGACAATTCCATTCAAAAAATCTTTTTGCCCAACTTTTTTTTGAATTTTTTATAAAAAACTATGAATCGACATCTTTGCATGGTCTGAATCAGCATCTGCCCAAACATTTGGCGTTTGTGCTTAGTAAAAAAGTAGTTTTCATAAAATGGGCATAACTTTTCGCTCAAATGTTGGATTTTAAAAATTCAAAATACATTGGAAAGAAGACTCGAAGATCAAAAATGGTTGTCAATATATGTTTTATATAAAGCTTCAAAAATTAGTTTAACACGTTCAAATTCAACCCTTTTTTAAACTTTAAATCTACATAACATTAGCATATGAAATCATTTTTCATTAAACTTTTTTTTGAAATTACATATAAAATCACAAGGAATCCAATTTTGTGATTTTAAAATCATAAAGAATAATCATCTTGTCTTTGTAGCTTTTTCATTGGTACAAGATAAAATGAAAACTACTAATCATTTTTGCAGGATGCTTGTCACAGAATATCATTTTTTCCACTAGCTTAGATTTGTTTATCATGTATTAGATTAGAAAACACATATTTTGGGGTTGAAAAAAACATGTTTTTTTTTTTGTGTCTTGTGCACTTGAACATTCGTAGGGTGGACCCACCATTATGCTTAGTGTCCTCTCCCCTCACTGTCGTGGAACTTGGGTGTAAGAGAAAAGTGATTAACAACACCCACCTTTTTCTTTTAGTATTTGAGGGGTATCTTTGATTGGGGATTTCATCACCCCACAAGGGTACTTTGAATTGGGACACTTCAGGGATATCATCTCTCCTAGCATGATCTCGAGTGGTGTATTTTGAGCCTCTATATAAAAACCCGATCAAACGACCGAAGTGTTTAGTGAATTTGACATATGTGGAGGCCTTCTCTACATCGATAAGCTCAATTCGAGCTTTAAGTGGCTTGCTTCATGAAATCATTTTGGACTGGACCCATCGAAAAACTACTAAGAACCTTGTTATAGTAGCCCAAATCCCACATTTGATAATGCAAGGGATGTGGATTGCACCCCGAAGTTACCTCTCATGTACCCACTCAAGATGAGACAAGAATCCTTCATATGATCTCTAGATCTTTGGGGTAAGAGAATTTGGTATTCTCAAGAAATGAGTTCATTATAAGGGGGAGCCAATGCTACCAGAATCTCTATTTGTTCGCTTGTCTGAGGTATCACTTTGTGCGAGAGGCCCATTGCATGGTTTCCAATTTCTAACCTAATTTGTATGTCTGGCATGTGTCTTTATTTGTGCAAAACTAGTGAAATTTTGTTTGGGCTAATCTAGACCCCCTTCACTTTCACGCTTATCATAAAGCATTGCCTTGGCCAATGTGTTCATCATTGTTTGACTTCTCTTACCAAGAGTAGATAGTTACATCCAAAACATTCCCAAATTTGACCAATATTTGATTAAACACTTCAATCTTCACTTTTTCACTGTCAAACCCCTATTTTGTCACTTTCGTTTGATCCAAACCTCCAATCAGCATTCATACATCCAAATGATCATCAATCCCCAATTAATATATCTATCCAATCATTAATCTAGTCTCGGGTTACCTTCCCCTTCTTCTACCTATCATCAATTCATTCTTCCATAATCATTGAGGACTTAACATATCAACCTAATCAATCCTTTAATCCGATCATCAATCATCAATCATAATCCAAGGTCAACACTTTGCAAAAGTTTGATTTAAACATTTATCTTTAATCATTTTGTGCTTGGGAAATAATCTCCCCAAGTACCTTTTCTTAATCACTTTGGGTTGATCAAAATCCCAATCCTTTTGCCCTATTTTTCTTAGGAACGTAAGGCTATCATAAGTAGAAGAAGGCTTGATCAATTGTACCTTAATCCAAGGGTCTGAATTTTACCTAGCTTGGTTGTCACCTTGCTTTGTGGTCCACATCATCAATTTCATGCCTCATCTAAGTCCTAATCAAAGGGATAAGGTTTCATCTTAATCCAAGTCAATCTTTTCCTAATCCAAGGACCAATCCAATCAAATCAAATAAAATCAAACCTAATCCAATCAAATCAAATCAAATTGAATCCAATCAATCCTCAATCAAATCTAAAGTTGTTAAGTCCTAGTCCTCATCTTCATCTAGCATCATCTCATCAATTTTCTCGATAAAGTCACATTCATCTAATTCCAACTTCTCACCCCATTCTCATGATTTTGAGGTTACCCTTGCATGGTCTATATGCACTCACAAAAGAAAAATCTAGCTATTCAAAACCCACATTCAAACATCATGGGTAGGTTTGAGGAAATGGTAATGGAAGTTCAAGGATCACCCTATCAACCATGTCCTTCCATCTCATACATGCCTCAAAGTTATCCAACTTCCACCTATTAATGTCTCCCACCCCAACCCACTTACCAAGTCAATCCCAATCTATCTCACATCCCTTATCCTTCCCCTACCTTTGACAAGGAAAATCCATCTTACTCCCCATCCATGTCTTTGTATTATCCCTCATCCACATACTCCTCTGATCCAATATGTATACCTCCATATTCCCCCCCATCCACATCCCAATCCTCATCTTTTTACAGCCCCTTTCTCACCTCCACTCCCCATCCAATTCACTTACACCATAGTCCTCCAAGCCTTAATCCCAATCCCCCAATCCATACTCCCAATCCTCCTTCTAACACTAAACCTCTACATAATCCTCATCCTCCAAAATCCACACTATCCCCATCCTCCAAGTCCTTTCTCTGTAATTTTATCCAAGAAATACTAGAAAAGTAGACAAAATCCCCACCTCAAAAAAAAGTTTCCCAATCTCCCCAAGTCCTCCATCCACTTCCATCCCCTCCAAATCAAGAAAAACCTCAATCCACTAAGCTTCATGATACCACCATCCCTCCATCTACCCAAGTTGAAGAATCCACCTCCTCCTCCATCACACCATCCGACCAAGCCCCAATATGTGAAGAACTTATTATAGAGAATGCTAGCATAGATTCCTCTCCACCTCAAGATCAAGGCATCCCTCCATCTCATGTTACCTCCATATCGTGATCTCATCCCCTCCATCTAATGATACCTCCATATCATGATCTCATCCCCTCCACTCCATCTCAAGAAAAAATAATCCCTCCATCCAATGCTCCCCTTCCATCTCAAGGTACAATAATCCCTTCCACTCCACCACATGATCCCATCCCAAGTCAAGATTAAAGTATTCCTTCCTCTCCATGTCTTGATACCAATTCATATCATAATCCTAATATTCATCTTAATCCCACACATGATCCTAATCGTCCACATGATCCTAGTCCTCCACAAGATCCCATCACCCCTATCCAACCCATCCATGGATCCCATACCTATCAACTTGGTTCTTCCACCTCATCCACTTTGGTTTCCTCCAAGAGCTTACAATCCCTTCCACCTCAAATCCCCCTCAAAATAACCTCACATCTTGTTTCCAAAATAATAAGTATCTTATTGGAAAAATAATTTGTGAAAAAATGAATTATCAAGGCAAAGGGTTAGACATCTATGAACAACGCATATTGGAACCCCTTCAAGTCAAAGAAAATGATGGTTCATATGGTCTTGGCTACAAATCTCATTCTCAAGATGTTGGTGTATATTCCATCCCTCCCAAATCCAAAATACCTTAATATAAATAAAAATCACACCATTCCCCATCTTCCAAACCCCTTTTAGGTCCCTATGTCCTAAGTTTCATTCCTTCCTCATCCACATCCAATTTGGGTCCTTATGTTCCAATGCTAAACCTTTCAACCCTTCGATCCATCTTGGGTCCTTGCATACCTCAGCCCTCCATCCACCACTCCATCACCTCAAATGATCCTTAAGCGAGATCAACAAAGGAACACATCCTTCAATCCCTTCCCACACTCCCCTTCCACCATACCATATATAAAATCTCTAAGTCATCCATCCTCATGCACCCATACCATTTCTATTGGAAGCAATTTGGATGCCAAATCTAAAACGCATAAAGCCAAAAATCCAAGGATCAACATGTCCCCTCAAACAAGCATGCTCAAGAAAAAAAACTATGATCCAAAAGAAATAAAAATCCAAAAGGCCACAAAGGCCCAAAAAAGAAAAAATCAAAAACTATGTGGATTCCCAAGCTACTCATAGAAGAAATGCATCTCAAAGTAAAATCCAAATTGGCATCCAAACTAGTTAATCCAAAAGCTTCTTGCACTCATAAGTCCTCCATCTAAAAATCCTCCATCTTCAAATTCCATTTTTTTCCCTTATGTCTCAAAATGCAGTATCTTAAGTCCCTCATCCCCTTCATCTATTTTGGGTCCTCATGTCCCAAAATCCACAATTTATCCTCCATCTAATTCAAAATTCTCTCCTCCACAACTCCACTGCCCTTCAAGGTGTGTGCCAATGTTGATCTTCCCAACATCCCCCTCCATTTTTCCACAAGTCTTCCAACACCCCATCCATTATCCAACATCCATTTTTCATAATCCAATCCTTTGCATAAATCCTTATCCTCCTCCATCTCTCCATCTATTTCTACCAACACGTATGAGCATGCCTCCAGTTATCTTGGTTCAATAAAGCACATCTTTAAGGGATACTATATATGGAACTAGATGCTTTAATCCTTTCTCCATCCCCCTTTCACACATCCACTAATCCTCATCCTTATCCATCCAAATTATTCCAAAAAAAATAAAAAATATTATGTCAAAAAATGAAAAAAAAAAAAAAAGAGAAAAAAAAGTAAAGAGAAAAAATCCATCCTATGGTAAAAACCACTTCTTGTGGCACCTTGGGTGAGTACCATGATGAAAAATTGGTAAGAAAGAATCATGTGTAATCCCCTCATCCTATTTCACTCTACAATTGGGGGCAAGCTTCATCCATTCCATCCTACCATCCACACCTTCTATATCCCTCATCCTCCATACCCATCACCCTCTCTATATCCCTCCCCATTTCTCATCTTTGTTCTTGACTATCCTATCCATATCCTCCATCTCATATCCCCCATCCTATCCAAATCCATCCTTCAATCCATACCTTTGATCTTGACTAAGATAGAGGCAAAATAATATCCATGCATGCTTTGGAAAATATAAGCCTTCTCCACCCATATCCCTTACACATTATCCTTCAATCTCATACATCTTTATCCACCATCCTTAATTGCACTATCTTCTAATGTGAGAAATTTTACTCCTTTTCACAATAGTTCTTGGATCCCCATTCCACCTATCTTTCATGTTTTACTCCTCCATATCCTATCAGTATCCATCTACTTAATCCCTCCATCTCCTATTCAAGCAATCTATTCCTCCATTCCATCCTTTTACCAAGCTAGGTTATCCCTTTCCATTGGTTCCAATATATTTATCCTATATCCACAACCCAATCCTATCCTATTCAATCATACTCCCCATCTCATCCAATCCAATCCAACCATATTCCCCATCTCATCATATCCTATCCAATCATTAATCCCCCTCCCATATTATCCAATCCATTTATGATCCCCATCACATTGAGCTATATCTAATCAAATTGAGCTTTATCCCATTTACAGTGAGCTTTACCCATCACACTGAGCTTTTTCCATCTATCTGAGCTTATATTGACTTGCACATAATCCATACACCCATCCATATTGTGCTAATCAAATCTTAGTGGAGATCCTCCCATCTGCAAACCTCACACTAACTAGCTTATTTGTTGCTTCCCATCAATCTATCCAAATCATGTCCATTGGGATGCATCCTTCCCATGTCTGGCAGTTTATCCAAATCTATCACTTGCCCATCAGGGTGTATCCTCCCCATGTCTGGAAGACTATCTAGATCCATGTCCTACTCTTGGCAAGAGATATTAGTTGGCCATGTGCATGTTATTTGCACGATTGATCTTTTTGCTTTGATTTTTATCTCATGTCTCGAGACTATACCTATTCAGGTCTTCCTTGATTATTATATATCTTGGTATGTCTTGGTTGGTGTATAAAGGGGCATAGTTTTTGTGGTACGGTGTGTTTGATGGTTTCTCTTGTATGATCCAATAGTCTCGCATCTACACCATCATTGATGTTTGTGAACCTATGTGCATAGAGATAACCTATTGTATGAGAGTCTAAGTCCACGCATCTCTTGGTTGGTGTATAATGGGGCATAGTTTTTGTGGTATGGTGTGTTTGATGGTTTCTCTTGTATGATCCAATAGTCTCGTATCTACACCATCATCGGTGTTTGTGAACCTATGTGCATAGAGATAACCTATTGTATGAGAGTCTAAGTCCACGCATCAGATATTCACAACATCATGACTTCTATAGTTAGTGGTGTAGATAGTCCACTGCAAAATCAAAACTAAGTTTTCTCTCCACATATACACAACAAGAAATCTCATCCACTTACCTCATTTTGTTCATTAATCTCATTTCATCCATATATTTTAGCAACTCCAATTCATTCATTCCACCTTCATCATCCTTATCCTTTTTTACATCATTTCATCCTCAATATTGTAGTCCTCTAATGCATTTCAAGAGAACACCCATGTTCTTATAACCTACATGTCCTCTCAAGGGGGCATACCACTACCTCCTCTTCATCCTTCCTCATCTCTCTTATGTTTGGGGCATCATGCTACTAGTCCTTCTCCTTTCCATCCACTATTTTTTAATCTTCTTTGATATAACATCACTTCATGATTCTATATCAAAGACGGGCAAAATGTAGATGTCTAAAATTAATTAAATTGAATATTTAATTAAGTTAAGCCTTTCTACATAATTAATTAATTTAATTATGTTTATCCTTTCTTAAAATTAATTTAATCATTATAGTCTAATAATTAATTTTCCAATAAATTAATTATTCCCCATTCTTCTAAAGTCATCTCAATCATTAGTTCTTCTAAATTACTCTTAGTTAATTAATTCTAATTAATTAACTTAAGTCATGTGATTCCTACAAATCACCCTTTCTAATCCTATCATCTAGCCTAATTAATCCATCTTAATCATGATGATCTTTATTCCTAAATTTTAAATTCCTCCACTCATTATCTCTCCTCATATCACATCCTCCTAACTTTCCCACTTACACTCTTATCACTCATTAAGTGACCTATTCAATCTCCCTGATCATTTACACATCCCTAATCACCTTGATTAAGAATGGGTCAACTCTTTACCATGAATGGCTTTCCAATCTCATCCTCCAATATTAAATGCTACCCATTTTTATCATTTCAAATAAATTCAAATTCTTTGAATCTCCCCATGCCTCCTCTTCCCAAAGAATTTTTAATTCCTTTTCCCGTTTATTCTTCCCACGCATCCTCTATTTTGGAATTTTTATTTCCTCCTCCCTTCCCCTAAGGAATTTTATATTCCTTTTTCTCTTCCCAATGTACTTGGGAGCTCTTCCCCATGAATCTTGAGAAGTGTGGAGACAAGAAATGCCTTGGTTCCCACACCTTGTCCTCTCAATCCTCTCCCACTCTTTCTTTTAATTCTAATCCTCCATTTCAAAATTAATCTTGGCCCTCCATTTTGGCCTCCTCCAATCTATAAATTGGAGTCTCATCTCCTCACAAATTATCCACTTCCATTGCATTCTTATGTTTCTCTTTTATTCTCATATCCACTTCCATCATATTCTTATGTTATCCATTTAAGAGTCAAAATCCTTCATCATGACATCCTAATACCCAAATATTGTCTCATCTAAGACAATCCATCTAATCCTCTCTTATCATTTAATCCAATCTCATCTTGTTATGTAGTGAGAGAAATCACAAATCCACCATCAAAGGAGAAAATTAAATCAAGTGGAGGTAGGGCACCTCTACTTCATCAAGCTCAATCTGAGGAACAAGAGAAGGTTTTGAATGCATAATGGTTTATTTTATGTTTATTTAGATTAAAACTAATAATTAGCATTCCAAAAAATTTTCCCTTACTTCAATAGGTAGAGGGCATTTCCCCCAGAGAAGCCCATAAGGCCAGTGTGGGGAGAACAACCCAAGTAGTAATAGGCTCTTAGTCGAGTTACCTCTCAACTGTTATATAAAATGTGTGGGATGAAAGTCCTCACCACGGGTGCTAATTGCCTACCTACATCGACCTCCCTAGTACATATGTTCTACATGAAGGAGGCCTCCTAAGGGATAGAGCATATATGGATACCTGAAAGAGAGTCTCGTACTAAGAATCATGTTTTAGAAGGCCAAAATCCTAAATTAGTGGTGCAGGGGATGCAGATTGTAACCTGAAGTTACCTCTTATGTACCCACTCAAGATTAGACAAGAATCCCTCATATGATCTCTAAATCTTTGGGGTAAGAGTATTTGGTATGCCCAAGAAGTGAGTGTGTTGTAAGGGGGAGCCAATGCTACCAAAATCTCTATCTATCTGCTTATTTGAGGTATCGCTTTATGCGAGAGGCCCACCTAATGGTTTCCATTTTTTGAGCCTAGGATGTATGCTTAAAGTGTCTTCATTTTGCATTTTTATCATTGGGCTAATTTAGGCCCCTAAATCACTTTTGCACTTCTCATAAGCGTTAAAACCTTGGCCAATGTGTCTTTATTGTCTGAAGTATTCTTTCCAAGAGTAAACAAAGTTACATTTTTCCAAATTTGACCAAGTTTGACCAAATTCCATTCAATTTTTTTATCTCAAACTATCCATTGGCGTCTCCGCCCTATCAAATTCTGAGTTTCAGTGTCTTTGTCTTCACTTTTTTAGCATCTCTGACCTACTTCAACGTCTCCACCTTAGTCATATTTCCAATCAGTTTCCTTCATGTAGCATAAAACCAAGTGCCTCAAACATCCAAATAAGTCAATATACCACCAAGTCAAGAAGAAGAAACCTAGTTATTGTAAAGAAAGCAGTGTGTAGAAAACACTCTCCTAACATCAATTCTAAGGGGATTTGCAAGCAAGTAAGTATTTTAATTTTAGTTTGCAATACATTAAGATAAAACATAGATAGAAGATTAAGATTAACCAGACAAAATAGCACCAGAGAAAGACATCAAATATACGTGGGAAAACCCTTATGGGTAAAAAACCCACCACCAAAAAGGAGATACCTTTATTCAGTAAACAACATGGTTACAATAAAGTACTCCGATCCTCTTTTATGGACTCTATTCTCATAACTCTATTCACACAACATGCAGACATCTCGGCTCAGCTTCTACAACTTCCATCTTTTCTCTTTGGCTACCACCACAGTATTTATGCACACCCATCTACTCATCGGTTACATCTTTGGCAACTGCCCATCTGCCAAACCAATCGGCCTTGGAAAATAACCATCTAGTAACAGCTTGTCCATTCATGAATTCGTGGAAAATATATTATCCCACATTCATCTAGAAGACAAGCTGGTTCATATTCTAATACAACCAACAAAAACATTCCAAGTGTCCACCTACTAGTCTTCGGTCCAGGCGACATCAACCCGATCATAGAAGGCGATTCCATTGGGTATCGGGAAGACAAACAATCAACTATCCTAAACATCTGATCTTTCTCTCTGTTCTCTGCCATGTGGCACCCCTTGATTGGTTCTAGGTCCCTATTCTAACATCTTAGCATGACCTCACTATCTGTTCAGAATTCTTCTTTGTCATTGGATGGTGATGGATATTCTAACGAGAAATTTCCCATTGCTACCTAGCGACCACCGTCGGATCTTCTGCGATCATTGTCTGATCATCTATAATTTTCTCAACCTTTAACTCACTTGAGTGGTTCACCTATCAGGTCCCACCACTTGGTTGCCATGTTGCGAGGGATATTCCAACGAGCAGTTTCCCATTGCGACCTAGCGATCATTGTTGGATCAACCTTGATCACCGTCCAATCATCCTAGACTTGCTCACTAGTTAACTTTGCTTGAGTTCTCTCTTGTTGGGACCCATCATTGAGTCGCCATGTCACGAGGGATAACATTTTGGTCATCTTCCCATCATGGTATAGCAACAAGCATTGGATCTTTTCTCCCGACCATCAGATCTACTCAACTTGCTCACCCAATAGCCGATCACAAGAAGAGGGTTCCATCGGGGTAAGTTACACCGATCAACCCAAACACTAGTCAAGAGAAATCAAGGCATATTTCCAACAATCTCTCACTTGCCAAGGAATTCACTGGACTTGTCTACCATGCCGAACACATACCAATTACACTGAGAACCATGGACTCTAAATCCCATCAATGCTGATATACCACTTGATCAGAAATTTTTTTTTTATCATGTGCACCAATGCAGAGTAGTCTCATCTCATTCATGAATACTTCCACCTTCTACCATGCCACTGCAACAAGACATACATAGAAGCTATCCACTGATAAAATTTCAACTCTGTCTCCTGAGCACACAAAACTCATGATCCCAAAACTAACCAAATGTACCAACATTTGTCACAAACATAGCTAGAATAGCACCCACAAAAAGTGCTAGCACATCCAACTACACATACCCTTAAGATATACCAAACTAAATTTTAGAACATTAACATGTACATCCTATTACTCAAGCTTCACATGCAATATACCCCAAGAAGCTTCCACTGCATAGATAATGTCAAAGTTGAAAAATAACCATTTACAACATCACATAGAAGTGAATAAATCTTTGTACCAAGAGCTTTCCCAATAATTCTACAAACAAGTCTTCACATCACCCTGTATCATGCCCTTCTATAAACACCTCTTAAATGTCAAATGTGTTGTAATAGATGAATGCATCTCAGTTGGACCTATTAAACATTCCAACACATACACCTCTAGCCAAAAGAGAAAGATAGCATCATCTACTGTTTCCATGTATCCATGAGCAACTGTAACTGATCAACACATGCCAACCTCCAAATGCATAATCACATTATCATGAAGTATCAAACAATATGATCAATGTACTCAAAATTACAGAAACAAAAACTAGATCATTGTCAAACTTTGAACTGCAGAATCAGGAATATAAACATGGCAAACATTATCTAAACATCTCTTCCAAAGAGATTGCATGCTCTATATGAACATAACCATATTATGTCATAACTCTAAATGCATCTCAAGAATATACACAGACATAATATAACACACCCTAACTAAGGAAAACAACATCTCTACTAGGACTTATGAATCCTCAAGATGTTAGCATCTTCAGTCACATGAAGATCAGCCACCATCAAATGATGAATCTGCATCACCGCCAAAGACCCATGATACCTAGTCTTACATGGCATCATGACAGAACCAGACACCACCAGATGTTTGACTTGCCAAAGCGGCTCAAAAGGCATCTCCATCCTCATTCTGTGAGGACGCACAAGACGAAGAATCTGAAGAATTCTTGTTTCCTTTCTTCTTCTTCTCTTTGCAATCCTTCTGAATGTGACCAACCTGCCCACAGTTCTAGCACTTCACTTTGTACTTCTTTCCAGGAGTAGAACTTTCCTCTGACTTGGATTTATAATTCTTGTCCTTTGTCTTGCCACAAACAGCAAGTGCCTCTTTGACCATCTCAAAAGATTTCTTTCATGTTTCTTCTGATAGCAACGAAGCAACCACTTCTTCCATCTTGTAAGTGGTTTTTGTTCTTCCAATGGCCATTACCAGATGATCCCATTGATGAATACTAAGATGGGGGGGTGAATTAGTATGCCAAAACTCTTTGCACTTAAACACTTTGCAAGACTGACAGTAAACCGGTAAAACAATTTAGCAGACAAACCAGTTAACAAACATGAAAACCAAATAGCTAATAATGCATTCACCCACAGAAGCACAAACACCATAACACAAGAGATTTTGACGTGGAAACCCAAATGGGAAAAACCACGGTGAGATGGAACTCACAAGTAACTATCTGCATAATAGAAACCAGACCGGTTAAGGTCTTACAATGTTCTTCACTAGAACATATCCTATTAGGAATCTCAATCTCTATTAGGAGAAGAGTCTGATTAAAGACTACCTTGCTAGAGGATTTTAGATCCACAGATGTGAACCACCTTGTTAGAGGATTTACCAGAGGTTTTTGGGCCTACCCGATTAAGGGCTATAGACTTGTCAAAGATGTGAGTAATCAACAAGTGAGTGATCTAGAAAATAGCACAGATTGCTTGGTTAGATCCTTGATAGCTTGATCTTAATGCATTACAGAATTACTTCAGTCTTCTACACATTCATACTCTCTCTAACTCTTCAGCTACCTTGAACCCTAGTAACAACATCAACCTCAACAACAAAAACCTTAGAACCCTAGACATGATGTCCTTATAAAGGAATCTGATTTCATGTCGGTCCAATAGGATTACAATACAATTTCCTAGGCTCAATGCATCTGGACATATCTGGTAACACGACGCAAAAAGCACCGCCAGAGAGTCGGCATCGTCAAATGATCAATGGATGGTAACTTATCACAAAATGTCGGTTGGTAACTCATCATAGAGTATTACCGGTTCATACAAAATACTGGTTGCCGGTTTGTCAAGATGAAGACTGGTAAAAATGTGTTATGCCACTTTAATCCCTCGTACTACTTGGTATCCACGAACCACTTGGGGTCGACATGCCACTTTAGACCGGTAAACACATTCTGCAAAACATCAATAGTCTAAAGACTATAATACAACATACCGATTGGAACAAATACTGGTTGTGCTCTAACTCACACATATAAAGAGGATCTTAATGCAAGTGTGTGTCCATCAATGACAATCACAACATGAATCATCAAAAATGCCAACAATCTCCCCCTTTGGCATTGATGGCAACACTTAGGAAAATAAAATTTTGACATCTAAGTGTTTTACAACAAAAACATGCCATCAGCAAAATTGCTCCCCCTAAGCATATACACTATCCCTTTACCAATATGATGTATAACAATTTTGCATATAGAGCATAAACATTGAGATATCAGAGCATATATCAAAGCATATAGCAAAATTTTAAATCCAGAGACTTCTCCCCTATACTTCTCCAAAATAGATAGAGTACTTCTCCCCCTTTGCCAACAATGACAAAGTACCGCTGAACAACCCTATTTTCATTTGATATTAAAATAATAAAATTTTATGACAAAAAGGAAAAATACTTGTCAAAAATAGATTTATAGTCCTGCAAAAATTGTTTCATCAATAGAGACCAGGACTCAACTAGGGAGGTAGCTACTTCTTTCCCTATTTGCATCTGGGAGACCTGTTCTTCCATGGCATCAACTATGCTCATCTCCTATGTAACTGTCAAGGCATCCAGGTTCAAATAACACTTCTGAAGAATTTGCAGACGTGGAAGTAGAACCATTTGTAGCTCCTGCAAATCTCTAGACCATGTGCTGATCTCTTGCTCCATTTTGGCTGACTAGATGTGAAACTGGTGAACGGTTTGCCCATAAGTTGCAAAGGAATCATAAGGCATCTTGAATGTGCTCATGTAGGACTGCAAGTCTATTTGAAGCTTTTTCTTCTGAGCTAGCACATCATCATACAATAGATGGGGTTGACAGATTTTGCTAAGTAGCAAATTCCCCTCATCTAGAGCGTCCCTTATATCCTTTTGTTCTTTCTTCAGTTCACTTCGGAGCTCATTCAACTTCTTCACTAGAGATATATTAAGATGTTTTTGATGCTCCTCCTTGACATTAGCCTCTACTACCTCTTCAAGGCTCTGCACCTGATCATCTACTACTGTGCATAGGAGCTTAAGTCTAGCTAGTGATGAATCGGTGTTTGGAAGATTTTTACCAGGTATCAAACCGGTAAGCCTATCCACATCTGCTTGGATTACATCCTGCTCCTTCTTTCGTCGAATGATTTCAAAACACTCTTGAGCTACCTTGATGCTCTGCGTTAGCTCCATTTCACTTGTAGACTGGAGATGGATAGGACTGGTGAGGTTAGCCGGTTTGGCTTGACTCCCGGTTGCCTTCGGAGTCTCCATTTGTGTGCTCTTCATTGCTTCTCCTGCCTTGTCCTCTTTCACTTTCTTCTTCTCTACTTCCTTCTTCTTCTCCTGTTCCTTATCTTCCTCTTCCTTCTTCTTCCTCTCTGCTTCCTTCTTTTTCTCCTATTCCTTATCTTCCTCTTCTTTCTTTTTCTTTTCATCTTCTTGCTTCTTTTTCTCCTCTTCATCTTTCTTTTTCTTCTCCTCTTCATCTTTCTTCTTCTTTTTCTCCTCTTCATCTTTCTTCTTTTTCTCGTCTTCATCTTTCTTCTTCTTTTTCTCCTCTTCATCTTTCTTCTTCTTCTCCTCTTCATCTTTTCTTCTCTCCTCTTTTCTCTTCTCCTCATCTTCATCCCTTTTCTTTTTCTCTCCCTGTTCCTTAGCCACTTCCTGTCTATCCTCGGCTTACTCATTATCCTATTCAACCTATTGTTCCTGTCATGCTCCCTCAGAAGGTATGTCCTAAGTAATATCTTCTATGTCTAGGGAATCGACATCAATAGTGTCGATTGGTTCTACAACTAGATTTCCTTCATCATCAAATGCTTCATCCAGTTTGGATATAACCGGTTCTTCCTCAGCTTGTCGGTTAGCAAGACGTGCTTTGTGAGTCTAGACAACAGTTACCATATACTAATGAGTGTCCTTTTTGACATCATCTACTCTTCCTTCTAACAGCTAGAGTCTTCTTCTAGTGAAGAAGAGTCCTTTATTTTTGTCAATAACATCAAATAATTCAAAATTTGACAGGTCAAGAAAGTACTGAGCAAAAACTTTCTCCTTAATTTCCTATTCCTTTTCTATGGAAGTGCGCCATTTATTATCTAATTCCTTATACAAAGAATCCAATGTCTGGGATTTAATCTTTGATGGCGACTTGTCATTTGTACACAAATAAACAATAATCTCCTATAGTACTTCTTCTTTCTCCTCATCACTAAAATCATCATAGTAGTCTACTAAATCATGTAATAATTTTCTCCTAATATTCTTTATTGTTCTTTGACAATGTGTCAAAGGTTTATATGAGGAGATATCAATATTTACTGGTGCAAATGCTGTCGATTCATTCTTTGTTTTCTTTCTTGTCTGTCTCGCCTTTTTGGGCTGCTCCTCAGACACAGTTTCCTTCGAGTCTAGAGAATTGCTTTTTGTCTTCCTTTTCCTCTCGAAGACTTTAGCTGGTGCTACTTCTGGTTTCTTTTTGGCTGGTGACCGCTTGGTCACTTTTGGAGTTGCAGTAGTAATCGGTGCAGACTTTGTAGGCACTGCCTTTGCGCTTTTTACTGTAGGTTCTTTTCCTTTCTTTGCTGGTGGTTCCTCAACCGGTGCTATCCTCTCTAGGTAGGTGCTAGTTCTCTCTGCCTTAGGCTCAAGTGATGAGGCAATAATGGTAGAGGCATACCCTTCCAGCATATCGTACATCACCTCATAGCCCATTGGCTCTACTTCTTCCATTCTAGACTCAACAGCCTCCATTATGCATTTGTCCACCTGGATGGTGAAACATATGTCATCTTCATATTTCTTGATGATATCACCTGAGATCCTCATCCTTTGGCTCATTTTTCATCTGAACTCATCAAAATACTTGTTCAAAATATCAGGGTAACTAGTTCCAATTTCTTGAATTCTCTCCTTGATTTGCTTGGTTACCGATTGGTCAGGAGACCACTAGGCATCTCCTACTCCTGGAAAGTATCCTTGAAAGTAAAAGAACAACCCAACTAGTAGTTGTCAAAACTTAAACCTTTGTGCATTATCCTATTTGATTGACTTCAGATTTGACAGGAGTTGCCTCTGCATACCGGTGCATAGGTCAAATGATGTGTCCTCCTTAATCATCTGGTAAGAAGCATTTACTACTACAACAGATACAGAGTTAATATTGTTGGCAGAGAAATTCCGGTAGCCTATCACCATGCAGGCATACTTAACCAGATCATCCTTGATGGAGTTGACTGTCATGCCTTGTGAGTCACTCACTGAACTGGTGAGCCTTGTCATTTCAGTTTTGCTTATTGTCCTTAGGACTGGTACTTCCCTTGTGTTGCAGAAACTGGTGACTGCATGAATTGCTTGCGGCATGATATCATGCGTCCTCTCTAGGTACATCTTGTCACCATGGACTCTACTCAAAATGATCCTTATGTGATCTTCTGTAAAATCTTCCAGGAAGGAGACAGTATTGTGGAGTTTCTTCTTCTCTAAGATATTATACTCCGGTTTGCTTTCTCATCCTTGCCACAAAACAAACCTAACTGGGAGTGGATAGCTAGAGACCCTAGGTCTTCAATCTTCCAGTCTATGTAGTCAGAAATTCCCTCTTCTACTATCACACCAGCTGGAACTTGTGATAGAGCATTATACTTGGACTTTCATTGAATAAAACTTTCAGACTTAATGGATGTACTAGAATTGGTATGAGATGCAGAAGCCATGATAGAAACTTTAAGAACTTTGAGAAATACCTTTTTAAAACACGTGAATTTAGGGCTTTCCGATTCTCCTTCACTCCACACTCCGTCGATTGTTGAATCACTGCTTTGTGTTCTCCACTTGACCGTTTGCAGTTTGAATTTGAATCTCCTTTGTGGTTTGTCAATTTCTCAAGATCTCAGCTCAAATCCCCTTTTCGTCGCTCTACTCTTTGAAAAACTTTTCTTCGCTTGAAAACAGATAGTGAGAAATGATTTGAAAAATGCCTTTAACATATCTCTTACCTACTGCCATTAATGCTCCTCTATTATGGCGTAAACCCTAATTTGCCTTTTTACCATTTTTGGTCTTCTGCCAAGTGACAGGTATCACAAACCAGTTAAGGTCTTTTACTAGTGTAAACTGGGGGTTCGAAACATTTTGCTGTTTGCTACCCCTAAGCTTTTCTGAGGCTTAGTTTGTCGGTTCCGTGATTTCCACACTAGGTGCAGAAACCGGTTCCTCTTGTAACACCACTGGTTTCCTCTTCCAGGTTTTGTTCATATCTGCTTGAACAGTGTCAACATCAATGTCTCCTCCCAAAGTGACTAGTATATCATCAGATATGTCCTTTCTTGATCTACAGACTCTAGCAATGTGACCTCGTTTGTTGTAGTGATAGCAGACCAATCTAGGTGCTCTCCAAGGTCCATTGTTCATGTTTCCATTCTTCCTATTGCATGTTGCAGCAGTGTGACCATGACCATGACAGATCATATAATTTGTTCTCCATCTAGTTGCCGCTTGATAGCCACTACTTCTTGGCTGATGACTAAAGACATTAAACTGGTTGTGATTCCGGTTCACAAAAGGTTCAAGACCAACTCCTTGGGTCCTCTGAGGATATCTTCCAGTGTCATTCATGATAGACCTGCATTCAAATTCTCTATGCCCATACTTGTTGCATGCATAATAGTTACCATTGAATCTATAGGATCTAGGCTTATCATTTAGGAAATAAGGAAAATTGTTGTTGTTAGGGTTCCCACAGATACTGAGAGGGGGGGGTGAATCAGTACCTTACCAGTAATGTAATTTTCTTAAAACTGAATATCCAAAACATAAAGTAACAGTATACCGATATGCAAGAATTAATGTAAATAACAAAATCAAAAACATCCACATGAAAAGAACACCATAACACAAGATGTTTCACGAGGAAAACCAGTGTGGGAAAAACCTCGATGGGATTTGTGACCCACAATATTCACTTACTGGCCAATAAGAGAATATTACTTACAATAGGGGCCTGCACATGCAAGAAGGCCAACTGCCTAGAGCTCACTACACAATAAGAAGTCACACTGACTTACAATGAGGATTATGCAAATCCAATGATTTGTACTGCTTTACAATAGCATCTTCAATGCCAGATTCAGTACCGGTTCTTGCTCTGTTCTTTACACATACCCTTGACCTACAATTCGCACATTAGGTCTACCTTATAATTTATTTATGCTTCCTATCCATATCCTACAAATGTCTACAATGATCTCTTTTATATACAAGAGTCATTTTATAATTTTCCAAGTCAGCTTACAATAATAAACAAAATATTACATATCAAAAATCCTGTCAGCCTCTGTGCCAGTATACATGTTCTCTTCTGTGCTGGTGTACATCTTCTATGTCGGTGCCGGTGTAGATTGATCTTGCTGATGCTAGTGCACTGTCTTGTTTGAATAATGCTTTGCCGGTATAATGTCTTGCCGGTGCCATAGGATTGCAAGGTTGCCATCAATGACAAAACCTTCAATCACACACAATGTCTCATTGGAGTGTCCATATGCCAACAATCTCCCTCTTTGGCATTGATGGCAACACTCATGAGAAATTTCAAAAAGATATCCAAAAATGTGTAGACCAAAAATGTTACCAAAAATGTGAGAGCTCCCCCTGAGCATGTGATCCCTGTGCTTTGAATTTTCTCATCCTACTACTCCCCCTTTGGCATCAATGACAAAGGTTAGTAGATTTTGTAGTTGTACCAATCCATAACCTCAACCTTGTAGTTGGGTAGTTATTATCTGAAGAATATCTCCCAAAATTAAGTTTATACCATCCATAAACTTCTTGCTATCTTTTATTGTTGTCTCAGTTCTGTATACTGTATTGGTGAGATGCTACAAGTGCTCTACCGGTGTTTTGCTTCCCTGAGTTAGTGCCTCTGAGATTTCCTTCTGCAGAGATGCTAAATAGTCCAATCTTGGACTTAGTTTAGATCTCAAGAATTTTGCCTTGTTTATTATTTTCTCTTTCTCTCTTTCTAATTTGAGCAATTCTTCCTCAAAATTTGTTATCTTTTCCTCAAAAACTAATAATGTATCAGGTGAGTTAACAAAATTATCTGCAAGTTTATTGATCTCTTCCTGTACCTTGCTCATCTTTTTGTCTACATCTATGGTCAAAAAGTTTATCTTACAGGTGTCTTTGTACAGAGTTTTGTGCTCTTTCAATAAATTGCACAGTTCCGGTAGAAGTGTGTCAAATTCCCTGTTACACTTCTTTATTCCTTCCTCAAAGAATTTTTGTTTCTCTTTTTCTACACTTTCCTTTATAGATTCTACCTTTGTTTGCTCAAAATTTCCAGAAATATATTTACAAAGTGTATCCAACTGGCCTAAAGAATCTTTGTTGGCTATATTACAATTGGAAGCTATTGATTTCAAAACTGGAATTGAATCATCTATCGCTTTATAAGCTTGTGAGCTATAATCAGTTATTTTCTTGATAGATTCAAGCAATACCTCTATTACATTTGATGGTGATCCAACAAACTGAGTGTCGGTGGAAGTGACCATGCTAGTATTGACCTCTAGTAGGTCTGTTTGTGTCTCCATCTCTTTAAGCATTGGTTTTCCTGCATCATTTCTTACCGGTGGCATCTATTCTGGAGCCTTTAGCTCTGTTGGTTTCTCTGTTTGTGTTCCAGATTCCATCTTTTTCTCTGAATCTGCTACCGGTTGCTCTTTGTTTCCTGTTGCCAGTTGCTCTTTGTTTCCTGATTTATTTGGTGTATCCTTATCTACCACTATGTTGATTTTCTGAGTATCAACATTCATAGTATATAGGACTTTAGGATTAGGATTATTATCCTCTGTGTCCATACTCTCAGCTACCGGTTGATCTTCTACAGTTGTTGTTTTTACCGGTGGAGTATTTAAAGGAGGTGGGGGTAAGTTGTCTCTGATCTTGATACTTGGTGGTCCACCAACTTTACCTTTCCCTTTGTCCTTTTGATATACTAGAATGGGCTTGGGAGTCCTATATTCTTCTTGTTTTTCTTTTTCAACCAAGAATATATCCCAACCATTTTCTGTTTCCTCTGAAACTTCTATAACTCTACCTACCATTAGTGAAATTTGCCGGTGTGCAGTGGCAAAAAACTATCTGGTTGGCCTAAACTATCAGATCATCAATTTCCTTAGGTGAGTTGACCGGGTATACTGCAAGTAATTTTTCTATTTTTATTTTCTTATCCAACTCAATTATTCCTTGCCTTCTGGCCTCAAGTCTTTTATATAGTTCATCAGGAATTTCATTTAGGACTTGCAACAAAAACTTTTTATACATGTCCATGTGTAATATGACACTCTCTTCAACTTGTCCTTTCTCATCATCTGATAGGGTGTCATAGATTTTCCCTATGTTTTTCAATTTACCTTCCTCTGTGATCTCATTCAGTAATATGTCAAGAGGGGCCAAGTCGGTGTTTGTCTTCTTCTTCTTTTTGGGGGTCAGCTTCTTCTTAGGTGTGACTTTCCTGACCGGAGATCTCACGGCTTGTTGCTTTTGTCTTGTCCTTCTAGGTGAAGGAGTGGTTACCGGTGAGGGGTCTCTTTTCCTAACAACTCTTTTGAAATTTTCTGGAATATCACCTTCTGAGGAAGTACATACCAGTGATAGATGAGTTTTAGGTTGTTGAGCTGCCAACTCATCTTCAGTTATGCCGGTTTTCTTTAATACATCTTCTTTTATGGCTTTTGCCTATCTGGTTCCTTTTCTCACAAATGCCTCAACCTTTTTCACTCTCTTCTTAGATTGAATTTGACTTTCAATGGTCTCAGCACTACCAAATACTTCTTCCTTTGGTTCATTGGGGGCTTTCAGAAGTGCTTTGGCATAAGTTTCCACTATGTGGTCATCTGTTTCATACCCCATCTCTGTTACCTAGATTGTTCTTGGGATGACTGCTTCCATCCAGATCTCATCCTTTTTTATTACAAAACATATATCATCCTTGTATTTGTTGACAATTTCCTGTGATAGTCTAATTCTTTTAATCATTCTGACCTTTAGTGCTTGAAAATACTCATTGATATTCTTTTCTCTATTTTCACCCATGTTGTTGAACAAGTCAGACAATTGTTTTTCTACCGGTATGTCAAATCCAAAATCCTTGTTGCCTATACCGGGAGCCTGTTTGGTTATATGTAGCATTAAGCATACAAGTAAATTTCCAAATCTAAAGGTTCCTTTCTTATCCTTCTTGATTTTTGCTAAATTATCAATTAACTCATCCTTTAACCATTCACAGATATCAATTTTCACATTGTCCTTAACCATGTCATAAGCACTCTTTATGCATAAACTGGAAACTGAGTTAAGCCTATTAGCATGAGTTGCTTTGTAACCTAAAATCATGCTAACAAATCTAACATTTGTATTGGTCACATCATTAACCCTCAATGATCTCTTGTTGGATGTTGCACCAGTTAAGTTTGTTACTAAGTCATTGGAGACCTTCTTGGTTTTGTCAGGTCTGTTACCAGTGGAAGGTAACCGTGTTACTGCTTTCACAGCTTCCTTTGTGATTTTATGCACTGAGTCAAGCCAAAAGAATGAACCATGTACCCTGCTTAAAACTATCCTAACCACTTCCTTGGGAAATTCAGGAATGTAGAGGATTTCAGTGAATCCTAGGGTTTCAACAATTTTATGTTCAGGTTTCACATTCCCGGAGTTGTCACATATAATAGATTTATACATGTTTTTGATTTCTTCATCACCTAATTTCTCTATGTTGCAATGAATATACATTCTACGGTCTTTTGCATAAACAACACCTTTTGGAATTTTTGAAAAAGCACCTGTGTTGTCATCTTTCTTAGCTACCTCGGGAACTAGCTGAAACACGGGCCTAGGTCATTTTATAACTTCGACTATTGTAGGGTTTGCTATGAATTCAGGTGCAGAGGAAGATGCCATGATGATAAATACCTTTTTCTGCCTTTGGATGGATTGATTGCTAAAGTGCTTTGCCCCTTTGCTCGGAATGCCTTAGCTCGGAAATCTTTGCACTCTCTGAAAGTTTGAATTCACGGTGAAATGAAATGGAGCCAAAAACCTTATTTTATAAAGTCTTTTCTGCTACCTACCACATTAATTGCTTGCCGGTAATGTATTAACTTAACTTTATTTGCCGGTAATGAATTATTCTCAACTTCTTTTCTCTAACTGAGGGAATAATAGCACATGTGTCATTTGATTGCCAAACCCTCAAGATAATTTTCTTCAATTTGATGAAGAACATCCTATTGGTGGAGCATTGCTTTGTCCTGCCAGTGGAGCATCATATTGTCCTACCGGTGGAGCATTTGTTGGTTCTACTAGTGGAGGAGTATCCCCAATATTTAGATCACCTTTTCTAATCCATTGCTTTGAGAATTCTTGCTTAACCTCTTCAACCTTTTCTTTACCCTTCAAACTAGTGCTTTTGTTATCTACCGGTGTACCTTTACTTCTACAAAATTTAGCAATATGAACAATCTTGTTACATGCATAACAAGTTACATTATTTTTCTGAATAGCTTTCCCATAGCCTTTGTCGGTTTGTGTTCTGCATTTATTTGATAAATGACCAAATCTTCCACAAACATTACATCTTACATTCATTCTGCAATTTTCAGAGTTATGACCAATTTTGTTGCATTTGGAGCATTGACTGGTGGGAGGATTGATGTTCTGATGATTCCTAGATCTACATTCATTTGCCCTATGACCAAATTTATTGCAGTTAAAGCATTTTCCATTGAATTTGTAAGTATTAGAAGGTCTTACTGGTTTGCTGTGATCCTGGGTATTTGCAGTACCGGAGCTTTCTCCAACTTCAAATCCATTTCCAGAAGTGTCACCTTTGGGTTTTTGATTCTTTAATAAGGTACCAAGTTCTTCTGAGATTTTCTTGAATTTTTCTTTGTGTTGATTTGCGGTTTCCAATTTCCTTTCCAAGATTTCTTTTTGTCTCATTAGTTCATTTGAGTCATTCTGAGTATGCATCAGATCTGTCTTTAACATGTCATTTTCATAGCTAAGTCTTGTGTTCTCATTTGCTGCATCACTTAGTCTTCTGGTCAATTCTTCTTCATTCTTCTTTCTGTCCTCAATCTCTTTGCAAAATCTCATAGTCATATCCTGCATTTCATTTTTTGTTGTCATGATCTCTTGTTTCAATTTGCTTATCATATCATTTAGTGATTCCTTTTCATCATTCTCATTTTGCAGTTTTTCACAAAGTTCTCTCCTCTTATTTCTTGTAACAGTAAGATTTTCTTGAAGTGCCTGAATAATGTCTTGAGCTGCTTTTAAGTCATCTTCTAATTTGATATTTTTCAACTTCTCTACATCATAGTCAGTAAGAGCTCCTTCAAGTTGCTTCATCAGATTTTCCATCTTTACCAGTGTCAAGATCTTCCTCAAGCTATTAGGCTTCTGAAAATAGAGCACCAGGCTCTGATACCAATTGTTAGGGTTCCCACAGATACTGAGAGGGGGGGGGTGAATCAGTATCTGACCGGTAATGTAATTTTCTTAAAACTGAATATGCAGAACATAAAGTAACAGTATACCAGTATGCAATAATTAATGTAAATAACATAATCAAAAACATCCACATGAAAAGAACACCATAACACAAGATGTTTCACAAGGAAACTCGGTGTGGGAAAAACCTCAGTGGGATTTGTGACCCACAATATTCACTTACTGGCCAATAAGAGAATATTACCTACAATAGGGGCTTGCACATGCAGGAAGGCCAACTGCCTAGAGCTCACTGCTCAATAAGAAGTCACACTGACTTACAATGAGGATTATGCAAATCCAATGATCTGTACTACTTTACAATAGCATCTTCAATGCCAGATTCAACAACGGTTCTTGCTTTATTCTTTACACATACCCTTGACCTACAATTCGCACATTAGGTCTACCTTATAATTTATTTATGCTTCCTATCCATATCCTACAAATGTCTACAATGATCTCTTTTATATACAAGAGTCATTTTACAATTTGCCAAGTTGGCTTACAATAATAAACAAAATATTACATATCAAAAATCCTGTTGGCCTCTGTGCTGGTATACATTTTCTCTTCTGTGCCAGTGTAGATCTTCTATGTCGGTGCCAGTGTAGATTGATCTTGCTGATGTCGGTGCACTATCTTGTTTGAATAATGCTTTGCCGGTATAATGTATTGTCGGTGCCATAGGATTGCAAGGTTTCCTGTGTAATGCTTAGCCGGTATAATGTCTTGCCAGTGCCATAGGATTGCAAGGTTGCCATCAATGACAAAACCTTCAATCACACACAATGTCTCATTGGAGTGTCCATATGCCAATAGTTGTAAGCCTTCCTCCTACACACATTTGCAGTATGTCCTTCTTTAAGATAGTTAAAGCAAACAGGTTTAAACTTTTGCTTACCTTTATCCTTTGATGTTGGTTGTTTCTTTGATTCTCCAGCATTTGTACCAGAGGTCTCACCTTCCTCATGACCGGAATAACCAAGTCCATTGGTATTCTTGACCGGTTTGGCAAATTCAAGCTTTTTCTCTAGCTTGATAGTGCTCTTGTTGAACCTAGCAAGTATTTCCTTTGACTCGAAGAGTTCTTTGGAAATAGCAGCATTTGTTTCCAACAGGTTTTCATTCTCAGAGATGGCAGTGTTCAGTTCTCCTTGCATGTCTTCCTTTTCCACCTTGCTTGCATGGAGTTGAGCATTTATGGCACTCATCTCTTGTTTTAGCTTGGAGATCTCATGATCTCTTTCTTTCAATAGGTCTTCAGCTTTTCTCCATTTCTCAAGCTCTTGACACATCCGGATAGTCAGTCCTTCCAACTCCTTTCTCAGGTTGGAGCTTGATTCATTCAACTTGTTTACTTCTGCAATTAGGGCTTCCATGTCTGCTTCATCTGCATAACTATTTTCAGATAGCTCCATCAGCTTTTTTTCATGTTCTCTCCTTTTTGCTTGAGATGCCTTGTATTTGACCATAAGATCATCATAGGCTTGCTTAGATTGAGTGAGCCGTTGAGTAAGTTCCCTCAAGGTGTATTCCCCCATATCTCTTTCCAAGTGGTTAAACTTATAGAAAGGTAGGCTCTGATACCAATTGATGAATACTAAGAGGGGGGGTGAATTAGTATGCCAAAACTCTTTGCACTTAAACACTTTGCAAGACTGACAGTAAACCGGTAAAACAATTTAGCAGACAAACCGGTTAACAAACATAAAAACCAAATAGCTAATAATGCATTCACCCACAAAAGCAAAAACACCATAACACAAGAGATTTTGACGTGGAAACCCAAATGGGAAAAACCACGGTGAGATGGAACTCACAAGTAACTATCTGCAGAATAGAAACCAGACCGGTTAAGATCTTACAATGTTCTTCACCAGAACAAATCCTGTTAGGAATCTCAATCTCTGTTAGGAGATAAGTTCGATTAAAGACTACCTTGCTAGAGGATTTTAGATCCACAGATGTGAACCACCTTGTTAGAGGATTTACCAGAGGTTTTTGGGCCTACCCGATTAAGGGCTACAGACTTGTCAAAGATGTGAGTAATCAACAAGTGAGTGATCTAGCAAATAGAACAGATTGCTTGGTTAGATCCTTGATAGCTTGATCTTAATGCATTATAGCATTACTTCAGTCTTCTACACATTCATACTCTCTCTAACTCTTCAGCTACCTTGAACCCTAGTAGCAACATCAACCTCAACAACAACAACCTTAGAACCCTAGACATGATGTCTTTATAAAGGAATCTGATTTCATGTCGGTCCAATAGGATTACAATACAATTTCCTAGGTTCAATGCATTTGGACATATCTCATAACACGACACAAAAAGCACCGCCGGAGAGTTGGCACCATCAAACGATCGGTGGATGGTAACTCATCACAAAATGTCAGTTGGTAACTCATCACATAGTATTATCAGTTCATACAAAATACCGGTTGTCGGTTTGTCAAGATGAAGACTGGTAAAAATGTGTTATGCTACTTTAATCCCTCGTACTGCTTGGTATCCACGAACCGCTTGGGGTCGACATGCCGCTTCAGATCGGTAAACACATTCTGCAAAACATCAATAGGCTAAAGACTATAATACAACATACTGGTTGGAACAAATACCGGTTGTGCTCTAACTCACACATATAAAGAGGATCTTAATGCAAGTGTGTGTCCATCTATGATAATCACAACATGAATCATCAAAAATGCCAACACCCATGTGTCAGGCAGAGAACACAACAGAAGCATATATCGATCCTCATCATCAATCTTGACTCCCATGGAAGTTAGGTGAGCAACCATCATGTTGAAAACATTCAGATGATCTACAACAGATGTACCCTTGTCCATGTTCAAGGAATACAACTTCTTCCTTAGGAACAACTTGTTTACCAGAGATTTCCCCTGATAGATATCTCCAAGTTTCTTCCACAGAAAATGTGCAGTATTTTCCTCATGAACATTTAACAAAACAAAGTCTGCCAAACAGAGTCTAATCAATCCTCTGGCTTTTCTATCTGCAAGATCCTAGTATTCTTGCCTCATGCCTGAAGGTTTTTGTCCAGACACAGCAAACCACAGATCTCGATCAACTATCAAATCTTCCATCTTGAGTTTCCACAACTCAAAGTTTGAACCGTTGAACTTCTCAATCTCCACTCGTCCAGGAGTGTGTGCCATCTCAATCTACAAATAAAATACTCTACCAGACTCCTACTAAAAATAGAATTGACATAAAACAGCCCTACCCAACAAGGATAACACAACTAAATAGCTCTGATACTACTTGTAAGGAAAGAAGTACATGGAAAATTCTCTCCTAACATCAATTCTAAGGGGATTTACAAGAAAGGAAGTATTTTAATTTCAGTTTGCAATACATTAAGATAAAACAAAGATAGAAGATTAAGATTAACCACATAGAATAGCACCAGAGAAAGGCATCAGATATACGTGGGAAAACCCTTACAGGTAAAAAATCCACCACCAAAAAGAAGATCCCTCAACTTTCTCACCCGATAGCTAATCACAAGAAGAGGGTTCCATTGGGGTAAGTTACACCAATCAACCCGAACATTGGTCAGGAGAAATTGAGGCATATTTCCAACAGTTATAAGCAAGTTCTCAAACTTCACAAGTTCTTTTATATTAAGTGAAAAACTCTTGTTGAAACATAGGACCTTCTTGCATCACTTTCAAGATTACCTCCATGGTTATAACAATGAGTTTTATGAGGAACCCTTGAGAACTCATGCTTTCCATCAAAGGTTCGTTCTATCCCAATCAATCAATAGGAGTGGTCGTATTCCTTTTTCCAATTTTCCTTCTCCACAAATTGATTATTGAGTCATTTGTCCATCCTAAGGTAACCTTAAATTTCATCACATTCCATTTCTTCAATTATTCCCCTCTTCTTCCATAATCATCCAACCTTAATAATTTCTACATTGGATCTCCAAGGACTTAGCTTAATCCAATCAATCAATTAATCATCCAACCTTAATCAATCAATCAAATCTACTCATTTAATCAATCAACCTCATCCCAAGGTTCACACTTTGTGAAAGTTTGGTTTAGACCTTCATCTTTAATGAATCATCATTTGTATTTTGTGCTTGCGAAAGAATCTCTCCCAAGTACCTTTGCTTAATTATTTTGGGCTGATCAAAATCCTAATCCTTTTATCCTATTTTGTTCAAGAACAAAAGTATTTCCTAAGTAGAAGAAGGCTTAACCATTTTTGCCTAGTCCAAGGTTTGAATCTCACTTAGCTTGGTTGTCACCTTTCTTGTGGTCCACATCATCAATCCCTTATCTAAGTCCTAATCTAAGGGCTAAGGTATCATCCTAATCAATATTTTCCTAAGCCAAGGACTATCCAAATCCATCCCACCCCTATCCAAACCAAATCAAATCCAAAGTTGCTAAGTCCTAGTCCTTACTTTCATTTTGCATCAGTTCACCCCCATTCTTAATCCAATTCCAAATTGTCTTCCCATTCTCATCATCTTGAGGTTACCCTTGCATGGTCTACACACACTCATAAAAGAAAAAGATGGGTACCCAAAACTCACATTTTAACATTGTGCATTGGTTTGAAGAAATGGTTATGGAAGTTCAAGGAGAACTCTATAAATCATGCCCATTCAACTCATGCATTCCACAATGCTATCTAGCTTCCACCTATTCATGTCTCCCACCCCATCCCACTTACCAAGTCAATCCCAATTCATCTCACATCTCTTATTCTTCTCCTACCTTTAACAAGGGAAATCCATCTTATTCCCCATCCATGTCTCTGTATTATGCCTCATCCACATACCCCTCTAACCCAATATGTATACCATCATCTTTCCCATCACCCACATCCCAATCCAATCTTTCATCTAATGCTAAACCTTCGCATAATCCCAATCCTTCAAAATTCATAGTATCCCCATCCCTCCAGGATTTTTTCCAACAACTGACCCAAGAATTAAGAGGAAGGGAGACAAAATCCCCACCTCAAAACAAAGTTTCCCAATCTCCCCAAATCCTCCATCCACCTCCATCCCCTTCAAATCAAGAAAACCCTCAATCCGCTAAGCTTTATGATACCACCATCCCTCCATCTACCCAAGTTGAATAATCCACCTCTTGTTCATCACACCATCCCCCCAACCCCAACCATGTCAAGCGCTTATTCCAGAGCATGCTAGCATAGATTCCTCTCCACATCAAGATAAAAACATCCCTCCATCTCATGATCCCCTTCCATCTCAAAATCCATGCATCCCCTCCACTCCATCACATGATCCCCTTCCATCTCAAGATAAAATCATCCCTCCATCTCGTGATGCCTCTCCATCTCAAAATCCAAGTCTACCCTCCACTCCCTCCCATAATTACCTTCCATCTCAAGATCTAATCATCCCTTCCACTCTACCACATGATCATATCCCATGCCAAGATCAAAGTATTCCTTCATCTCCATGCCATAATGCGAATCCATCTCATGATCCTAACATTCCTCCTAATCCCACACATGATCCTCATCCTCCACATGATCCTAATCCCCCAAATGATCCTAATCCCCCACAAGATCTCACTCCTATACAAGATCACATCATCCCTATCCAAGTTGTCCATGAATACCATAATTACCAACTTGGCTCTTCCACCTTCATCCACTCTAGTTTCCTCCAAGAGCTCACAGTTCCTTCCACCTCCCATCCCCCTCAAAATGGACTCGCATCTTGTTTCCAAAATAATAAGTATCATATTGGAAAAAGAATGTGCAAAATTGAATTATCAAGGTAAAGGGTTAGGCCTCTATGAACAAAGAATATTGGAATCCTTTCAAGTCAAAGAAAACACAAGTGCATATGTTCTTGGTTGCAAAGCTCATGCTCAAGATGTATGTGTATCTTCCATCCCTTCCAAATCCAAAATCCCTTCTTATAAATCAAAATCACACCATCCCCCATCTTCCACACCCGTTTTGGGTCCTTATGTTCCAAAATCATATCCTTCATCTCTTCCATCCATCTTGGGACCTTACATCCCTCCATCCACCACCCCATCACCTCAATTGATCCCTAGAAAGATCAACAAGGGCACACATACTTGAATCCCTTCCCACATTCTCCTTCCACCATACCATCCATAAAATATCCAAGTCATCCATCCTCATGCACCCAAACCATTTCTTTGGAAGCAATTTGGATGATAAATCTAAAATGTATAAATCCATAAATCCACAAAAATTCATGCTCAAGAAAAGAAAAATATCATCCAAAAGAAATAAAAATCCAAAAGGCCACAAAGGAAAATAAATAAAATAAAAAACCATGTGGATTCCAAAATTACTCATAGAGGCAATGCACCTCAAAGAAAAATCCAAATCAGTATCCAAACTTGTTAATCCAAAACCTCCCTCCACTCATAAGTCCTCCAATCAGCCATCTAACTCAAAATCCATTTTGGTCACTTATGTCCCAAAATCCACCATCCCAACTTCATCATCCCCTTCACCTATTTTGGATTCTCATGTCCCAAAACCCACACTTCATCCTCAATCTAATTCAAAACCATCTCTTCCATAACTTCACCACCCTTCTAGGTGTGTGCCAATGTTAATCTTCCCAACATCCCCATCCATTATCCAACATCCAACATCCATTTTCCATAATCCCATCCCTTTAACTCAAGATTTTGCATAAATCCTCATCCCCCCCAATCTTCCATCCATTCCATATCCTCATCTATTTCTACCAACATCTATGAGCATACCTCCAATTATCTTGGTTCAATATATCACATATTCAAGGGTTATGATCAATGGAACTAGATTCTTGAATCCTCTCCCCCATCTCCCTTTTACACATCCACTATCTTCCACATCCATCCAAACTAAATAAAAAAATTCAAAAAATTCAAAAAAAAAAGAAGCAAAAAAAAAGTAAAGAGAAAAAATTCATCCAATGGTGAAAACCACTTCTAAGTGGCACCTTGGGTAAGTACCATGATGAAAACCTGGTAAACAAGAGTCATGTGTAATCATCTCATCCTCTTGCACTTGGGTGCAAACTTCATCTAGGTCATGTCCTACCATCCACACCTTCCATATCCCTTATCCTCTATCCACATCCTCATTTCCCATCTTTGGTATTGACTATCATATCCATATTATCCATCTCATATCCCTCATCCTATCCATATTCTCCATCTCATATCCCTCATCCTATCTAAATCCATCCTTCATTCATACCTTTTATCTTGATCAAGATAGAGGGATCCATGCATGATTTGGAAAATACAAGCCTTAATTCCTCCACCATCCATATCTCTTACACATTATCCTTTCATCCTTCCTTCCTTAATTGCACTACCTTTAGTGGGGCATTTTCCTCCTTTGCAACATAGTTCTTGGATCTCCATCACCAATCCACCATCCTTTTTAGTCCTCCATATGCATCCACTCAATCCATCTATCTCCTATCCAAGCAACATCTCCTTCCACTCATCTATCCTCTTACCAAGCCTTGGTTCTCCCTTGTCATTTGTCCCCATCCATTTATCCTATATTCATAGACCAATCCAATCATATTCCCCATCCCATCCAATCTTATCCAATCATTAATCCCCTCTTGAATTATTCAATCAATTTATGATCCCCATCACACTATGATTTTCTCATCTATTTGAGCTTATCTAGACATGTGCGTAATCCAAACACCCATCTATACTATGCTAATCAAATCAAAGCAAAAATCCTCTCATCTGCAAACCTCGCACAACCCGCTTGTCTTTTTCCATCCATCAATCTATCTACACCCTACCCATCGGGATGCATCCTTCCTATGTTTGGCAGTTTATCCAAGTCCATCACCTGCCCATCGGGATGTATCCTTCCCATGTTCAGCAGTCTATCCAAATCCATGTCCTACTCTTGGAAAAAGATATTAGTTGCCCATGTGCATGTTGTGTGCATGATTGAGCTTTCTACTTTGTTTTTTATCTTGAGTCCCAGAACTATACCTGTTTAGGGCTGCCTTGATCATCTTATATCTTGGTATGTCTTGCTTGGTGTATAATGGGGCATAGTTCTTGTGGTATGGTGTGTTTGATGGTTTCTCTTATACGATCCAATAGTCTCACATCTACACCATCATTGGTGTTTGCGAACCTGTGTACATTGAGATACCTATTGTTTGAGAGTCTAGTCTACACATCAGATATTCATAACATCCTGACTTCTATAGCTAGTGGCGTAGATAGTCCATTACAAAATGAAAACTAGTTTTCCTCTCCACATCTACAAAACAAGAAATCCCATCCACTTACTTCCTTTTGTTCATTCATCTCAATTCATCCATTTATCTTGGAGACTCCAATTCATTCATTCCCCCTTCATCATCTTTATCCTTTTTACATTCTTTCATCCTCAATCCTCTAGTCATCTAATCCATTTCAAGAGCACATCCATGTTATTAGAACCCTCATGTCCTCTTGAGGGGGCATACCACTACCTCCTCGTCATCCTTCCTCATCTCACCTATGATTGGGGCATCATGCTACTAGTCCTTATCATCCAATATGTTTTATTATTCTTTGATATAGCATCACTTCATGATGCTATATCAAAGGGGCAAAATGTAGATGTTTAAAATTAATTAAATTAATATTTAATTAATTTAATCCTTCCCACATAATTAATTATCAATAAATTAATTATTTCCCCATTTTTCTAAAGTCGCCTCACCATTATTTCTTCTAATTTCACTTAATTAATTAATTTTAATTAATTAAACTAACCATGTGATTCCTACAAATCACTTTTTCTAATCCTCATCTAGCCTAATTAATTCTTTCTTAATCATGATTATCATTATCTTTCAATTTTATATTCCTCCACTTATTATCTCTCCTCATATCGTATCCTCCTAACTTGCCCACTTGCATCCTAACCCTTCATTAAGACACCTAATCAATCTCCTTAATCATTTGCACATCCCTAATCATTTTTATTAGTAATGAGTCAACTCTTTGCCATAAATGGCTTTCCCATCTCATCCTCCAACCTTAAATGCACCCACTATGGTCCTTTTAAGGAAATTCAAATTCTTTGAATCTCCTCATGCCTTCTCTTCCCAAAGAGTTTTTAATTCCTTTATCCATTTATTCTTCCCACACATCTCTTATTTTGGAATTTTTAATTCCTCCTCCCTTTCCCCAAGGAATTTTATATTCTTTTTCTCTTCCCTGTATTTGGGGAGCTCTTCCTCATGTACCTTAAGGGGTGTGGAGACAAGAAATGCCTTTATGACATATCTCTTGAATCCCACATCTTGTCCTCTCAATCCTCTCCCACTCTTTCTTTCAATCCTAGCCCTTCATCTCAAAATCAATCTTGGCCCTCCATTTTGGCCTCCTCCAATCTATAAATTGGAGTCTCATCTCCTCACAAATCATCCGCTTCCATCATATTCTTATATTATCCATTTGAGGATGAAAATCCTCCATCACACCCTCATAATGCCAAAATATTATTCCATATAAGTCATAGATATCTATCATTCAATCATCCAATCTAATCTTGTTGTGTAGTTGAGAACAATCCACAATCCACCATCAAAAGAGAAAATCAAATCAAGTGGAGCTAGGGTGCACCTTCCACTTCATCAAGCTCAATCAGAGGAACAAGAGGCAACATAGTGAAGGTACAAAGGTTTATTTGGTATTTGCTTGAGTGTCTATGCATATTTTGATTTAAACTAACCTTGCACCTTCATTGAATGTTTTCCCTTGCTTCAGTATTATTTTGTGGATTATTATATTGGGCATTTTTAATGCATGGAAGATTAATTATTTATTTATTATATTTTATATGTATGTGGGAGATATTAGTGGTATTAAGTTTAATTTATATTATTGGATCATTTATTTTTATATATGAATTTGATTATTTATTTTATTGGTTATTTGGAGTTGTGGAAATTAATTAATTAAATAATTTTTTATTTATTTATTGATAAAAGTGGAGAGTCCACTGAACTTATATTAATTAAAGCAAATTTTACATCGGGTTCAGACATGGCATACCGGCAGGAAAGAACCTGCAAGAAAACCTCCGGTTGTAGCTATAAATTATTAAATGATGGTAGGTATGAATAAATATAAATATATATTTATTTTGGGAACTTGTAATTAATTGATGATTATTTGGTGGAATTATATTGGTTAAGTATTTGTGTATTTATTTATTTATTTCTTGCTTTATTTATTGTTTATTTATTTATTTATTGTTTAATTATTGTTGGTTTATTTATTGTTTATTTATTATTATTTATTTATTTATTTAATTATTTATTGTTTTGATTATTTAATTGTTTGCTTTATTGTTTATCTATTTTTGTTATTAATTATTTATTTAATTTCCCCTTGTTATGATTGACATTTTGGGGGTTTTGTTTGTAAGATAATATTATTTTATTGCTTATTCATTTATTTATTTATTTACTTCACTTACCCCATTTTATTATTGGCCTTGGGAGTTGTAATTTGGAGATTAATATTATTTCATAATATTTTGCCTCGATTTTTTAGATGGTTGGTAAGCTTATTATTATTTTTCATTTGGCTGTGATGGGTTATGATTTTTGGTTCATTTTTATAAATAGAGAGTTTTGAAATTATTGAGAGGTTCTTTTTATGGTTGAAAACTATTGCATTTGAATTTTGGCTAGGTATGAAGTTTTTTGCACATGCGTGAAGATTGGAGCTTGGATTTGGTTTTTTTCTTCTACAATTTTGCTTTCTATAACTTCAAGTTGGAGGATTTTAACAATCTTATGCATTTGATTTCAAAAAGATGGTATTCACTATGACTACAGAAAAGAATTTGTGTAAGTCATGTGTTGAAAGGATATTTCTTATGATTCTTAAGCAAGTGTTGTGAGTTTATTCTATTGTTTTTATTAATCATCTTTTTGGAGTTTTCAGGGAATGTATTTGTTGTGAATGGATGAGAAAGTTGTGTTTGAGATTTGGATTAAGTTTATCATTCCTATATATGTTGTTTTGAGAATGATTTTTTGGAGATTGTTCTGTGTAGTCATTTTTATGTTGTTGGCTATCCCTTTGAATGTTGGAAATGAAATATTGTATGGTTGTCAGGATGGAGATTTTGGGCAATGTCGATTATCATGTGTTTTGATATAGTTTTACTCCTTTCATCTTATGTTATAATCTCCTTTTGGGTCAAATTTTGCCCTTGTAATCCTTTGTTTGATGTTGTAATTCATTTTGGATTTGATTTTGTACTTAGTCGTTTATTATTTTGTTCATCTGAGATTTTCTCCATCCTCTGTCGTGAATGCGCTATTCTAGTGTACATAAGTGCTATACTTTCTAACGAATGTGCTGTTTATTTGAATAAATGTGCTACCCCATCTGGTGTATGTGCCACTGTAATGGGTAAATGCACTAACCTATTTTTTGTATGCACTATTATATTTGTTATAAGTGCTAGCTTGGGCATCATAAGCGCTATTCTAGTTTGTATTTGCATCATTATTTATTGTGTATGTACTAGAACAGTATGCAGATGCACTAATCTAGTTAATAGAGGCGTCAAAGTTTATTACAAAAGCACTACTTCAATCTGTAAAAGTGCTAGTCTTCTCTATTTGTGTTCCATGGTAGTTTTTGCAATTTGTGCTTAATTTTCTCAAACCAAAGGCTGGGTTTTGGATTCCTTGAGTTTCATATGTTGTTCCGAAATTGATTTATGTGATCAGAGTTGGATATTTCTATCACTTATGGCTGAGCAAGATGGTTATGCCTTGCTTAATGATTATTGGAATTCTTATTGTGGCTCTTAATGGAACTATATCATATGGGATTATGAGATTATGGCATTATGATTTAGATGTTTATGTATGAATCCTTGGTTGAATATTATGTGATTACTTTGGAAGAGCCTTATTTGTATATTTTCTTGAGCATGTTTATGTTTACCCTAAGGTATTGGAACATGGTTAGGGAGAGGGCTTCCAAGTGAGTGTCGGGTTCATGAGAGATAGAATACAAAGAGGTTCCTTGTAAGGATTCTTGGAGATATAGACCACTAGGAAATCTCATTGGAAGTTTTCTTGCTTAAACAAGTGATAACCTTAATAATTAATTTATATGGGTTGGGTGTTAGGATTCATCTAAACAAGATAATAAATTATTTTTGGTGCCCCACTCATGGCCATAGAGTAAAGACTCGGGATGAGATTTGGGAAGGCCCTGGAGAAGGAAAATCTAACTCCCTTGATTCTCTCATAGGTTGAGACAGTTCAACATGATTATCAGGGGTGTCAGGTGGAGACTCGTGGTACACCCTTCTTTGTGAGGATAACATGTGATGACACTCTTCCCTACATGTGTCCTTGTTCCTTATGCCTTGTTTTTTTGGGTAGCCTCTCGAAGTTTTGTGCTTTTAGTTTAGCCTTGTGTGATGATTTTGGACTATTGTTCTTGTGGTTATGTTTTAGTTGTGATTTTTGTTCTATTTATGTCCCTTGATTTTTAGGTGTCAGCCTTGGTCTAGAGTGTGTGTGGGACTTTGTTTCATTCTCTGGGGAATGCGAGGGGGTGGGGGGAGGGTGGTTCCTTATTGGTTCCACATGGTCATGTGGTTTTATGCCTTCTTCCATTGGGATTTACTTATTCGTTGGATGTTAGTGTGCATGGATGATGATTATTTACCTCTTCAGCTTATACTTAGATTCTTGGAGCAGATTGTTATGTATTTTGAGATTGGATAGACATTATTGTACCATATTTCATGAGATACTCATAATTGTAAGTTAGAAGTTATGTAACTTGATGTAAAGATGATATTGTAATCTTGTAAGACTTCCTATGTAAATGGATGATTATTCTTATGGTTAGTGATTATGGTTCTTGTTAGTATTAAATGATGTACTCTTATTTATCTTATGAGTAACATGCTAGATGGTGTATTTCTCCTTTATGGAAATGGTACTGGTTAGAGATGTTATGTATTCATAGTGGGTGAAGTAATTGAGTAGGAATATTTGGATTTGGTGCATTAAAATGAAACTTCATATTATTTGTTTTACTATGCTATGGTTCTATGTGTAAATGACATTGTGGGCAATGGATATTGTTATTAGGTTGTGATTCATGCATGTGCATTGGCTAGATTAATGTTATCTTTCATATGTTTCTAGTTAGAATGAATGATATAATTAATGTAAGGGAATTGTGTGTTAGTATCATTTAATGTGGCTTATACCTTGTTGATATGTTAAGGTGATTAGATGATAGTGATATAGTAAATGGATGTTTTCCTAAGTTTTTGAAAGAGGTGGATGTTATAATTGTTATGATATTAACTATGTTCATGTTCTTAATGTTATGCTAAGTAATGACATTGGAATACCCCAGGGAATAATATTTGTGTTAGTTTATTTCCACTTGCATTGTTACAATATTATGTGCAAGATTATTTGATTTATGAATTTATTGAATATTCTGTTATTTGTCCATGCGTAGTATTAGTTCTTTAAAAAAAAATTATTATCCATTTTCTTGCTTAGTTCGTTAGTTTCTCTAGGGTAATTTGGCGGGCATGAAATTCAAGACAAAATATAGTAAAGAGTTACCATGTGATTCATTGATTTACTCATTAATATAAATAAGAAGGCAAGTCCAATTTATATATGTGAAAAATACGAATGGATTTTATTAAAGATAAGTTCTAGGTAGCCTACATTTCTATATTCTTTACTTTCCTATTTTTATAATATCTTGATTCAAGTATGGTTAAGAAAAGTATTTATTCCCTTTAGGTATTGTGCATTCTATGAGCACGGAGAATTAAGAATTGGTTAAAAAAATAATGAGACTTTAGCTTTTTTAAGCTCTCCTATATTTTGAGTGGTCCCTATAGTTGTTTCCCAACATGACCTCATAGTTCCTCATATTTTCTCATTCTTATATCCCTCTTAATATATTATTTATTCAAATTCTCCCTATGATAGATAGGGCCATCTCAAATAACTAACACATAGATGAAGAAACTAGTTGGAAATCACTAAGTTGCCTTCCTTTTTATAAAAAATCAATTAGCCTTCATGTTAGTTAGTGTGGCCTGGGTATCAACAACCTTCCAATAAGAGCTTGGATTCATTTACACAATCATTAAGATGAAGCTACTAGAATAGAAAAAAAAATTCTTGGGCTTTGCCTCCTTGACATTGTGAAAATATAGCTAAGAGTTAGAATTTTGTTATCTAAGAAGAAATTGTTGGTCAAATTTTCATTGGATCCTCCATGAGAATTTCATTACATCATGTTATCCCATATTTTCTCATGTGGTGATTTTCCTCATATATAATTTCTTGCAATGTAAATGGATAAGTAGCCCCACACTATGTTGCCTCTCCAAATAAAGCTTTAGACTGATCAAATGTTTTCTTCTTAAAAGGGCCATTTAATATTATATTTTGTTAAGATTAGAGCAATGGGAAAGTTTTGTGGATGAAAATATATATCAATATATTATTCATCTAGGAGAAAATGAAAATAAAAAAATAAATATACTATGTAATTTTTATTTGACGGTGTGACTCCAAGCCCTATTGATGATGGTTACAAGATCTCAATCTATAGGCAAGATATTATTGTAATCCACCACAAAGGTAGTGAATTTTCACATGTACTCTCTCGAGTAATCCATGCTATTATAATTTGATTACTTAGGTTTCCTTCAAGCTATATATATATATCCTCAAACTCTCCCTTATGATATGGGATGTTCCCTTCTACAAATCCTATATCAATAACATTATCTATATGACTTTATGTTTGATCTATGGTTGTCATGGCGTTAGGTAAACATATTTTATCTCCTTGTGTCTTGGTCTTGTTTGGTCCCTCCTTAGTGATTTCAAATAAAGCCTTAGCCTACCCCTTTGAAAAGAATTCAATGTTGGAGTCAACAATTATGTAACTTTGTTGTTTGTGAGCCTCTTGAATTCTTGACCTAGCCTCTTCCTTTTGATTGGTTGACAATTGGTGCAGGAGCACCTCATCAACAAGCTATTCATGACCCTGAGGATGAAGTCTAGGATCATTAGGATGTGTTAGTGTGTCTTTTGTTTCATGTATGCAAATAAATCCCACCATGTAAGCCCATGTCACCAATTAGGCAATTTGAGAAGCCAATCGGGACAATGTGGTAAAAAGGGGTAGTAGATGGTTTAGATTTATGTTTAATAGGTTTTAGACATTTTTTTTGTGTGATTTGTTGGTCCATGTGTGTGGATCCAAACCTTAGGGAGTATGACAACTTTGTGAGAAAAATTGCAAAAAAATGCAACTTTTGAGTGCAAAAGTGCAACTTTTTGTAATTCAATTGGGGAAGCCTTTCAATGGCTCCAACCAATTCCAAATTCTATGGGAAACCATTGAAGAGTTTTATAAGCCTTGTGGTCTTGTTTCCCAAGGTTTTTGTTGTTGGAGTTGGAGTTTGTGAAGCCATAATATTCAAAACAATTCAGTTTTCCTAGAAATCCTGAGTTTGCAGGTGTTGTACGTGACTGTACAGACTGCTTGGAACCCCACCATCCATGGATTAGATAGGGTGATGAATTTTTTTTCTTTTGGTGGGGGACTAAGTTCTTAATTATTTGGGAGTAGAGAGAACCCTTCATTTTACTGACTGTGACCCAGAAATTGAGGGTTTGGAGAGGGTTTTGAACCAAAATGGCTTTATCTTGCACTTTAGTCCATTAGAAGACTCTTCCTTTGGAGGGATGTAGGATAAGCCTTTTTATTTTATTTTTTTCATGTTTTGTTGCAGGGGAGATCTTGTTGTGTGGAGAAATGAATAGATTTAGGTAGGCATCTCTATGTGACTACCTACGGCAAGTCTTAGGACAATCATCATAATTTGTCTTAGCGATGTATTCCAGCTGTGCAACCCTAGAATTAGAAGTTTCTCACTACCCCCCACATTCCTATTAAATTTATTTTTCATTTTGTCTACCGGTAAAGGTAGTTGCTTTGGAAAATAGGGCTAATTACCCTTATTAGGTCTCTTAGCGTCTAAAGGGAACAAACCTTATATTCACAGATCTGACCAAATAATTTTGGGGATCAGTAATCTTCCAAAAGGGTATCCAAAATGATAATTTTTTTGTAGGGTTGTATGGAATATTTTTTACTTAAGACCAAAACATCGGTATAAAAGGGCTACTAGCTGAAGGGGTAGGTTTACAAAGGAGGTATAAGGATTTGATGCCCAAGATCAAAACTAGTGCTTGAAAGAGGTCTTAGATGTTATGTGTTGGCCAACTACCAAATTTAAAGGAGTAGGGATTACCGGTAAGGTACTTTTGAAGAGTTGAAGCCTTTTACTCATCTTGAGCAGGCCCATGACTAGTGAATGTGTGAGTAGTTTCATCCAAGGTGTAGAGTCCTTCCTTGCAGGACCCTTGTGAGTGGTTGAAGGGTCACCAGCCTAACCTTATTTGGGCTTGTTAGTAGGACTTTGGGTAGGCCTTTGCATCAAGTGGTATCAGAGCAAAGGAGTGTCCTATGGAAGAGAAGGAGAAGACAAGATGTCAGAAGAAGAAGGATCCCATGAGGCACCTTCAAGAATGACCAATGCAAAGTTGAATGTCCTGGTGAAGAAGTAGATGGTAGAGAGTAGAGCAATCAGGGCTAAGAATTAGGCCTTCAGAAATGAGATGGACCCGTTGAAGGATAGAGTGGACAGGGGAGAGAAAGACTCTAGAGAAGAAGGGGATGAAGAGAAGATCCCTATGCAGGAAGAACTAGAGGTACCTGCAGACCAAAGGCCCCTAATGAGTTTCCTTAAGTCCATGGAAAGAATAAAAATGGATGTAAAGATGGATATGCTAGTATATGTAGGCAAGATGGAGCCTAACACCACGATGGAGTGGATAGACTCCTTGGACAATTTTTTTGAAAGTGAAGAAATACCGGACCACCAGAGGGTGAAGATGGCCCAATCCAAAATGAAAGGGGATGCACTAACTTGGTGGAAATTTCATCCAAGATGAGAGGGTGAAAGATGGAAAGAGAAGAATAGCTACATGGCAGAAGATGATAGCTTTGGTGAAAGAAGCATATGTCCCAATGGATTATAATATCCAATTACATAGGAGGAGACAAAATTTGAAACAAAAGGAGATGGACGTGAGTTCCTATGCCGATGAGTTCATGAAGTTGTGTGTGAGGACTAAGGTGAAAGAGAGTGAAGATGAGAATGTGGCAAGGTATCTCAATGGGTTGAGGTTTACAATCCAAGAAGACTTGAATCTCCACACCCCAAAGATAGTCCAAAAGTGTTTTCAGTTGGCACTCAAGGTGGAGGAGAAGTTGAAGAGAAGGTAGGATCAGAATGGCAAAGGTAAAGGGAGACAACAAAGAGGAGGAAGAGGCTCTTTCAAAGGTAGAGGAAATGGTTTTGGTTATCAGAGAGACTCTAATCAAGAAGGCAATAGAGGAGAGAGCATTTACAATCAAGGAAGAGGCTACAATCCAAGAGGAAGCTTTAGGGGGAGAAGACCACCCTCTAGAGGGAGATCCCAAGGCAAAAGACCTCCTAGGTGCTACAATTGTAATCAAGAGGGGCATATGGCCAATAGGTGTTCGGAGAAGGCTTCTAGCTCCATGGGAGAAAGGAGAAGCAATTTGGTGTAGGAATCTGTTGCCAAAGTGTGGCAAGTGCAAGAACTTATCACAATGTTATTGCTCCTAATAGTTATGTATATCCTAAAAGAGGAGAGACTCTGATGGTGAGGAGTGTAGTAACCACCATGAAGGTACCTGACAAGGAGCCTGCATAATGGAAATCTCTTTTCAAAACCACTTTCAAGGCAAGAGGAAAGGTATGCAAGGTTCTCATAGAATCTGGTTCCACTGATAACTTTGTATCATTTGAAATGGTAGAGAAGCTAAAACTTAGGAAGTTGCCTCACCCTTATCCCTATAAGGTTTCATGGCTCACCCAAGGTTAGCAAGCAGTGGTAGAAGAGTAGGATTGGGTGGAGTTTTAGATTGGATCTTACAAGGATAGATTGCTTTTTGACATAGCCAAAATGGATGCATTCCATCTCTTGTTTGGGAGACCATGCAGTATGACTTGAAAGCTCATCATGATGGGTTGAGAAACATTTATTCAATCACCAAGGATGGTAAGGTGATAGAACTCTTTCCTCTGATAGAGGAAGAGGTGGAATCAAAAGGGAAGGATACAAGAGTTTTGATGATAGAAGGTAAACAGTTCATGAAGGAGATTGCAGAGAAAGGTGTAGTTTGCTATGCCCTCATTCCTAGCCCAAAGGTGACAAGGAAGGAGCAATATGCAGAAGAGAAAGAAGGAGGACAAAAACACATAGAACCGGTAGTTAGACAATTTTTTGATAAGCATCAAGGCATTATCTTAGATGGAATGCCAATATCCCTACCACTGGTAAGGGACATCAGTCATTACATAGATTTGATCCCTAGATCTACATTGCCAAACAAAGAAGCCTACAAGCTCACCCCGGACCAAAATGTAGAAATGGTAAGATAGATTGAAGAATTGCTTGAATAGAGACTGATTGGAAAAAGCCTAAGCCCATGTGTACAACTGGCAGTCCTTGTACCCAAGAAAGAAGGCACTTGGAGGCTTTGTACAGACTCACAAGCCATCAACAAGATAACCATAAGGTATAGGTTCCCAATCCCTAGAATAGAGGTTTTGCTTGATTGCTTAGGGAGTGCTAAATATTTTACAAAAATGGATCTAAAAAGTGGATACCATCAGATTATAATAAGGCCAAGGGATGAATGGAAAACAACTTTTAAAACTAATGAGGGGTTATATGAATGGAAATTCATGCCATTTGGGTTATCCAATGCCCCTAGTACCTTTATGAGGTTAATGAATGAAGTCTTGGTGGAATTCATAGGAAAGTTTGTCATAGTATATCTAGATGATATCTTGATCTTTAGTCACACAAGGGAAGAGCACCTCAAAAACATAGATATGGTTCTCAGGAGGTTGCATGAAGAGAAACTAATGATCAATTTGGAGAAGTGTATGTTCATGTAGGAAGAAATCATCTACTTGGGTTTTGTAATCTCACAAGGTGAGTAAAAAATGGACCAAGAGAAGGTAGGTGCTATATTGTCTTGGCCTACACCTATAACTATGAATGATGTATGGATTTTCCATGGTTTCACAACTTTTTATAGGAAATTCATAAGAGGATTTAGTCATATTTGTGCACCCATGCTTGACACCATAAAGGGGGGACAAAAGTGCAGGTTTAGTTGGACCAAAGAGGCAGATGATTCATTTGAGACATTGAAGAAGAAGGTTGTAGAACAACCAGTCCTTTCCTTACTAGACTTCAACAAGATATTTCAGGTGGAATGTGATGCAAGTCACATGGTAATTGGAGTAGTACTCAGTTAGGAAGCAAGGCCTATTTCTTTTTTTAGTATTATGCTAAATGATGCTAAGAAGAGATAGTTATCTTATGACTTGGAGATGTATGCTCTAGTACAATCCTTGAAGAAGTGGAGGCAATATTTATTGCCTAAGGAGTTCATAGTGTTTACTGATAATCAGGCACTCAGTTTCATAAATAGCCAAGAGAAGATTAACCATCGACATATGAAGTGAGTAGAGACCCTACAAGATTTCACATTTACCCTCAAACACAAGAAGGGAGTCAAGAACAAAGTTGCAGATTCTTTGAGTAGAAGGGTTTTGAATATAGGCCAAATCAAGATGGAAAGTGTTGGTATTGCTTCCTTGAAGAGTGTGTATGTTGCTGATAAAGATTTTGGAGAAATATACAAAGTATGTGAAACTTTTAGTGACCGGTATCATATTGAGTTTTTTGAGTTTCTGATATAAGATGGATTGTTGTTCAAGGGAGTGCAGTTGTGTATTCTAAAATGTTGCATGAGCTTAAATATTATTAGTAAGAAGCATTGTGGAGCAATGGCAAGTCATTTCGGCCTTGACAAGACCCTAGACATTGTGAATCAACATTATTTTTGGCCAAAATTGCAAACAGATGTAAGAAAGTTTGTGGAAACATGTGTTATATGTCATAAAGCAAAGGGGAAGTCTACAAATGCAAGTTTATATCAGCCTTTACCCATTCCTTCTAGGCCATGGGAGAGTATAAGTGTGGACAGGTTTAGTAAAATGGCTCATTTCTTGCCATGTAAGACTTCTTGTGATGCATCATATGTTGCAGACCTATCCTTCAAAGAGATAGTCTGGATACATGGATTTCCCCTAAACATTGTTCAAACAAAGATGTGAAGTTCATAGGTCACTTTTGGAGGACTCTTTGGAGGAAGTTGGGGACTGACCTAGCTTTCTCATCAGCCTACCATCCTCAAACGGATGGGCAAACTAAGGTTGTCAATAGGTCACTAGGAAATTTATTAAGGTGTTTAACAAGGCAACATGGAGGGAAGTGGGATAACATTTTATCACAGGAAGAATTCTCATACAATGACACCATAAATAGGAGTACCAGTAAATCTCCTTTTCAGATTGTTTATAGAATACACCCAAGGGGAGTGTTGGAGTTAAGATATTTACCCAAAGAAGAAGCCATTAGTGCAGATGGTGAAGCCTTTGCATCAACCATTAAAGAGGTGCATGACCAAGTCAAGTCTCATCTCCAACAATCTACAGTGAAGTATAAAGCTCATGCTGATAAGATGAAGAGAGATGTACAATTTAGTGTTGGGAATTTGGTATGGGTACATTTGAAGAAGGAGAGGCTACCAAAAGGAAAATACACCAAACTCATGCAGAGGAAGATTGGACCATGTCAAATAGTGAATAAGTGTAGACAAAATGCCTATGAGAACCAACTTCCTCCTGATCTTGGATTATCTCCTATTTTTAATGTGCTTGATCTTACACTTTTCAAATGTACTGACAATGAAGAAGAGGAAGAACCAATGCAGGTTGCAGCAGACAATGACATTCCAAAACAGGAATCACCTAAGTTGAGCAAAGTGATTGAAACTAGAGTCACAAAGAAGACAAGAAACAAGGATTACATTGAGTACTTGGTGGCTTGGCAGGATAAACCAAACTCTAAGATGGTATGGATGACAAGTGAGAAGATATCCAATCATGGTGCATATTTACAAACTCTGATCTCAAGTGGGCTTGAGATCTCTTCTCCTGGGGAGTATGGTGTAGGAGCACCTCATCAACAAGATATTCATGACTCTGAGGATGAAGACAATGATCATTAGGATGTGTTAGTGTGTCTTTTATTTCATGTATGCAAATAAACCCCACCATGTAAGCTCATGTCACCAATTAGGCTATTTGACAAGCCAATTGGGACAATGTGGTAAAAAGGGGTAGTAGATAGTTTAGATTTATGTTTAATAGGTTTTAGAAATTTTTTGTGTGTGATTGGTTGGTCCATGTGTGTGGATCCAAACCTTAGGAAATATGACAACTTTGTGAGCAAAATTGCAAAAAAATGCAACTTTTGTAAAATGCAACTTTTGAGTACAAAAGTGCAACTTTTTGTAATTTGGTTGGGGAAGCCTTTCAATGGCTCCAACCTACTCCAATTTTGGTGGGAAATCATTGGATATTTTTATAAGACTTGTGGGCTTGTTTCCCAAGGTTTTTTTTGTTGGAGTTGGATTTTGTGAAGCCATAATATTCAACCAATTCAGTTTTCCCAGAAATCCTAAGTTTGCAGGTGTTGTACGTGACTGTATGGACTGATTGGAACCCTGCCATCCATGGAGTAGATAGGGTGATGAATTATTTTTATTTTGGTGATGTTCTGAGTTCTTAATTATTTGGGAGTAGAGAGAACCCTTCATTTTACTGACTGTGACCTGAAAATTGAGGGTTTGGAGAGGGTTTTGAACTAAAATGGCTGTATCTTGCACTCCGGTCCATTAGAAGACTCTTCCTTTGGAGGGATGTAGGATAAGCCTTTTTATTTTAGGTTTTTTTATGTTTTTTTGTTATGGGAGACCTTGTTGTGTGAAGAAATGAATAGATTTAGGTAGGCATCTCTATGTGACAACCTAGGGCAAGTCTTAGGACAGTCATCATAATTTGTCTTAGCGATGGATTCTAGGCATGAAACCCTGGAATTAGAAGTTTCTCACTACCCCCCACATTCCTATTAAGTTTATTTTTCATTTGTTCTACCATTAAAGGTAGTTGCTTTGGAAAATAGGGCTAATTACCCCTATTAGGTCTCTTAGCCTCTAAAGGTAACAAACCTTATATTTGCAGATCTGACCAAACAATTTTGGGGATTGGTATATCTTCCAAAAGGGTGTCTGAAATGATAAGTTTTTTGTAGGGGTGTATGGAATATTTTTTAGTTAAGGCCAAAATAGCGGTATAGAAGGGCTACTAGCCGAAGGGGTAGGTTTACAAAGGAGGTATAAGGATTTGATTCCCAAGATCAAAACTAGTGCTTGAAAGAGGTCTTAGATGTTATGTTTTGGCCAACTATAAAATGTCAAGGAGTAGGGATTACCGGTAAGGTACTTTAGAAGAGTTGAAGCCTTTTACTCATCTTGAGTAGGCCCATGACTAGTGAGAGTGTGAGTAGTTTCATCCAAGGTGTAGAGTCCTTCCTTGAAGGACCCTTGTGAGTGGTTGAAGGGTCACTAGCCTAACCTTATTTTGTCTTCTTAGTAGGAGTTTGGGTAGGCCTCTGCATCAAAAACCTTTAGCATCCTTTTGGTGAGTCAACAATAAACATTATCATAAACTATTCTATTGAATGGTTTAATGGACCAAAATACTAAGAGGGGGGGTGAATCAGTAT